>NC_040093.1:46283994-46587024 GCF_003369695.1 Bos indicus x Bos taurus
AATAAATATAAACAGGGGAGTTGCAAACAGAAGCCAGAAATTGGAAGATCTGGTAGACCATAGTAAGGGGCTTGTATGTTAACCTCACATGCCTGGGTTTTTCTTTGAAATCCATCCATCAGAGTAACCTGTGAGGTCTGCCTCTGAGCAGACAAGTAGGGAAGCAGGGAGACCAGGTAGCTGTCATTTTAGTCCATGAGTGGGGAGGAAGCCTAGGACCAGAGCAGAGGGAGTCACAGTGGAGATTGGGCAGCTGGGAGGCAGACCAGGAAATGTCTAGAGGCTACAGGGATGAAGATGGGTTTAGTTTGGCATATGATGTGTTTGAGACCTTGAGCTTCTTGGGAGAGGAGTCTAGGATGAAGGTCAGGACTTAGGGCTCACCCACATTTATAAACCTAAAACATCAGAGCCGATGGGTTATTGGAGATCACCTTACTCATCCTGCTACCGTTTTAAAGATGGGGAAACTGAGTCCTAGAAACGGGAAGGACCTTGTCAAGACCACAAAGCTCTCTGGAATCCTTTCCCAGATTGATTACTCCCTTTCGATGGAAACATTTTCATTATCAATAAGAGACCTGACTCTGAAAACAGGAAAGAGACATCATAAGTGGAGTCATGATTTAAACGATGTTTCCCAACTTTAGTCATTCTCATCAATTTCACCACAATGGGTTACCATTTTAATTAACTCCATTTTTTGCTTAAATGAATTTATTTAAAAGAGAAAGCTTGTGTTATTTACATATATGGAAGTCAACCTTTCTTTTCCTATTAAAAGAAACAAACCTGAAAATTAACTCTGTAAAAATAAAGCAATCAGACAGCTCTAGCCAGTCACTGTTTCCTGCCCTCCTTAAGTAGAGAGATGGTCAAAGTTTGGAGAAGTGTTAAAGACCTGATAGCACCAAGTCAGGCTTTTCTGTTTGTCTTTATAGAATGGGAAGTGAATTAAGAGGAAAATTTTATCTTACTATGTGATTCAGGTTAAGTAATATGGCTCTGTACCTCCTACAGCATACCACACTTTGGGAAATCCTGAGCTAGAACGAGATGAAATAAAATGTGTCACTTCCATATGCCCCCAAAATGCATTGTTCTACTGATAATCAAAGTAAAGGAAAAAGGAAGTGTCAGATTGGCATGCATTTGTTTAATGATTTTATTAAAGATGGCATCAAGCCTATTTCAAAGGACTCTTTGTGAGAATGCTTTTGGTTTGCCATTTGGTCCAATGAGGATGATTCCCTGGCTTGTCATGCCTCCTGGGATGGTCCTAGGCTCCAGTGAAAGTGTCACACATCCAAGAGCTGTGCATGTGCTGATGAGCTCTCCCTAGAGGTGTCCTGAGCCTTCTCCCAGGCCACCCCCACGGCAGGAAGGAAGCAGGGCACAGCCTCGGGATAATGCCTCCTGGGGACTTAAGTCTGTTCCTGCTGTGTGGAGCATGGTCAGGGCACAGCACACATCCTACTTGGCCTGAGCTCATCTATCTGTGCTTTGTCACTTCAGTCATGTCTGACTCTTCGGCAACCCCATGGACTGCAGCCTGCCAGGCTCCTCTGTCCGTGGGATTTCCCACGCAGGAACACTGGATGTCGTAGGTTGCCATTTCCTTCTCCACGGGATCCTCCTGACCCAGGAATCAAAGCAGTGTCTCTTGCATTGCCAGCAGATTCTTTATCGCTGAGCCACCGGGGAAGCCTGAACCCATCTATGGGCTCTCAAAGATACTTCTCCGGAAGGGCTCCTGATCTTTCATTTCCTCTGTGTCTGAAGTTAGGATTCCCCCCAAAGCAGAGCCTAAGAATAGAACTTGGGTGAAGGTAACTTGAGATATGGTCCTAGGAGACAAGTTGAAGGAGAGGGCAGAGTGGGAGAGGAAAGAGAGGAAAACCAAATAAAGTTGTTGAGCTGATTGCTGCCAAGGGCAGAGAGGTCCCATTGCCGTGGGGACTGTCTGGGGACCACACAGGACTCAGCTCAGTGTTGGCTTCCCAGGGAATGAGGCTGGATCATCTACTGACTCCCACTTCCACTGGTGGAGGGTGGCCCCTGGGGGTGTGAGGACAACCAACTGGACTCCAGGGCTGTACCTGCACCAGGGCTGAGTAGCTGCTCACACTTTCTGGAACACCGAGATAGGAAAGTAGAGAGAACTGAGAAAGTAGCATTGACCTATTTGCACTGTCCTGTGTAAAATGCATAGCTATTGGGAAGTTGCTAAATAACACAGGGGGCCCAGCCTGGCACTCTCTGATGACCTAAAGGGGTGGGATGAAGGGAGGGGAAAGGAGGGAGGGACATGTATATGTATCAACAATTATGACTGATTTGCATTGTTGTAAGGCAGAAACCAACACAAAATTGTAAAGCAGTTTTTCACCAATTAAAACAATTAAATTTAAAAAATTTAAAAGTAAAACAAGCTGGTATACCTAGCTCATCACACACAAAAAAAGACAATATCATAACAGATTACTAAAAAAATACTACTAACAACTCTACACTCATAAATTCAACTACTTAGATTAAATAGTAACATTCTTTGAAATGAAGAAAAAAGAAAAGTGGAGAGAATTCCCAAGCGGTGCTAGTGGTAAAGAATTCACCTGCTAATGCAGGAGACATAAGAAACGCTGGTTCAATCCCTGGGACAGGAAGATCTGCTGGAGAGGGGCATGGCAACCCACTCCAGTATTCTTGCCTGGAGAATCCCATGGACAGAGAGGCCTGGCACCTGAAGCGACTTGGCATGCACACACACAGGCCAGGCATGCAGGTACTGGGTGTAGAACCTTCTACCATTCTGTGCTGAAATCTATGGGGCCTCAGGAATGTGACTCAGGCCACAGAAAGCCAAGGTCTCAGTAGATCCTCTCCAGCTCTGAGAAACAGGGGTGGTGTAGAAGCCAAAAGTAGGTTGTACCCCAAAGAAGGAGTCTGTACCTCCCCCCAGGTAGTGGTGATGGAAGGTGGTGATGGACAGGCCTTGAGTCTCTCTCTCGTCTCTCCACCCACCCACCAAACCTTCCCAAGGCAGCAGCATTACTCTTGTGATTTCCTTCTGGGAAATGTTCCAGGAGTAGAAACCCAGCTTTGGCTTCCTTGAGCTCTACTGCCCGTGTCAAGTTAACACTGACTTCTTGTTTCCTTTACTGTAGAACTGGCTGGAGGAGGCTTTTCGGGGCCACTGGCTTGCAGGGCTCAGCGGCTCCTTCACAGGTGTGTCTTGCAATTCGAGCAAGTCGGTAGGAAGGAGGGAGGAGGAGGAATTTCTTTAGGACCATTCTTGGGAATCGCTGGACATCACCCTAGATGTCTGTGCCTTTGACTCTCCCCCAGACCTGGTGAACTCCTTATCCTGCTTAAACTGAGGCCCAGGTGGAAATTTGGGGGGCAGCCCCTAGGGAGGAGTGGGGAGGGATGGACTCCTGCAAGTCATCTCACCCGCACCCCTCCCCAGCTGTCTGAAAAGGATGCAGAAATGTCAATTGTCTCCCAGCTCGGTTACTTTGCTAACCCAATCGATCCATATGAAAAGAACAGATTAAATTGACTGATCCTCATATATTTAATGATTGCTGCTATTTGACCAGGATGCGTTTCTCAGGAAGCGCCTGTCACAAGCTATCGACAGTCTTTTAATCCCGAGTTACCGAATGTGGGGCTTTCTTGCTCCCCAAGATGGCAGGATTTTTGAGCTCACACAGTGAGAAAATATCAAATAGTTCTTCTTCACTAGCAGATGATTGGGTTTAACTCCTAGTTTATGGATTTCTCAGCAGATGTAGCTTCCTGCACAAATGATTCCGTGCCTTCCCTCCCTACCACTGTAATTTTCTGGGGAGGTCTCCATTAATCAGAAAGGAGTGCCATGAATTTCTTAGACAAATTTCTCTAGTGAAATGTGTCACTATTTGCAGTGATATTAGGTGTGCAATGATGATATTAGCCTCCAATTTCAGAGGCTTTGCTTTACGTATTTGATTTTCTAGCCACAGAAATCCCCAGAGGTTGATATTTTTATTTCTCTATTTTGTGATGAGGACACAGAGGTAGAAAGAGGTTTGAGAACTTGTCTGAGGTCACCCAGCACCCCCGTGGCAGAGGTAGGATGGCAACCCATGCTGTCAGACTTCCCTACATGATGGTAATAAAGCTCATGTGTGCTACTGAGTCCTGTGTGTGATGATTTCATGCCCTGTGATAATATTTGGTTAAGATACCAGGCTTAAAAATACAGCAGTTATGGTCTCCTTATCCCTAAACATTCAATGTCTCTTTGCAGCCTTGAGACTGTAGAATCTCCAAGATGGCCTGGATATCTCAGCTAACAATGTTCTAGGAACACCTCTTCCACCATGCATATTTCCCTTGTCTCTCTCTGTCTGACTCTCTGAGTCTCTTTCATTGTCTCTGTCTTTTCTCTGTCTCTGTCTCTCTCTCCACAGCTGAAAGTTTGCAAATTTCGAATTTTAAAGGTCCCCAGCCTCCAGGATCTAAGGCCTGATGATCCGCAGTGGAGCTGATAATGATAATGATAGAAATAAAGTGTACAATCAATTCCATGTCATGCACTTGAATCACCCTGAAACCACCCCCCCACCCCCTGGTCCACGGAAAAAAGTGTCTTCCTAGAAACCAGTCCCTAGGTGCCAAAAATTTGGGGGACTGCTGTTTTTAAAGACATGCTTCATATAGTCACTAAACAACTGTTTACCAGGTATCTACCACATGCCCATCACTTCTAGGGAAAAGAAAAGAAAGACATGGTTCCTGCTCTCAAGAAATTCACACTCTGGTTTCTACAAATACATGGAGATGATTGCAGTATAATAGAAGTCTTATGATAGATGCCTGGGGCACTTTGGGGCACAGAGGCAGCACCCTTCACCTGGACCACTTGGGGAAGGCTTCACGGAGGAAGTGGTGTTTGCAGGAAGCCTTGAGCATGTGGCGATAACCAGCTGGAGGAGGGCTTGTGGTCAAGGATGGCCTGTTTCTTTAAAAACATGGCAGGTTACTTTTGGTAGTTTACATTGGTGAGCACATGGTGGTGAGACATGGTGGGAGGGCAGAAGAAGATGGAGGGGTAGGAAATGATGCTACAAGATTAGACAAGGTCCATTCCCATCCAGAAAGCACTGAGGCTCCATGGGAGAATTTTCAGCACGGCCGTCATAGGCAGCTGCGAGTCTGATCTCAGGCACTAGGGATGGCTCAAGACTCAACTATATGCATCTTATTCTTCTAAGCCTTCAAGTCCTTCGAAAGTAATTCCCATCTCAGACGGTAGCTGCAAAAGTTACAGGGGAGATGAAAGGCTTAGGGCCTGAGCCAGGTACCTAGTAACTGCTATCTAGCTATACATTAGCTGTTTTTAATGATCAGATCTACACTATAGGAAGCTCCTTCAGGAAGGAATATATATGAAGGAATTCAAGCTGGATGAACAGAAATAAATTAAGACACTGATTGGATAATTGGGCAAGAGGCGACAGAAGTCTAAGTCATCACTGCAGCACAGAGAGGAGATATTAAGGGGATCACATGGACAGTGGGCTCTTAGAGGTGGATGAAGGTGGGACTTCCCTGGTGGTCCAGGGGTTGAGAATCCACCTTGCACTACACAGGACGAGGGTTCAATCCCTGGTTGGAGAACTAATCCCCCATGCTGCGGGGCAACTAAGCCTTTGAGCCACAACTGAAGAGCCCATGCGAAGCAATGAAAATCCCGCGCACTGCCACTAAGAGCAGACACAGCCAAATAAATTAATAAATTAATTTTTTTTAAAGAAGTGGTTGAAGGAAATGGAGGGGTCTAAGATGCCTTCCCGATTTCTGGTTTGGTGAATGAGTGGACAGTGGTGTCATTCCATGGGACAATTATTATAGGACAAGCCAGAGGCTTGGGAGGGGATGAGAGTTCAGACTGGGAAGTGTTGGGTTTGAGGTGCTTTTGAGTCCATCGGTGATGGTGCCTGGAATGCACTTGGATAGAAGGATGGACTCCTGAGAGCCTCCTTCTCCGAAAGCTCCTCATAGCCTGGGGCACAGTTAGTTCTTCACTTGAATCTTCCAGAACCACCTTCAGGGCAGGGTCCAGAGAACCCTGTCTGTCTCTCAAAGAGACCCCAGGACAGATGACTACCATCTTTAAGAAGCTTCTCTGACCACTCTCCAGCCCAGAGCTCTCTCTTCTCTGGTCTCTTAAAGCATGACTTCTTCCTTGGGGCCACTTAGGAATTGTTGCTGTTGTTCAGTCGCTCAATCATTTCTGACTCTTTGCAACCCCGTGGACTGCAGCACGCCAGGCTTCCCCGTCCTTCATCATCTCCTGAAGTTTGCTCAAACTCATGTCCATTGAGTCGATGATGCCATCCGATCATCTCATCCTCTGTCACCTGCTTCTGCTCCTGTCCTCAATCTTTCCCAGCATTGGGGTCTTTTCCAATGAATTGGCTCTTTGCATCAGGTAGCCAAAGTATTGGAGCGTCAGCATCAGTCCTTCCAATCTGAATATTCAGAGTTGATTTCCTTTAGGATTGACTGGTTTGATCTCCTTGCAGTCCAAGGGACTCTCAAGAGTCAATTGCTACTATTTAATTGACACATATACCTTGCTTCAGCTAGCAGACACAGTCGTGGGTGGTGGAACAACTTCTTTTCTATCCCCCCCATGCTCACCCCCTGTACCTGGCACAGAGCTGGGATCTATTGCAAGCTCACTGATGAATGGAAGGATTCTGCCTCCAGAGAAAGCTCTTGGCATCTCTCTACTTTGTCTTCTCTGTCTACAAAAATGGGAACCTGGCTCAGTCCACATGGTAGGGGACATCTGCTCAGGGAGGTGAGCCCATGTAGGGACCCTGAGATGTCTGTTCTGAGCTCACAGGGTGACATGGAGGCAGATGCTTTTTCAGTTCAATCCCGACTCCTGCCTTGTAAACCCACACCATTATAGTCCCAGGCTCTGAGAAGGTGGTGTCCCCAAAGGAAGTGACTCTTCATGGCTTTATTCCCTGCCACCCATCACTTGACTTTCCCTACATCATCCTTGACTCTCTCCTGCCCCACTGCAAGCCTGCCCTGAGCATTTGATCTATGGTCTAAAAGTAGATGTAATGAAATGCCAAGTTTCTTTAAAAAGAAAACCACACACCCCCGAAGATTCAACCTGGGGATCGTCCAATAACAGAGACTACCCAGCTCACTCGTGTTGGACTGAGGCACCCTGTCTCACTCAAAGAAGTCTCCACGTCTCAGATCCCTGCCTCCTGCTTGGTTTCACCAATCATTTCTCCTCTTATCTTGTATTTATTTTTAGTTTGTTTCTAGGAAGCCACAAATAGCTCATTTTAGTATAACATGAAAAGCGTGAGCTAGAAGGCTCTCATCTCTTCCCTGGCAAGTTCTTGCTTCAGCAAAGAGGTAAGACTGAAGTAAAAGGGATGTTGGAGCTGGTCCTGGCTGACTTGTGAGTGTGAGCCATCCAGGTCACAAGGGACAACCCTGTTCCTTTACTTCAAGGAAAAATTAAAGAGAAGATGCCCCAGATTCCTGCACTAGACTGTCTTCCCCTTTATAACCAGGGACTTTAACATCCTTCCTTAACCAAAGGGTTACGAGGTGATCTTATAGTCTTATCAGGGTCTCAACCTTTCCTTCTATAAGATGATAGAGTAAATTAGGGGATTCCTATCAGAAGAGTTGGGCTTCCCCAGTGGCTCAGTGGTAAAGAAACCACCTGCAAAGCAGGAGACACAGGAAACACAGGTACTATCTCTGGGTTGGGAAGATCCCCTGGAGGAAGGCATGGCAACCCTCTCCAGTATTCTTGCCTGGAGAATCTCATGGACAGAGGAGCCTAGTGGGCTACAGTCCACGGGGTCGCATAGTGTTGGACATGACGAAAGAGACTGAGCACGCATGCACGCATCAGAAGAGTTTGCTTGTCTAAACTGATAAGTGAGAGAGGGTTAGTGGGTTTCTAGAGCCTCATTCTTCTGGCTTGAATTAGAGGTGACTCCCAGAGTTATGGGTGTGATGGTGCTCTGCCCCTGCCCATCTCTTCTGCAAGACCCACCAAGACCATTAGCCGAGGAATTTTACCTTCACCCTAGGTTTGCCTCCATAATGAATTCTATATGTGATTCTTGGCTTCCCTGATAACCCAGTTGGTAAAGAATCTGCCTGCAAGGCAGGAGACCCCAGTTCGATTCTTGGGTCAGGAAGATCCCCTGGAGAAGGGATAGGCTACCCATTCCAGTATTCTTGGGCTTCCCTTGTAGCTCAGCTGGTAAAGAATCTGCCTGCAATGTGGCAGACCTGGGATCGATCCCTGGGTTGGGAAGATGCCCTGGAGAAGGGAGAGGCTACCCACTCCAGCATTCTGGCCTGGAGAATTCCACGGACTGTATAGACCAGGGGGTTGCAGAGTAGGACACGGCTGAGCAACTTTCACTTTCCCGTGATTCTTTGTCTATAACAGAGTTTGTCAAGCTTGGCACTCCTGACATTTTGGACCAGAAAATTGTTCATTCTTCATCTTAATTGTTTACACTTGCAGGATGTTTAGCCTCCTTGACCTCCACCCACTAGATGGCCAGTAGCATCTCCCCCAAGAATGGCAGCTGAAAAGATCACCAGACAGCACCCGGCACCCCCTGGGAGGGATGGAAAATCAGCCTGGTTGAGAACTGCGGACCACAACACGATCACACTGGGCTGCATTTATTACTTGTCTTTTGCTCTAACTCTGAGGTGCCTCTGGGCCTAGGCTGTGTTGATTCATTTCTGAAGCACATAGTAGGTATATGGAGTTCAGGTGACACAGTAGGTTTCTGGGATGGATGGACGTTTTGTGCTTTTTATACCATTGTCACCCTCGGATTAATAAAGACTCCATCACTGGTAGGCGTCAGGTGCTCGTTCTAGGGGTAATCTGAAGAACATGGCAGTCAAGGGAAGGGCCTCGCAGGACTTAACATTCTAGTGGGAGCAAGCTGGTCAGGGTAGGTGTGCCATAAATAAATGGATAGGTGAATGAGAGAATTTCCAGGAATGATCAGCCCTAAGAAGAAAATATTTAAAAGGCCAGGAAACAGTGATGGGAGTTGGGGTGCCTGAGACTGGGTGGTAGGGAATGCCTCTCTTACTTAGATGGTGACATTTGAGCTGTCACTTAGGGAAGAAAGCAAAGGTACTTATGTAAAGTATTTGAAAGACAACGAATTAGTGAATGTAGCAAAAAAGAGACAGACTCACAGAGAGATCAAACTAGTGGTTACCAGTGGGGAGAGGCAAGACACACTGTTAGGAGAGTGGGTGGAACAAACTATTATAGATAAAATAAGCTACAAGGATACATTGTATAGTACAGAATATAGCCAATATTTTCTAGTAACTCTTAAATGGAGTACAACCTTTAAAAAAGTATTCTTTGTGTTTTCACCCATGGCTCCTGCTTGATACTTTACAGGTCCTCAGTCAATATTTGTTGGTAGCCCTCATGCCCCCTCTGGACTCTGCTTGTGGAGTCCGCGCTGCAAATCCTCATTGCCCTTTGAATTCTAGCGTCAGTTCTAGAATTATCAGCCAGTGGGGTGTGAGTGTACACTGTTTGCGGGCAAAGTCTGAATCGAGCCCTGAATCCTCCTGTCTCCACTCGGTTCTGTTTTGACAAAGAGAGTTTCTTTAAAATAGACGGGACAGTAATCGCTTCAGATCAATCATTTAATCGCACATCAATCATCGTCGTCGTCATTTAAAACCTGAAACCGCATCTGGGCACTCGGGCCATTTCCCGGTCCAGGTGTGAACCCAGGACCGGCGAGGGGGGAAATATGTGAGCTTCCCACCCAGGATCTACCTTGAGATCAAATGCCCCAGGAAGGGAGGATGGGGTAATGTTACCATTGTGCCCGGATAAGAAGGTCCCCATTCCGGCCTCCACCCCACAGCAGGCAGGCGGAGAGGTGGAGGAGAAAAAGAGCTTAATCATTAATAACACTAACTTGCATTTCTAGAGCCTTGAAAATGAGAATTTTGCCCTTTTTTTCCCTGGGAGTAAATTGGGTCAGAGAGTTCCCAGAATTTACATTTCAATTAAAAATACAATAATAACACATTGTGCTAATAGTGAATGATTCCGACTCAGGGGAAGATGACACCGCCCGCTACTTGGTTAAAGAAAAGCCTCCTTCATTGGGACAGGCCACACATCAGCGGTCACAAATCTCCTGTCTTGTTCTGGGTCTGGCGGGTGGGGTGGGCAGGGATTGGGGGAGGTGAGTGAGGCAACCCCCGCCCTACTGAGGCTTCCAGGCAAGCTGGGTGTTGGTCCCTCCCAGCCTCCACCAAAATGAACCTGACTTAAAAAAAAAAATCTAAAAAAAGATAAAGTGTTTTTTTTGTTTGTTCAATTCATTTTGGCAATGGCACCCCACTCCAGTACTCTTGCCTGGAAAACCCCATGGACGAAGGAGCCTGGTGGGCTGCAGTCCATGGGATCGCTAAGAGTCGGACCCGACTGAGCGACTTCATTTTCACTTTTCACTTTCATGCATTGGAGAAGAAAATGGCAATCCACTCCAGTGTTCTTGCCTGGAGAATCCCAGGGACGGGGGAGCCTGGTGGGCTTCCGTCTATGGGGTCGCACAGAGTCGGACACGACTGAAGCAACTTAGCAGCAGCAGCAGTGGTTGTTGTCTGGTTTTGTTTGTTTGTTGTTTTCCAGGCAATAGCTGATGCAGAGAGCTTGCTACAGGTTCCTTCCCACCCAACGCCTCTATGAGTGGATTAAACTTTAAAAACAACCCTCCCCACCATTAGCTCCTCAAGCTGGAATCTGATAGAAACTCCACCCCAGGTCGTGTTGCGGCTTCTTTGAGAAAAAGTGATTTGCAGGTCAAGGGATGGCAGTTGTGACATTACTTCTGTGGCTTTCTTGAAGAAGGCTTCCTGCCTCACTGATTTTTTAGAGTCTAAAAATCACTGACTTAATGGGTATGAACTGGAGCAAAATCCAGGAGATAGTGGAGGACCCTGGAATGCTACAGTCCATGGACATTCCAAGAGTTGGACACGAGTTAGCAACTGAACAGCAATAAAAATCCCACAAGACTTATCCTTTTATCTGGGTGCCTGAATATAGGACAGGAAGAGGGATGTTGGCCTGGCAAGTGAGGCCTCGGAGGCTGCCTCCAGGACATTGCAAGGAGGAGGCTGAAGATGTAGGCTCACAGATTGTTTCTGAAAATAAATAACCAGGCTCCATCCCGTTTTCATCAGAAAATGAACTTTATAGGTGGGGTAAGAAGATCCCTAGCACCCCCTCTCCAGAAGGGGAGAACCTCAGAAGCAGGTATATGAACAGTTGGCAGGCAGCACTTACAAACCGTGGCTATCAGGACCCAGACCCCCCCCCATTCAGGTGTTCTGATGGACCCCTAAGGGGTCTCATGGTCCCTGTTACTCCCACCTGGGATGGGCCAGGAAAAGTGAGAAGCAAATATTTAATGACATATTATGCCCTTGTGGCCTTCCACTGTATATTATTCAAAATCTTCTAGTGGATTAACAATTTAAAAATTGTATATATTCATTGGGAGGAATGGATGTTGAAGCCAAAGAGCCAATACTTTGCCCACCTGATGCAAAGAGCTGACTTATTGGAAAAGACCCTGACTCTGGGAAAGACTGAAGGCAAAAGAGAAGGGGGCTGCAGAGAATGAGATACTTAGATAGCATCACTGACTCAATGGACATGAATCTGAGCCAACTCCAGGAGATAGTGAAGGACAGGGAAGCCTAGCATGCTACGGTCCATGGGGTGGCAAAGAGTCTGACACGATGTAGCCCCTGAACAACAACAATATATACATATATATGCATGCATATATAGGGATATGGGCTTCCCTGGTGGTTCAGATGGTAAAGAATCCACCTGCAATGCAGGAGACCTGGGTTTGATCCCTGGGTTGGTTAAGATTCCCTGGAGGAGAGCATGGCAACCCACTCCAGTATTCTTACCTGGAAAAGCCCATGGACAGAGGAGCCTGGTCGGCTACAGTCCATGGGGTTGCAAAGAGTCTAGACACAACTGAGTGACTAAACATGGCACAGCATATAGGTATACACAAAATGGAATGAAATGCCTCAAACACCAAGTACCCAGGACGCTGCAAACCTGAAAAGGCCCAAATGCAAGAGCCCTGGATACCCTGTTCTACAGCCAGGTGGGGACAGGCTGGGACTGGCCTCAAGCTGGCTCTGCAAGGCAACTGAGGTGCCCGCGATGGCTTTGAGGCTGGGCCTCTCTCTCTCTCTCTTTTTCTCCCTGTTTCTGAATCACTGAAGGAAGATGGAGATCATCAAGATTCAGGCCCTCAACTTTTAAGATATAATAATAATCAGAGTGTACTTAACATTCCCCAGTAGTAACACTTTGTATACTACAATACTTGTTTTATCCCTAAATGTGAGCCAAGGTTCCTTGATACAAAGATAATAGACCGAGGTGGCATTCATTAACATTGGTCAATTATTCTTTCTTTTTTGTCTTTAAGAATCCAAACCATCCCCTGCCTCATGCTCTGCCTAGGGGCTGAGAACTAAGCCATACTTCACTGTCCACATTAGCACAAGTTTGCTATTCTACCCTCTTTAGCCTGACTGGACTTTTCCGGGACTGTTCTGCTCAAGAAGATGTTTGGATTTTCTGAAAGAACCATCACTTCTTCAGTGAAAGCATTCACAAGCAGTTTGTGCTCTGTGTGTGTGTGTGTGTGTGCATGTGTGTGCACACGTGTGCACGTGCACACATGCTCGATTGTGTCTGACTCTTTGCAACCCCATGGACTCCTCTATCCATGGAGTTTTCCAGGCAAGAATGCTAAAGTGGGTCACCATTTCCTCTTCCAGGGGATCTTCCCGACGCAGGGATGGAACCCATGTCTCTTGCATGCTGTACTGCAGGGAGATTCTTTACCACTGTGCCAGCTGGGAAGCCCAAAGTCTGTAGCACCCGGTATTCCCAGGCAATCTCCCATCCAAGTACTAACCATGCCCAACCCTGCTTGGCTTCTGAGATCAGCTGAGATCAGACTTATTCTGGGTGATATGGCCAGTAGTTTGTGCCCTAAAATTATTTTGAATCTGTCTTCTCAAAATCCTTACCTTGCTGTTTCACTAATTCTGAAATGTTATCTCCTGGTTCTTACCCAATCTTATTCAAGTCCCTGCATTAAGAGGGCCTCCAATTCTTCCAAGTCTCAGTAAATTCTGATCCACTCCTCCTCTTTTGAGATACAACTAGAACTCTGCCAAGATGATGGTCTCCCTTGCCCAGTAAGCTATAAACTCAGCTATCTCTTAGCAACAGGTCATATTCATAGTATTTGCAGAGCTAGCTTTGAAAATCTTCCTGTCTTTCTGACTACCTGCCTGGGAGAAGTCACTACTGGGTGATAACTGTTTCTCACCACCCTCTAATTTTCCCTAATATCCTTTTATAGATAAAGAGCAAGCCTTGAGTGCAGAGCTTTGAACAGACAACAATGTCTAGTGAAAATTGGATCATCTTGTTTTGTTATAGTTGTATTCAGGTTTGATCCTTTGAAAAGTTGTGTCAAAATAACACATAAACATTGCTTAACCCAGAGCTGAATTGTACAAAGCCTGTGATGAACAGCAGGCCCCTTGGTCCACCCCTCCCTTCCAACCCTCAAACACCAATCCCCCGAAGCAACTGCTGTCAATTCTTTGAGCTGTTTCTTCAGGGTTTTTTCTCCTCTATACTTTTGAATGATACGTTTCTTTTTTATGTCTCCTGATTTTTTCATACAACAGATAGGTATTATTTCCCAATATAAACAATGGTCTCCTAGACCCCTTCTCACTGACATATATTTCCCCTTCCTTCCAACTTCCCACCATTGGTGGTTGTATTTTTTATTAAATCCAGATTTAGTATTTACCTTATGATAAACATGTGAATATTCATAGCTTCGTCTGATAGTGTCTTGGAGGATGTCATCCTTTCTTGGCCTTTGGCTTGGCTTTCTTAAAGTGTCCGGGTGACTCTTCCCACACCCTCCAGTCGCTCTGTACAAAGGCTCTCAATCCAATTTTACACCCAGCCACACCTGTCAGTTAGTCTGTCAGTTCCATTTTTCCTGGAGACACCCCTCCCGGAGCCAGCCACCCTCCTGCCCCATCTGATCCCCTTGCTCCCTGGGCCTACAACACAGCTGTCACCAGGGACTCCCCTTTGCCCCGACCCGTGCATGAGCGCCTCTGCCCTGGATCTCATGTCTTCCTCTTCCTTGATTTACTACCTTGTTTTGTGGAGCATACCCTTTGATATGTTCCTGAGAAAGAGTGCACATTTTTGACATCTGATCTGACATCCCTTTAAAAAAAAAGTGTTTATTATTCCCTTCCCTTGGATTGATAGTTTGGCTGTGTATAAAATTCAAGCACTGAAGTAATTTTCTTTCGGAATTCTAAAAGTATTATTCCAGTGGCTTCTAGTGTTGCTGAGGAAAAGTCCATTGCCTCATCCATTCCCAATTCCTTAATATATGGGACCTGGTTTTGCTATTGTTTTGTTTTGTTTTGTTTCCTTTTTTCCCCTCTGTGGAAGAGTTTAGGCTTTTCTTTGTTTCTTTTTCTTTTCTTTTAAATTGAAGTATAGTTGGTTCACAATGCTGTGTCAATTTCTGTTGTACAGCAAAGTGTCAGTTATACAATATACACATTATTTTAATTTTCTTTTCCATCATGGTTTATCATAGGATATTGAGTGATTCAAAGGCGTATGATTCAATATCCTAGGTTTTTTTCCTATTCCTGTCACTGAAATTTCATGATGATATCCTTTGGGGTAGTCGGTTGTTCATCCTGTTGGATCCTCAGTGGGGCCCATTGAATCTGAAAATGAAAGCCTTCCGTTTCTAGGAAATTTTCTTGTATTATTTCTTTCATAATTTCCTCCCCTCTGTATCCTGCTTCTTTTGACTCTAGAAGGTCTGTTATTCAGATAGCAGACTTGTAGCAATGCACCTGTTTTTCATCCTTTATCTGCTCTTCTCCACATTTTTGCCCTTTCTCTTGTTCTTTGGATGTTCCTTTTTATACTCTGTGTTTCTATTTCATGGAATGTAATCTCTTTTATGACTTGAGTATTGCAGAAGTTTCAATGCCTGCAGTATCCCCCAGGCTTACCATTTTAGTGTATGCACACCCATTGCCCAAGGACAGTGTACCACCCAGGTCATAAAATACTAAGGATTTGTCTTTGTAGTTAGTTGCCTTTTCAACTTTTAGAATGTGCTTTGTAACATTCTCTTAACAATGGAAGAACTCATTTGTAATCATCTTCCCCAAATAACAAAATTCCCATCTTCTGCTAGAAGTGATGCCTGGCAAGGAATTGGTAGGAGAGGAAATCTAGGGATCTGACATATTCTAATTCAGGCTTTCCTTTAATTCTGCTAGTGTTAGCCATACCTGAGCTCCAGCCTTTCCTGGAGCCTTCCCAGGCACTGCTACTCTGAGCAGCTTCTCTCTCTGCTTCCTTTCTCTCAGACCTAGATGTCAATTCTTCTTGATCCATTTTCTCACTAGTCTCCAAAATTTGCTTGAAATCTGTCACTTGCTGTCTTCCTCTTCTGTTCTCTTTTGGTCCTGTGACTTTATGTCTTTTTGTTATCTTATTCCTTAACTGTCATTTTGTTAGGGTTTCAGTGAGGAGCAGAGTAAAGCATTTGTGTTTAATCCACCATGAACTCCCATTGTGCTTATTTTTATAGTCATGGTCTATTTATGGCCTGCAATATCGATTTTCCAGTTTGAGCAGTGATAAAAAGTTTTCTTTCAAAATAAATGTGTTCTGTTTTTTCTATGAAAGTGAGCCTATCTAAAGAAAAAAATTAAATAAAATGTAGGGTCAGGCCAAAATCATGGTGGTAATATGAAATGACAGATATTTGAGATTTACTGAGTTAGAACGCCATGTTCTCCTGCTGTGGGAGATAAGACAGAATTATCTGTGGGGTTCTCTTCATGGACATTTCAGAGATGGACACTGACAGCAATGCTGAGTTGCTCACAGAATTCATTATCTGAGATGGTGCCACCATCCTGTAAGTCAAGTCTGGGAAGGTGGGACCCCTAAAAATTACCCCAAGCCTCAGGATGGGCCCATGGGTAAGGTGTTGGAGTTGGAAACATAGCCAAAGTGAGAGAAGGTAGTTTCTGGCCTGTCAAAAGGGGTCACCCCCGGTCATCTGGCCCAAGGGTCACCATGATTTTAGCCCCCAAGGAATCCATTCAGTAGGAAAAGGAGAACTGTGTCCACAACCTCGCTAGCAGTAGCTCCCAGAACACATTCAAGAATCACAGAGCAGACTCTCAAACTCTCGAGGTTGACAGAGAGACTGCTTGTGGATGGACCTGGTGTTTCTTTATGACCCACCCCCACACCCCGCACCCCAGCCCGCTCCTGGCTCCAGGCAGCAGGCGAGAGGTGATGGAAGATGCTCTCCGTGTATTCTTATGGATGGTCCCACTCCCAGGAGCCCTTTCACACTTCACTGTTGCCTCCATTTCAGGCACCCTGGGCTGCATCTGCTTCCTTTTCTCCCTGAGACCCCAGACTTGTGGGAAGGGGCTGGGTTCCTCTCCTCAGTGCTTTAGGAGGGTGGAAATGGGGGCGGAGGAGCTTCACATCCACCTGTGTGGAACAGATGCCCAGAAGTGGAGTGCTGGCTGGGAGTGTGTGTGTGCTGTTCAGGGCACGTGGTGGTGCGATTAAGGGACATTGATTAGTCTCTGCGTCTAGTGAAAGGAAATCATTCCTGCAGCGGCTGAGGTTCTGGCTGCTGATTGCCTGGGGGTTATTTGTTTATTTAAGTGAACAAAGTAATGGGCAGTGGAGATGTCTGGAAATTGCCTGGGTTTGTTCCCTTTTTGCTTACCTGTCCCTCCTGGGTACCATTACTCTCCGGCACCTATTGCGAGGGTGATTTCACCAATCTATCTCTGTTGGGTCAAATCAATCAGCTTGCAGGCTGGTCATGGCAATGGCGGCAGAAGCAGGGTTTCTGAACTTTAGAGGCACAAGTTGGGGAGCCAGAGAAGAAGCCCAATCCTTCCTGGGACCTGGGTTCTACCTGGAAGGCAAGCAACTGTCAAAGTAGGGAAAATGCCAGCTGAAAGGTAGCTTAGAGGCTTGCTGTGGAAACAGGCAGCTAAAGGGGTGGGGCTTTGTGTTAACTTTATTCCAAAGTAACAACTTTGTTGTTTCCTGATCTGTATTTTGAGTTTCAAAAAACATGTGTTAAGGACATCTAATAACCACATATGAGATACAAAATTTTAAATATATTTGTGTAGGATATGATTAGTATAAATTAATTAAATATAAATCTATCATATTTAAATTATTAATGGCATCATTCAAGATGCTCCTATTCTTACTTTTCTGCACTTGATAAAATATTCAAAGAGAAATGTTAGTATGTCTCACTGTATATTCTTTTCTTTTCCCTTATATTTCTTCTGATAAAAATCAGAAAAAAATACATAAAGCAAAAGCTTTATGTATCTTTGTGTCTTTGTTGTTAGGTGTTTAATGGTTTACGATGTCTATCTTCTTTGTGAATTGTACCCTTTATCATTAAAAATATTCATCTTTGCTTCACTGAAAAAAAAAAGATGTGCTAAATAAAAGTTGCTGGAACCAGTGTCATGACCCAACTCCTTCACTGTGTAGATGGAGTGACTGAGGCTCTGAGATACAGATGTTGGACTTTCAGCCTGGTTTTTGGTTTAAATAGATGCAAGTTATGGTCAATTATTATTTTCCAAAAATGGCCTCAGTCATATTTTAATTCCCATATGGTCTTTCCAAATTTTGCTTATTGCCATCAAAATGTGAGGTCTGTTTCCCATCCCCATGGCCCTGGGCAGGCCTTTGACTGCCTCAATGAACAGAATACAGTGGGAGTGATGCTCCATGAATTCCAAGGCTCCATCATAAAAGGTGAAGGGCTTCTTTCTGGCTCCCTTGCTCTTCTCTACCTCTTCAGACACCTTTGGAGCCCTGAACTGCCGAATAGGAAGTCTGGCTATCCTTAAGCCCCCATGCTGGAGACTTTAAGGAGAGATCACCTTGAGAGTTGTTCTAGGGACCCAGTTTTCCAGCCCTTAGATGGCCAAGCCCACATACCAGACAAAGACGATGCTTTCAGCTACAGCCTCTGTTTGACTGTAATGCTTGCCCACTGAAAGAAAGCTGAGCACCGAAGAATTGACGCCTTTGAACTGTGGTGTTGGAGAAGACTCTTGAGAGTCCCTTGGACTGCAAGGAGATCCAACCAGTCCATTCTGAAGGAGATCAGTCCTGGGATTTCTTTGGAGGGAATGATGCTGAAGCTGAAACTCCAGTACTTTGGCTGGAAAAGACTCTGATGCTGGGAGAGATTGGGGGCAGGAGGAGAATGGGATGACAGAGGATGAGATAGCTGGATGGCATCACTGACTTGATGGACGTGAGTCTGAGTGAACCCCGGGAGTTGGTGATGGACAGGGAGGCCTGGCGTGCTACGATTCATGGCATTGCAAAGAGTTGGACACGACTGAGCAACTGAACTGAACTGAACTGAACTGCCCACTCACCCACCCCTGAAGCAAAAACTGGCCACGGGAGCCCAGTCAACCCCAGAACTGGAAGAGATGATAATAAATCACTACCATTGCTGTCAGCACTATTTTGTGATGGTTGGTTACGCAGCAGTAAATAACCAGAGCACAAAAGGTACACCCTTGTGGAATGGGATGATCTAGACATCTTCGCCCGGCAGAGCTAAGTTCTAACATCTTCCCTCCTCCCCCTTTTCTCCTCTCACATCTGCATTTATCTTATAGAAACCAGTTCAGTCCAGAGCCTTGGATTCGCTGAATGAATTCCTTCTATAGGGCTTTCACTTGCTTTGCGGGGAAAGATTCTAGCTGGGCTTGACATTGGAGTTTTCTTTCATTTTCGGCTTATTTCAGTAGATCATATGAACTCTAGCTGGAGATTAGCTAACTTTTTAGCTGTATACTTTTTTAAAGATCTGTTTAATTTGTTTAATAGACACTTAACTGATTACCTGTTATCTGCTTATCTGTGCTGCTCATCCCAGGAATGGAAAGCCCAGTGGAGTTCAAGCCCTGTCTTCAAGGAGCTTTTCATCTTACAAGGAGAGATGGAGATCACCATGACTACCTTTACAAGATGAAGAGCTGCAATCGGAGTTAAACAGAAATGCAAGCAGGGTGATGTGTGAACTTGGAGTAAAAGGCAAGAATCTCACTGAAGGGCTAAGTAGGAATTTGCTGGCAGAGCACAGGAGAAAAGGGCATGCCAGACGCCTGAAATACGGCCAGGTGTGGAATTGGGTTTCGTGGGGGATTAGGGGAAAAAATATGGAGGGGCTTGAAAGGGACAGGTGAGACTAGTGGGAAAAAGAATAGAACCACAGAAAACAGGAAGGAATGTATTTACTACATCAAGATGAAGCATCTCAGTTTGCTGAAGGTCACCAAAGATAGTTAACTGGGGGTGACAGATTTGGAGGGGAAAATGACTAGCCGATCCACCATGGCTACAGTGCCTATGGAGAGGTGGACAGTCTCATACTTGGCAAGATGAAAAGTTAAACAAGTAGGTACCATTTTATCTTCATTGGATTGGATTTTTTAAAAAATTAAATAATACCCTGTGCTGATGATGTGAGCATATAGGACTCCTCATGAACTGCTTGTTGTTCAGTTGCTTAGTCGTATCTGACTCTTTGTGATCCCATGACCTGCAGCCCACCAGGCTTCCCTGTCCTTCACCATCTCCTGGAGTTGGCTCAGACTCAAGTCCATTGAGTCAGTGATGTCATATAAATTAGCACAACTTCTTTGGTGAGGACTCAGGTAGCTCTTATGAAACTGCTGCTGCTGCTAAGTTGCTTCAGTCGTGTCCGACTCTGTGTGACCCCATAGATGGCAGCCCACCAGGCTCCCCTGTCCCTGGGACTCTCCAGGAAAGAACACTGGAGTGGATTGCCATTTTCTTCTCCAATGCATGAAAGTGAAAAGTCAAAGTGAAGTCGCTCAGTCATGTCCGACTCTTAGCAACCCCATGGACTGCAGCCCACCAGGCTCCTCTGTTCATGGGCTTTTCCAGGCAAGAGTACTTGTAAACCTAGAGATCTTGTCATCTCAGCCCTGGTCTCACCTCCAGAAGAACTCTTCCTCAGGAGTAGGTATACAGGGATGTTCGTGGCAGTGCAGATTCTGAGGCAGGAAGTTGGAGGTGATTTGGTATCTAACCCCAGAGCCATCCACCAGATAAAATGTGGATATAGATGGAATACAAAGCAACATTTAGAAGAAGGATAAGTCTGTCTTAGAGATAAGGAGTTTAATGGGCAAAGTGGGTAGCAGAAAGTGCTATAGCATGATACCATTTATGTTGATTTAGAATATAGACAAATAAGGCAGCATTATGCAGTTTACAAAGACACATCTATAAAAGAATAGATACCAAATATATAAGTAGGGACACCTTCTGGGAGGTGAGGAATGAGTAAGGGAATCTGAGATTTAATGGAGCTTGGGATTAATATATACACACTACTATATATAAAATGAGTTTCCTAGGTGTTGCTAGTGGTAAGGAACCTATCTGCCAATGCAGGAGACATAAGAGACCTGGGTTTGAGCCCTGGGTCGGGAAGATCCCCTGGAGGAGGGCATGGCAACCCACTCCAATATTCTTTTCTGGAGAATTCCATGGACAAGGGAGCCTGGCATGCAACAGTCCATGGAGTCACAAAGAGTTGGAAACAACTGAGCGACTAACACTTTCACTTCATATAAATATATATATTCACATACATAAAAGACTCTTTTCAGGGTCTTTTTCATTACAGGTTATTACAAGATATTGAATGGAGTTCCCTGTGCTAGACATTAGGCCCTCGTTGTTCTTTACCTATTTTATACTTGTGTGTGTGCATGCTAAGTAGCTTCAGTCATGTTCGACTCTTTGCCACCCCAAGGACTGTAGCCCCTCCAGCTCCTCTGTCCATGGGATTCTCCAGGCAAGAATACTGAAGTGGATTGCCATTTCCTTTTCCAGGGGATCTTCCTGACCCAGGGATCCAGCCTGCATCTCTTATGTCTTCTGCTTTGAAGGCAGATTCTTTACCATCTGAGCCACCGGAAGCCTGTATATAAAACTGAGTTACTTTGCTGTACACTTGAAACTAACGTTGTAAATGAACTATATTTTTATTTTCGAAATTCAATAAAACAAAACAGACTGGTGAAATAGCAGTAAGCCATCTCCACTCTTTGTTCCTGAAGTCAGGAAAAATGAGATTAAAAGAACAATAAAAACAGCACCTGGCAGAAGTAGAGGCTCAATAAGCATGATCTGAATGATGAAAGGCAGCCACGTGGTGAATGGGTAACTTCAGGTGCATTATCATTTTAGAGACCTGCAAGGGTCTTCCCTGACGGTTCAGTGGTAAAGCATCTACTTGCCAATGTAGGAGACATGGGTTCACTCCCTGGGTCAGGAAGATCCTCTGCAGAAGGAAATGGCAACCCACTCCAGTATTCTTGTCTGGGAAATCCCAAGGACAGAGGAGCCTTGCAGACTACAATCCATGGGGTCGCAAAAGGGTCGGACAGGACTTAGCGACTAAACAACAACAACCATAACAGGTAGTCATGGGAATTGTACTCATGCGAAAGAGGTGAGTTATATGCTGTGTGTTCATCACATAGAGGCTTCAGGAGGTTTGCAGTACATCTGGGAAGAGTCCGGTCTGGATAGGATGGCTGGGTGCCTCTAGGGGGAAGCAACCATTATCTGAAAAATCCACTTCTGTGAAACTGCTCCTCCTCTGACAAGGGTGGATAAATGAAGCCTTCCTGTAATTGTATGTAAATTGTGCTTCTAAAGTGCTTGAAAAGTTTGGTGTCGTGAGTACGCTAAATGTCACCCCTTGCAAGTTTCTTCACCCTCTTAATTTGCTTAGTAAATCCCTTTTTTTCCCGGCTGGGAATTACAGTAAAAGCGGTTTATCTTTTTGGCATTCTGTCAACCAGCCCTGGGGTGCAGGACCATCGAAATGATAATGAATGCTAGTGGTGGTGACCCCTCCCCCATGCTGCAGCCTTCTGAGTCATCTCAGAAAGTTGAAATGAATTTCTGCAGTTTTAGCATTAAATAGATGGGATCTAAACCAAGGCTTTGAACATAACATTTGTGTGTGGTGGGGTGCTTTGATACTCTACTCAATGGAGGATTTGATTTGCCGGAAAACCCATCACCATTCCTATGGGATCACAAGAGCTTCTCATGTGTCAAGCCTGACATGATAAAATTCTGGCTTATGTAGCTTTCCTAAGTAATATTTTCTTAGAATTGATGACTAGGAATGAAAAAAAGCTATGGTTTTTCCAGTAGTCATGTATGGATGTGAGAGTTGGACCATAAAGAAGGCTGAGTGCCAAAGAACTGATGCTTTTGAACTGTGGTGTTGGAGAAGACTCTTGAAAGTCCTTTCGACAGCAAGGAGATCCAACCAGTCAATCCTAAAGGAAATTAGTCCTGAATATTCAATGGAAGGACTGATGCTGAAGCTGAAACTCCAATACTTTGGCCACCTGATGCAAAGAACTGACTCATTGGGAAAGACCCTGATGCTGGGAAAGATTGAAGGTGGGAGGAGAAGGAGACAACAGAGGAGGGAATGGTTGGATGGCATCACTGACTCAATGGACATGAGTCTGAGCAAGCTCCAGGGGATGGTGAAGGACAGGGAAGCCTGGTGTGCTGCAGTCCATGGGATTGCGAATAGTCAGACACGACAGAGCGACTGAACAACAGCAACAACCAGGAATGAAAATTAAGAAAGAAAGCCGTTGCTGTCTGCATACCTCCCTCACCTTGTGGTGGATTAAAGGTGGCTGCTGATTCTTACTCTTCTCCCCGTTGAGAAGTGGTGTCTATTTTCCTGCCACTTGAAAGACAACTGCCTCTGACTGCTTTAACCCTAGACTGTGACAGAAGTGACAAGGCAGAGTTCATTCTTGGGATCCAACCACCATGTAAGGAAGCCCAAGCTGACCCCATGGAGAGAATGCATGGAGAGAGCAAAGTCCTAGCCTGCCAGCCATCTTTGCCCAGGTGCCAGGCATGGGATAGAAGCTGTCTTAGATTTTGCAGCCTCAGCCACCATCCGACTTCTTCTATGTGAGAGATCCCAAGTGAGAACAGAATAATAATAATAATAGTAATAGTAATGATAATAATAATGTTTTAAATCACTAAGCTTTGGTGTGATTTGTTAGGGCACAGTAGATAACTGAAACAATCTTTGTTTATTTAACTGTGAAATTATTAGAATATATCTATTAATTTACTTAAGAAACAGCCATAACCCCCTTATCTGAGTAATATTTTGTTAATGTTTTTAAAAATATGATCATGGTCAAATATATATAACATAAAATTGATCATTTTAGCCATTTTTAAGCATATAGTTCAGTGGCATTATGCATCATCACCTTATTTTACCACCATCACCCCTGTCTAACTCCAGAACTTTTTAATCATCCCAGACAAACTCTATACCCATTAAAAAATAACTGCTCATTTTCCCCTCTCCCTAGCCCTTGGAAACTGCCATTCTACTTTCTGTCTCTATGAATTTGACTATAGTCTAGGTACTTCATATAAGTGGAAGAATCCTTGTGGTTCTAAACCTTTATATTTTACAGAACTTCTTACCTGCTGTAAGGATGAATTGTATATGTCAACTTGACTGGCCAAGGGTACCCAGATATTTAGTCAAACATTATTCTGGGTGTCTCTGTGAGGGTGTTTTGGATGAGATTAACATTTAAATCAGTAGACTGAGTAAAGCAGATTGTCCACCCTAATGTAGGCAGGGTTTTATCCAATTAGTGGAAGGTTATACTAAGACAAAAGGCAGACCCTCAGTCTGTAAGAGGGAATTTTCTCAACTGATGGCCTTCAAAATGATGACCATTTACTTTTCCTGGCCTGATCAAAACTGTTCCTTTTTGAACTGAAACTTCAGTTCTTCCTGGTTCCTCAGCAGCTTCCAGCCTTTGGACTCAAACTGAGACAGCAACCCTGCAGATTCTGGACTTGCAGCTTCCATAATTGTGTGAGCCAATCCCTTACAATAAAGCTCTTTGTGTGTGTGTATACATGCATATATATGTATATGTATGTATGTATATATATGTGTATATATACACCAAAGTTCTGTTTTTCTGAAGATTCCTGACCCACACACCCACTATTGCCAGGATTGAGATTTTGGCTACAATATGGACAATTTGGAAACCAAGTTAGAGCTAATGTCTCTAGCTAATATTTGCTACTGTAATTCAGTTAGTTATACCATATTCAGGCATAGATGTCTCGCAGGGGCTTCCTTGGTAAGAAAAACAAAAGTGTGTTTTTTGGGAGGTGCCTCGGGAAAGACGATGGATTTTGTCCTTTGTCTTTGCAGTAGTTCCAGATGAAACATGCGCCTCCCAGTAATGCCTCATCAATCCTTCTTTTTCCCTCCTTCATGTTGTTGATTGAACAGGACCAGAATCATGGAGAAAGGTAGAGCAAAGGTGGGTAGCTCGAAATCACGTATGTACTCATGAGATTCAGGTTTAAAGTCACTACATTTGTCTGCATTGACTGCAGCCATGAAATTAAAAGACGCTTGCTCCTTGGAAGAAAAACTATGACAAACCTAGAGAGCACATTAAAAAGCAGAGATATCACTTTACCGACAAAGGTCCATATAGTCAAAGCTATGGTTTTACCAGTAGTCATATATGGATGTGAGATCATATATGGATCATAAAGAAGGCTGAGCATCAAAGAATTGGTGCTTTTGAACTGTGCTGCTGGAGAAGACTCTTGAGAGTCCCTTGGACTGCAAGGAGATCAAACCAGTCAATCCTAAAGGAAATCAATCCTGAATATTCATTGGAAGGACTGATGCTGAAGCTGAAGCTCCAATACTTCGGCCACCTGATGCGAAGAGCTGACTCATTGGATTAGACCGTGATACTGGGAAAGATTGAGGGCAGGAGAAGAAGGGGGTGATAGAGGATGAGATGTTTGGATGGTATCACTGACTTAATGGACATGAGTTTGAGCAAACTCTGGGAGATAGTGAAGGACACGGAAGCCTGGCATGCTGCAGTTCATTGGGTCACAAAGAGTTGGACGTGACTTATTGACTAAACAGCAATAACATTTGTCTGATAGAGGTGCCAGGTCTTGCTCTCCTTTGTGAGACAAGTAAAGGAATCACTAGGGGTCCTTTAAGGAGCAGAATCCATGGGGCTCTAGCCATCATTGTTACCCTTCAAAAAAGTGGAAAATAATACTTGCTGAAATGCACTGATATATTTTATCTTTAGATCTGCCCGCATAGGTAGTGTTTTCTCCCAGTCTGCATTCATTCTTGGTAACGTCCTACCTTGCAATAGAGAAATGTGGTCACTAAGCATAATCAGCTCCACATCGTTTTGATTGCGATTGTTCTTGTGTTTTTCTTAAATGATCTCATGTGCGTTCCTCTCTGTATCAGGTGGCTTTGGGCCAGGAAGGCAGAACCCAGTCTAAATATTGTAAAAGGGAAGAATCTAATATACAGGATTGGTTACACAGGTGATAAAACAGCTGAGAAGCTAGAAGGGACAGTAGCCAATCAGAGATTAGAAATTGCAGCAATCCACCATCATCTCTGGGCTTCCCAGGTGGCTTAGTGATAAAGAATCCATCTGCCAGTACAGGAGACGCAGGAAATGCAGGTTCTATCCCTGGGTTGGAAAGATCCCCTGGAGAAGGAAATGGCAACCCCCTCCAGTATTCTTGCCTGGGAAATCCCATGGACAGAGGAGCCTGGTGGGCTCCTCTCCATGGGGTCGCAAAGAGTGAACACGATTGAGCGTCTGAGCATGTGTGCACACAGGCACCATCGTCTCTAGGATGAAGGGTCAGAGGGAGGAGGCAAAGGGCCTGAGTCTAAGGTAGAAGCTCTCAGATGGGATCCGGAAACACGGAGGAGAATCAGCCGCTTCCTGGGCACCTACCTCCATTGGCTGAATCTAGGTGTAAACCAAGAGATATGAAGTCTGGGATGCACCCTGCAGGGGCTAGGCCAGTCATGCAGAGCAAAGCGAAGGATAGATGTGGGAGGTACCTGAGGGAAAACAGTCTCTTAAAGTGAGACTAAGGCCCAAACAGTCACACACGTGACCTCAAACAAAACAACTACAAGAAGAACAAAAGCTTTTTGTAAATCAACATTGCATAGAAAATTCACAAAAGAATCAGCCTTCGGTGTAAACATCAGCTTCTCCCTTTGGTAGCTATGTGACATTGGGTGCATTTTTTTAATCTCCAAATCCCAGTGGTAAACAAGGATAATTACAGTACGTTTCTCAAAAAATGTCATGAGATATTGTGGGAAAAAGTCTAGACTTGAAGTATGGCTTTTCACATTTACTCAAAATATGTAGGCAGGAAAAAATAAGGGCCCTCAAGTTGAGCTGGGGGACTTTTCCACCTCCGTTCTTGACATATCCATCTCACTAGTTCTCTTTTAGGTATAAATGCAAGCATTTATACATAATACCTGGTGTATAATACTTAATCCAGTAGTACAGGTGTTTATACATAAATAAAAGGAATTTTAGACATAAAAGCAATATATAAATATGATATCCTCCACCTCCCCCACTGCTTCCAGAAAATACTTTGGAATCCAGAGGGAAAGCATTCACAAGTAAACAAACTTCAAAAGGCTATTTCATTTGAAAAGACATTCAAACGAACATTTTGAAAATCAGGGGAGTCGCAGTAAATGAGGTCAGATATACATTTGAAAAGAAATTCAAATGTCCCTTTAGAAAGTAGGAGTCACTGGCTCAGTTCAGAAGAACAAAGGGAAGCCAGACCTTGAGGTCAGTAAGAGGTCCCGAGGATTGTTCTAAGAAGGAAAATTGAAAGCGTAGTTTTGGTTGGTTAAGTGTTACGTGAAGCTCTGAATTGTTTAGGGGCTGATTTTAATATCAGAGGATTACATAAGCCAATGAAAAACACACTTAGTACAGGGGCTGGAATGGAAAGAAGCGTTTAAAAAATACTCAACGGCATCAAGATCCTTGGGGCTGTGCTCGCGCGTGCACACGCATGCACAGACATGCACACTCATGCACGTGTAATTTTAGCGGAGGTTGTTGGCTTTTCTTCTCTGGAGCTTTTCTTTCCTGGATCTATCTAAAATGATAGAACTGGGGCAGTAGGGGGAGGAGGAAGGAAATGGGCAGATTAAAAAAAAAAATTGGCAGCCCAGTACCGTGACATATTTTATGCAGTGATCAGTTGAAGGTGTGAGACAAGCGGGTTTTGTTTGTTTTTAAACTTTAATAGCTAAAAAGCCAACGTTTGCTAATACTTCTCACACATTAGAGCTATTCAAGTCTGTGCATACACAGATGCCACTTATTTGCATGCTGGGCATTTCAAAGAGTGGGTGTGGTGAATGTCACATATACCTAGCTCACCTAAGGTCATATGTTGCTTCTGGAAAACCATCCGTGTGTTCGTGGATGTTGTTTGTGATGTATGTTTCAGGCACCAGGCTGGATGCCTACATGTCACTTACACAAATAGCTTTGGAGAATGATTCTGGTGCCTTTTTCTCATCACATTCCCTTTTCTAAGATATCTCTGAGCTCAGAGTGGTCTAAATTCATTTTCCTTCCCCCTCCTCCTTTGACTGTGCCATGCAAAACACGCAGAATATTAGCTCCTGACCAGGAACTGAACCTATGCCCCCTGCAGTGGAAGTGTGGAACCCTTACCACTGGGTCATAAGGGAATTCCCTAAATTTGTTTTCTTGGCCAAGATCCTGCAAAATCTTCCAGGGAGCTAGCTAGCTTACTCTCTTTATTGAAGGAGAATGAGGTGGAAAGGGACTAGAGATATTTAAGCCATCCTGTGATCAGCAGGTAAATCCTTCCTTGTGAGTTTTCTCCCCTTTGGGTAGCCCAGGACCCCAAGCCCATACCGAAGCTCCAGTCAGACCAACCAGTGTCTAACGTCAATGCAAGGTCTATCTTTTGGTCATGAATGAAGACTAGAACATATGGACTTGGAGCTCATAGAAGTCTTGGATGCCCATCAACACTTGACAGGCTTAGTTGTAGGAACCCAAGACAAACAGCTACCATTAAAGTGAGCCTGTTATTTTCATTGATTCGTGTACTGCTTTTTAAGCAAAAATATCCTTTCTCTGAGGATGTTACTTTTGGGTGCACATCATCTAGGTTGGCTTAAAAGCCCGAAGAAACTCAGTGTTCAATGTGGAAAAGTGGAAAGACTGATTGAGAAAAGAAAAGGAAGTTGAAAATGCCAGAATTTTGGCCAAAGAAAGGAGATTTGGGGCAATGTGGTAAAAGAATCTTGGAATTAGAGAAACCAGCTTTAAGTCCCAGTTTGATTCATACCATGCATCCCCTTGGACGGCCTGTGCCATCTCAGACAAGTCTCTTGATCTTCCCTGCCTCCCTTTCCTCATCTGTCACACGTGAATAATCATAGCACTGGCGCTGCCAGCCTCCCTGGGGTCCAGTGAGGATTTGAACCTGTTTTGTAAACTTAAAAGTATGGCTACACAAAAGAGATTATTATCTTGTAATTAGTATTATTAGGCATTGTTCCTGCCCAAACTCTTTTCATTGTAGTCAGAGAGATAAGACAACCTGTGAAACCATTAGAGAACTGCACAAGATGGTATCTAGTAATTGCAGGATTGTTTGGTGGTCACTGTATGGAGGAAAAAGATCTAGAAGTATATTCGTGGAAACCTTCAAGGAAGTAGTGATCCTTGAAGTGGCCTGGGAAGTGGGAAATGGTTGGGAGGAAAAGTTTGAAGTGATAGAAATTATTGTTGCTGAACAACTTTTTCAAAGGGTGATGGTCAGGGGACCACCCCCAGGGGACCCTTGAGCTACTTCTGTGATGGTCAGTCTTATAAACATAGCCACCTCTACCTGACCTTGCATGTCCCAGGGGATTCTAGGAGAGTTTCCAAGAGGATCAATTTTCTTTAATTTATCCTGTGGTTATTTGAGGGGTGGCCAAAACTGGTGAACTAATGTTGACCATA
The DNA here is from genome assembly GCF_003369695.1 of Bos indicus x Bos taurus. Taxonomy (NCBI): domain Eukaryota; kingdom Metazoa; phylum Chordata; class Mammalia; order Artiodactyla; family Bovidae; genus Bos; species Bos indicus x Bos taurus. The sequence continues at coordinate 46,313,278 of NC_040093.1, forward strand.
ATGTTTGAGTTTTTTCTCTTCCTCCATATATGACTTCTGGCACGTCATTCCCTTATCTGAAGCCTGTTAGATTTTTTTCTGTAATTGTGCTTTGACTTTGGAAGGCTTCTGTGGGATTTTAAAATAGGCAATGGATGTAAATAAACTTTCACACCTTAAAAGGTTTCACTGCTCTGGGAAAGATTTATTTTCTCAAAGCAAGTGTAAGTCTCTCCAATGCTGAGATAGTGAAATTTTTTAGTTCCCCAGCTCCCCAGCCCTGGACTTTGCACCCAGCAGCCACCCAAAATAGCTTAGGGATAGATATTGAGTGCACATAACTTATTTAAAAGAAAAATCTTTTCAGTTGGCCTGTAGGTAGGGAAGCTTGAGGTGGTAGAGATAGTTAAGAGGGTTTGGGAGTGGATATTCCCTCCTGTGTTCGTTGTGTTATTTTGCTCACCCAGGAGAGATACAAGCAAACCCTGAGGACTCCTGCTGCCAGATTCAGCCTCAGTGCAATTCCAGCAGTTTGGGGTTCACCAGGACACTGTTGAAAAATGTGGAGAATCTAACAACAGAAATGTATGGGTTATCTTTGATACAGAAGACATGACTCTCGAGAGTCACAAATGAAGAAGCCCACCCAAAGTTAGGATCCAAATTGAAAATAAGACATCCCTCCTCTTCCATTATCTTTTGACAGGAAATTCCTAAAGTCTCAGTTTTAATTATCCCCAAGTCATTTATTCATTCTTTTCCTTCCAGCAAATATTATTGAGTGCTCGCTCTATGCCAGGCTCTGGGCCAGGTGCAGTAGATTTCATGATAATTAAAATTGACCATGTCCTTGCCTTCCAGTAATTTATATCCCAAGGAGGGACAGAGACAACACTGAACAGATACTTACTATTTCAGGTGACTAGAGGGCTTTATGGTTAGATAGCACCACCAACTCAATGGACATGAGTCTGAGCGAACCCTGGGAGATGGTGGAGGACAGAGGAGCCTGGCGTTCTACAGTCCACCAGGTCACAAAGAGTTGGACATGACTTAGCAATTGAACAAAAAGTGTTTCGAAAGAAATAACTGAAAACATTTCAGGCTTACAAGTTACTTTAGAATGTATGGCTCAGGGAACTTCCATGAGGCAGTGGCAGTTGAGCTGAGAGCTACAGGGTAAGAAGGGAAGAGTGAGCTGAAGCATTTAGGAGTGAAGTGCATAGACAGAAAGAGGATTGCATGTGCAAAGGCGCTGAGACAGCAAAGGGTTTCGAATGTTTGAAGAACTCAAAGAAGCCAGTGGGGCTGAAGATGGAGAATAGTGTGAAGATATGGAGGTGAGAGGGGAGTGGAGGGGCCAGATCATCTTGGAAACGTGGAGGCCTTCTTGGAGGTGTGACTTCTGTTCCATATCTGAGGGGAAGCCATTTGAGGGTTTTAGGTAAGGAAACAACATGAAGTTCAGGTTGGGAGCTTCTCCTTTGGGCTTCCACCTTCCTCTGTAAGTCCCGTGTCATAAGGCTCACAGGCACTCAGTGTCACCGCCTGGCATCCCCTCTGTCCCCACACCCTCACTCACTAGAATGTGAGTTTCTTGAGGATGAGGGCTGTGACCCTGGCCACTCAATTTCTAGCAACTAGTCCAGTGCCTGACATTCGCTCTTCCCAAGAAATATTTATTGAATTGAATCAAATTTGAAAAGCTAAAAAGGCTGAGGGGATAGAGGGCAAATATCAAAGGAGTCATTTGCACAGGGTTCAAGGCAGAAGCCTATCACTTCTAGTTGGGTAGTCAGGGAAGGCTGCCTGGGAGAAAGGGCCTTGAGTCAGTGATCTGAAGGATTAGTAAACAGAGGCAGGGGAGGGGAAGCTAGGCAGATGAAGCCATGTGTCCAAAGACTACCCGCCTCTTAAAGAATTAATACTGTGAGTGTTAATTTCACCAACCTTCCAAAGCTAAGTGGATCGGAAATACACAAAACTGGTAACTGTGGGAGAGCAGGACCCACACAAGCTCTTTCCCACATGTAGTTTCACCCTTTGGGTTCATGCGGTGGACTGTGTATGCCCTAAGGGGGTTAGAACAGACTCCCTTTCCATCAGCTGGTAAATTTCATGCTCAGCCGTAACAGCAAAGCCTCTGACCAGTCCCATCCCTCAAAACGTCCCAATATTTCTTGATAGACACTTCTGTTGTCTTACGTGCAATAGAATTGTAATCACCTGTATTTAAAACTAATGGATTTGAAATAACCTGCAGGCTTCCACTTTAATGAGAGTTAGATTAATGAAAAAGGACCTTTTGCCTCAGATTGCATGACAACATTTTCAAATTACATTCCTGGAACAGAGAATTCACTTATTCAGAGTAATTGGATGCTGACTTGGGTTAATACGTACAATGTCCTTAAATGAAAATGTTCTATTGTAAGTGGAACTGTATGATACCTGAGGCTTTCTCAATAGATTTGGTTGGACTCTGAGTTAATTATACTGCATGCTATTTTTTGAATGAATTCAAGCATGAATTCTACACGGTAGAGATTGGGATAATTATATTCAATTCTGCTTGGTGCCCCGCTGAAAGAATTGACCTTTTAGATAAAACGAGTCTCCCGAGCAAGAAACCTGAAGAAAGTCTGCACAAAGCCGGCAGATGCAAGAGCAGAGAAAGCCTTAAGTACTAGGGGGGATGGGGACGGGGGAAGGGGGTGGTGGTGGAGGCAGGCTCAAGGAACAGTAGCATCAGTGAGATTGATTTTTTTGTCACAGGAAAGTATTTCTGTTTTGTAGCTTGTTTTGTATCCTTGCTACATAAAGGTATAATTTAAAACCATTGATTTTACTAAGCTGTTTTCTCATCAGTAACATGGCTAAAAAGTAGCAGCATGAAGAATGAGAAGCCAGCAAAAAAGCAATATCTGGCAAATCTCAGGCTGAGGCCCCCAGGAATGAGCTGGCAGGGTGGGGGTGGGTGGTGAGTGGGGTTAACGCCATCCTGAGCATTGTGGCCTGAGGCTAAGAGTGTGGGCTCAGAGGTCAGACCGCATGGGTTTGACGTCTGGTTCTACTGCGCACTAGCTGTGTGACTTTAGACTAGGTGCTCACCTTCTCTGTGCCTCAGTCTCCTCATCTGCCAAATAGGTGAACCTCATGGGGCTGCGGTGAGGGTTCACTGACTGTACTGCACTTTGCATGGTGTGAGTATCCAGTAATTATCAGCTACCTTCGTAAATACTACTCCTCTTGGTCATCAAGTCTCTGTCTTCTCCCAGGATGATGAAAGAAAGGCAACCCATTAAGAGGATTAGACCCATCCGGAGGGTTAAGAAAATATTCCTCCTCTTAGGGAGAGGAAGAAACTAAGGAGCCAGGTCTTCTGGACACTGTGTGTCACAGGCGTTCTGCCTCCCTGGTCCAAGCTTGTCTTCAGTCAGTAAGATGCCTTCTTATTCCAAGTGTAAGAACAGGCCACGCTACATACTGGCTCGGTCTTGAAGCAAGTCCTGCACTCTGACCACCACTGGGAGTAGAAAGATGACTCAGTCCTTCAGTCTGACTCTTGAAATGTGGGTGGAACCCTACTGACAGCATGTGCACCCTGTCCCTCTCTCCCAGCAAAGTTCTGCTGCTCCTTTCTGTCCTCACCTAAACCTTCCTGCTGAAGATACACTTCTCCCGTATTAGTGCTGCTGGTGGCTGCAGGCATTCCCGGACTTTTGGCCGTCAGTCCAACCTCTGCCTCCATCGTCTCGTTGCAGAAGAGTGTCCTCTTATTTGATCACTGTAAAATCTCCCTCTGCCTGTGCCTTATAAGGACATCTGTAATATAACATAGGGTCCACCAGGAAAACCTGGAATAATCTCTTCATCTCAAAATCCTTCGCTTAATCACACCTGCAAAAACCATATAACAATCGCAGGTCCCAGAGGTTAGGACCTGCCATCTTTAGGGACCACCATTCAGCTCACAGCACCAGGCTACATTTTACTGCTGGGCCTCACCCCTGCACTTATGAGGAGACTTCAACCTGGCTGACACCCAGCCAGTTTCCTCTTCCCTCTACAGGTACGCATTGAGACAACTGACTTCATGGGGGCATCACAGCCCTTTTTTCCCAAAGAGTCAGTTTTCTAACCACCTCTGTGGTGTTACTCAGGAAGGTTCTGAGTTCTTATCACCTCCACTGGTAACACCTGTAGTTTAGAGTAGCGGAAGCCTGGATTTCCTTAGGGGAAGCTTCTCCTGTGGAAAGGAATGTAGTTCTGCCATGTGGTATAAATGGGGCTGACCACCGCCCCTTCCACCCAAAGTTATACCTTGAAAACACACCTTTCTGAAAACTTGCTAGTGACTCAGTAAGTCTTGGTGAGAACAAATGGTGACTGATGTGGGATCCAGCACAGCCAATCAGAGTGCTTTATTCCCCTGGTCCAGGGTGAGTGCTCCTAGGAAGACCATGTGATCCAAGTCACAGTGAGTCTCAGACCTGGATTTAGGCAAGAACTATGAGAAGAGGAGGGCCTCTGTTTGTCTCTGATGGACTTGAAATTGAGAGGATATAAGCCTACAGTTATTGGGTGCTACCACGTGAGGGATTTGCCTGAAAATGGAGCCAACCAGAGGAAAAAAGAACCAAAACGTGGAGGAGAAATCTAATATCCACTGACCAGCTTCTGAAACCTGGATCCAACCATACCTGAAACTTCCTCTTTGCTTGATATTTTCATTTTATAAACAGTGTATTACCCTCTTTTGCTTAAGTTAGTCTGAAATGAGTCTCTGTCACCTACAATTCAGAGCATTCTCACTAATACATTTGCCATGCAGCTTCCACCTATGAGTTGACTGCTTGAGTCTAAGTGGGAGATTCACTCAATACCATGTGCAGCTCTATGTTGAGTGCGCTATTTGGGCCTGACACACTAAAAGAATAAGGCTCTATTCTTCTTGGAGGTTCTTCCTTTAAATCGGTGAGGGGTGGGACAAGAACTCTGGAACCAAGTGAAGTCATACTTCTAGCTTTATCTATTTTAGGATTTTCCCCTCATGGCTTTATCAGATTGCTTATCCTGACCCTCAGATCTTTTCTTGTTGTACATGAGATAGCCAGCCTGACCTTAGTTCTCTTAAGACAGTTGGATTTTTCCTCTGTATGTCTGAGTATTCAACTCTGAAATAATCTCTCTGATTGACTGAAGTCATTAAAGTCTTCACTTACAGCCTAACGAGGGCTGGCTTTGGCCTGGAGAAGCTTGGGATCCATGAAGATATATGCCTTCTCTGCTAGTGTCAGACAAATATAAGCCATGTGGTTCTCTTTTAGGAAATTCAGAACTGCCTTAGTATATATTGAAGCCTCTGGTGGGAATTGGGGGTGCTTTGTGAGAAAAATTCAGGATCTTAGATTCTCTTTCCAGTTCTGACCACTGACCTTGACCTTCTGACTTCAGGTAATCACCTCATCTTTGGGGAGGCTTTATTCCTTTCTCAAATGAACAATCTGAACTTAATTATGTTTGGCGTGTATGTCTTATTGTTCCCATGTTCTTGCCACACACTTCTCATTTATCGATACATTCTTTCTTATTGACCTAAACAAAGATTCAGAATCCTTCTTAACCCTGCACTAGATGGAGAATCCCAGGGACAGGGGAGCCTGGTGGGCTGCCGTCTATGGGGTTGCACAGAGTCGGACACGACTGAAGCAACTTAGCAGCAGCAGCAGCAACAGATGATCTTTAAGTTTCTCCTAAACCTTTACATTACAGTAAGTCCCCTATATACAAACGAGTTCCTTTCTGAGAAAGCATTTGTAAGTCTAATTCGTTTTCAAGTCCAACAAAGTTAGCCTAGGTACCCAACTAACACAATTGGTGTGTAGTACTGTACTATAATAGGTTTATAATACTCTTCACATAAATAATACATTAAAAACAAAAACAAAAAAATAAGGGAAAAAAGTATTTATCTTACAATACAGTACCTTGAAAAGTACAGTAGTACAGTACAACAGCTGGCATACAGGGGCGGGCATCGAGTGAACAGGCAAGAAGAGTTACTGACTGGAGGGGGGAGAGGCAGTGGGAGATGGGAGAGCTGAAGGATCATCAGCAATAGGAGATGGAGGGCAAGCTGCAACTTCACTCAATCCTGACATTGATGGCACAGGTTCTAGTTTCTTGCTGAATTCAATTCTATCCACCCTCTTTTTAAAAAAAAATCATAATCATTCATTAATTTATTTATTGGCTGTGCTTCGTTGCTGCACAGGCTTTTCTCTAGTTGCGGCAAGCAGGGGCTACTCTCTAGTTACGGTGGGAGGGCCTCTCACTACCGTGGCCTCTCCCCCTGCAGAGCACGGGGCTCCTGGGCAGGTGGATTTCAGTAGTCGCAGCTTGGGAGCTCAGTACTTGCAGTTCCCAGGCTCTAGAGCACAGGCTCAGTAGTTGTAGCACATGATCTTAGCTGCTTCACAGCATGTGGGGTCTTTCGGATCAGGGATCAAACCCATGTCTCCTGCACTGGCAGCTGGAATCTCACCACTGAGCCACCAGGGAAGCCCCTATATCTACCCTCTTGAAAAATCAACCCAGTGGTGTCTGGGTAGTAGCACGTTCACATCTTTGAAAGTTCACAACTTGAAAGCTTGTATGTCAGGGACTTACTGTATATGATCCTAAGGCTTCTGGGCCATGAAACGGACAGTTCCACTAGATGTAATTTTTGAATCTTAATGTGGAAACTTTCTCCCTTCTCATCAGGGATGGAGCCCTTGTGTCCTCTCTCCCGATCTGGGAGTGCCAGCAGCACGCCTCAGTCCTTCTTAACAGCAGGAAGAACATGTTCCCATAACTCTGGAGAGATTTGGAGACAAAATGACTCTGGCAATTAATCCCATTATGCAGTTAATATAACCAGTTGGATTTATGTGTAAAGGAGCAGCATTTGCAACTCAAATTTTTTCATTGTTTCTCTTTCCTTCCAAAGGTTCCAGTCCCTTAAATTTGTACATTATCTGTGACTGATATATCATTTATCTAGAGAATACAGTTGTCATTCACTTCATTTAATTAGCTTATGGATTCTAAATTATCTGGTACCATAAAATGTGATTTTATACTGCAGATTAGAAAGGTTTTCAGAAATTTAATATGCCACTTTTAATTGGTGAAAAGTACCCTAAAGGATTCATAATATTTTTTACTGCCCTTGCATTTAGGCTCAAGAGAGGGAGATTGAAGATGTTTAGGAAGAAATGGGATTTGGGTCAGTGAGATGGGTGATGATTTATTTGGAATAAGGCAAATCTGGAGGGATGGAGTCATAAACATAGCCATCAGAGGACTGCGTTTGAACAGTGAGACCAGTGAGTGATAACGGAATATCTTCTGGTTTTCATATCCCAGTTAGTCATTTTGATGGGCTCACAATGTATTTATGGCATATGTTTCCAAGTTTGCAGCCATGACTAAGAACAGCCAATTTTCTGCTCTGTGTTTCCAACCATTAAATCCATAAACTTCTGTGTGTATGGTATTACCACACCTTCCTTTACCGCTTGGTTATACAGCTGGGCAGCTGTTTGTTTGGCAAAAGCAAAAGGCTCTTTTTGATCCTTAGACTATGGAAATGGCTTACATGGTGAGGTTACGGTAATAATAAAGAGGCCAGGCTATTGGGAACAACTTCAAGGATTTCCACGCCCATCCGCCTTAATACGCTGCTAATAAAAGTTTATAAAACATGACAATGGGCATAAAACGTCTAGAGCCTGAAAGAGAAGATTTGGAAAGAATCAAAGGTCAGGAAATGTGGGTGACCCGGTGAGGCCTCCACTTCCCTCCCCCCAGGACCCTCCCTCTCTCAGGAACCATGTACTGATCACCCTGTAAAATCAACAAGGTACAGAGCCCACGCTCACACTCTTGTTGACCTCTGTGGTTAGGAACTGAAGGTCTCTGTTAAGAGCAAGTGTGGAGCTATGATGAACTCCTAGCACTTTCAGAGTCATTAATTTTATTGGTTGAGCCTGACTATGAGAAACTGATTCAAGACTGAAAAAGACAAAAGAGGGGACTTTGGTATTGGGGTGGGGAAAGGGAATTGGACTTGAGAAGGCCAAGCAGGAGTGGGAGCCTGGAAGAGGGGAGGTGCATATAATAATAGTCCTATTCTTATCATATAGATCATAGCATCACTATCCTGGTGATAATGAATCAATCATACTAAAACAAAACACCTAATTTGATCAGGTCCCTACAATATGCCAGGCACTGCACTGGGTCTTAATTCTGTCAGTTCCCAAATCCTAAGAGGTAAGACATAATACAGTGCACATCGTGCAGGGTTTAGAGACACACGATGTTTTACCTGCAACGTCACAGTTGACAGATTTAGGATTTATGTGCAAATCCATCTGCTTCTGAGGCCAGTTGGGCTACCAAGAATTCCAGAGTGCCGGGAAGGGAGAGCCCTTTTTCAAGGCATCTCGTCCAGGCATGTTGCTTCCAGGGGCAGCCTGGGTTCTCCAGGTCTCTTCTACCCTGAGGGGCACCTCTTTCTCACAGCAGGATCCAACTCTGCAAGAGGGATGCAGAAGGGAAGATAGACTCTGCCTCTGGGAATTAACGTTCTAGCTCCCTTGCTTCTCTTCCTCTGAAATATACCCACCTTTTTTTCCTTTTTTAAAAAATTCATTTTATTGAAGAATGGTTGATTAACAATGTCATGTTAGTTTCAGATGTACAGCAAAGTGATTCAGCTATATACCTATATATATAACTGAATATACATGTATGTGTATATATACTTCTTTTTCACATTCTTTTTCTTCATGGTTTATTATAGGATATAGTTCCCTGGGCTGTACAGCAGGACCCTGTTGTTCATCTATTCTGCATATAATAGTTTGCATCTGCTAGTCCCAAATTCCTGGTCCCTCCCTACCCTACACCCTCTTTCTCTCCCTTTGTTTTCAGGTTTTATTTGTAGAATATGGAATCTCTGTGACCAACTTACTTTGCCAATTTTAAAATACTTTTACCTTTTCTAATAAAAAACAAGGCCTCATTTTAGAAAAAGTAAGAAATATAGGTAAGCAAAGGAAAAAAATGATAATTCTTAATCCCACCACGCAAATGTTCGGTTCGGTTCAGTTCAGTCACTCAGTCGTGTCCGACTCTTTGTGACCCCATGAACCGCAGCACGCCAGGCCTCCCTATCCATTACCAACTCCTGGAGTCCTCCCAAACCCATGTCCATTGAGTCACTGATGCCATCCAACCATTTCATCCTCTGTTGTCCCCTTCTCCTCCTGCCCTCAATCTTTCCCAGCATCAGGGTCTTTTCCAATGAGTCAGCTCTTTGCATCAGGTGGCCAAAGGACTGGAGTTTCATCTTCAACATCAGTCCTTCCAATGAACACCCAGGACTGATCTCCTTTAGGATGGACTGGTTGGATCTCCTTGCAGTCCAAGGGACTCTCAAGAGTCTTCTTCAACACCACAGTTCAAAAGCATTGATTCTTTGGTGCTCAGCTTTCTTTATAGTCCAACTCTCACATCCATACATGACCACTGGAAAAACCATAGCCTTGACTAGACGGACCTTTGTTGGCAAAGTAATGTCTCTGCTTTTTAATATGTTGTTTAGGTTGGTCATAACTTTCCTTCCAAGGAGTAAGCGTCAAATGTAGACAACTATTTGCATGTGTGTGTGTATGCATGTGGATAAATGCCGATAAGTTAGTTGTTTTGCATTTGACAAGAGGGGAATTATGCCATGAGGTGGTTTCAGTCTCCACCTCTCTGAACATCAGATTTCTCACCTATAGAATCGGACAAACAAAAGTACCTTCTTTATATAATTTTTGTGAGGATTGAATGAAGGAATCTAGTTAAGAATTTAGCAGAGGGGCTACATGAAATAGTGCTCAATGAATATTATCTGCATCATTAATATTATTATTAAAATTATAATAAGAACAGGCTTCCCAGGTGACACAGTGGTAAAGAATCCACCTGCCAATGCAGGAGATGCAAGAGACATGGATTTGATCCCTGGGTCAGAAAGATACCCAGAAGCAGAACATGGGAACCTGCTCCAATACTCTTGCCTGGAAAAGTCCATGGACAGAGGAGCCTAGCAGGCTACAGTCTATGGGGTCACAAAGAGGTGGACATGACTGAGCAACTGAGCACACGACTGAGTATACATCATAGGAACACCCTTCAGTGCTATTATCTATTCTTGCACGGCATCACTTTAAGACAATTTTATTGTTTCTCATTATGCAAGTAAATACGTTGTTGTTGTTGTTGTTCATTCGCTAAGTCATGTCTGACTCTTGGTGACCCCATGGACTATAGCACGGCCAGGCTCCTCTGTCTTGCACTGTCTCCCGGAGTTTGCTCCAATTCACTGAGTCAACGGTGCTATTTAACTATCTCTTCCTTTGCCGCCCTCTTCTCCTTTTGCCTTCAATCTTTCCCAGGATCAGGGTCTTTTCCAATGAGTTGGCTCTTCGCATCAGGTGGCCGAAGTATTGGAGCCTTAGCTTCAGCATCAGTCCTTCCAATGAATATTCAGGGTTGATTCCCTTTAGGATTGATTGGTTTGACCTCCTTGCATTCCAATAATAAAGCCTTGCATTTAAATAATAAAGCCATCCCTGGGATTTCCCTGGTGGTCCAGTGGCTAAGACTCGAGCTCCCAAAGAGCTCCCCATGCAGGGGATCTGCGTCTGATCCCTGATCAAGGAGCTAGAGCCCACGTGCCACCAGTAAGTGCCCGAATGCCACAACTAAAGATCCTGTATGTTGCAGGTGCAGACCAGGTGCAGCCAAATAAATATTAAAAAAATAAAGCCATCCCTAATCCAACTGATCAAGAGATAGCTACTGTTAAATTTGAGTATACATATTTTCAACCTTACTTTATTATCATATGAGAGAGTTTTCTACACACACACAATTCCAATAGCTAAAGAGTATTCCATAGACTCGATTTAATGGTCTACGGAGCCAACTCCTTATTGCAGACATGTAGGTTGTTTCTAAACGTTCGCTTTTGTAAACAGTGTTGCAATGAACAGCTGTAGCATCACCAGATCTCTGGGTCTTATTAGAATGAATTTCTGTGACTGGGATTTTGGGGTCAAAGAGTTGGCAGATTTTTTTTTTTTGGCCTAAACAGCTGGCTGGATCTCAGTTCCCTGACCAGGGACTGAACCTGGGCCACAGCAGTGAACGCCTGGAATCCTAACCATTAGGCCACCAGAGAGCCTGCTGAGTTTGCAGATTTTTAAGACTCTCAGTGAATGGTGCCCACAGGCTCTTGGGAGCTTTTGTATAGTATGTAATGTGAATGGTTAGGCCACCTGAAAATGGCTGTTCTCTTGCTCTCTGTTCATCCCCTGCTTGACCAGGTCCTGCCTCATCTACACCTTATCCACATGACTGACCTCCCACAGCACAGAGCCTAATTAGTAAGTGCCTGCATACTGGCTCCTGGCCCCTGCTAGTGATTGTCTTAATCCTCAGATCAGAACTATCTCCCTGATGATAGTTTATCACAGGGACGGTAAGGGATATGCGCTTCTATTTGTTTCCCTGGCAACTGACGGGCCAACCTGACTTTGTTCCCCCTGTAACTGGTAACCTCCCTCTCCCCCTGGAAGCGAAGACCCCTGCTATGTCCTGCCTGCCATCTGACATGGTGGTGGGGGGGTCACTCCAGGACCTTGCTTCAGACGTGTAAGATCGTCCAACCCATTAAACCACTGATGTCTCTATTGTGGACACTGGACTCTTTCTTTGGCCTTGAGGATGGGCAAGTAGAGGGCTTACAGGCTTACAGCCCAACAGAAAGCAATCCTGTTAGTGCCTGGGGGCAGGGTTCCTTCTACTGCTCCACAACGAATTTTGAGTCCCAGCCTGGCGACTCTACCATGCACTGTGCTTCGGAGCCACCAGTCCTTGTGGTCAGTTGAAGAATAATCAGCAAACGCCTACTCCCTTTTGTGTGTGAGTTAGTCTAAGGATAGCAGAGGGCATGCTTAAATAAATGATTAGGATCGACAATGGAAAGGTAAACAGAATCATAATTTATGAGCGGTCCCATTGTTCTCACCTGACTTGAATTCTATAACCATAAAGCCGCCACTCTCATCCATTCAATTCCACAGACCCTTATTGAACAGCTACTTTGTACAAGGCTAGGAGAAGGGCGTGAAAAATAATACCGAATATTTGTTCAGCGTTCACACTTGACAAAGTGCTTTCATATGCTTTGGGGGAAAAAAAAAAAAGCCCTGAGCCAGGACTCAGGAGACCTGATTTCTAGAGTCACCTCTGCCTTTTAATTGAAGTTTGACCTCAGGCTGAATCTCTCTGCTCCTTGTGTAAATATGAGGCTAAGAATCCATGCCTTTTCTGTCTTAGATGGTTACGGTGCGATACTCATGAGAGGTTTTGTATTGTTTCATAGATTTGTAGATTCCAGCAAATTTTAAAAATGGACTGTATATGAATACTGAATATTTTTATATTAGACCTAAGCTGAAAAAGACCTTGGAGATTGTTTAGGGCAGTGACTTTTCCAGCTGCATTCTGGGGGGGATGCCCAAGGTGCTATGGACCACCCTGAGGACCAAGGGGAAGGTGAGCAAGAAGGCCCTGGGTTCCTGCCACCCACCTTCCCTTTAGGCTCTGGAGCCAGACTGCTGATATGTGTCTCTAGAAAAGTTATTTAGACCCCTTTGGGCTTTCTATCTGTGATATGGACACATGGGTCACTGTGAAACGTAAGTTCATCAGTACACAGTGTTCGGAATCTTGGAAGGCACATAACAAACATTGCTGTTAATTCTACGGTCCACCTTGGATTTCCTCCTAGGGTCGGATTTCACTGAAAATAATGTTTGAAAAATTGTTGGCTTCTGTAATGTCTTTGTTTTGCAAATGGAAGGTTTACAGAGCAGGGAAGCCCATGTTTGTATGAGAACCTGCCAAACACTCACACACACACACACACACACACACACACACACGCACGCACACGTCATCGACATCACCAGCATCACAGTCCTGCATCCATAAACTGAAGCGCATCTCACTCTCACCTGCTGGTGGGCACTGTGAAGACGGACTGTGGGCTATTTCTGGGCGTGGGCGCTTTCTCACCCAGTCATCCCATCCACAGATCCACAGCAAAGCTCTCCTAATTGAGAGACTAGTATTCTCAGTCACAGCGCTAGTGTTTCCAAATTTCCAACAGACATGAATCTTCGGGATCTCATTCCAGAAATTGGAATCACCCAAATCATGTTATTCTTAAAATATTTTTAACCATGGATGTCTAAAAATATTGTTTGATAAATAAGTAGTTTAATAGTATTTATAAAGAGTGGCGCAAGAAATTTATAAAGAATATTTGAGGATTGGGGAGCAGGACTATGGCAGATGCTGGAGCAAGGCTGAGGGACGTTGCACACCACCCCTGACCCCGGGCCCTTCAACACCCCCTACAGGCGGGTTCTGGCCCCACTACCCTGGCAGACCATGGGTGTGAAAGCTTTTTTTTGTTTGTTTTTAAAAAGAATATTTGCAAATATTCATAAGCTGGAAAAAGGCCAGTGAACACTATTGGGTAATATTTGAACAGTGTAACATTCAGATCTCCTAGCAAGGGTAAAAGCATCACACAGAATCAAGAAATTGCGAAAGGATTTATTTTGCGTCTAATTTCTTAGAACTCTGCTCATATGATTTGAATAAAGAATAGAATGTCTCTAACATTAATATTTATTTTAGTTTCAAGAATGACACACCATTAACTTAGCATGCATGCATGCTAAGCTGCTTTTGTCATGTCTGACTCTTTGTGACCTATGGACCGTAGCCCACCAGGCTCCTCTGTCCATGCAAGTATTCTTCTCCAGGCAAGAATACTGGAGTGGGTTGCCATTGTCTCTTCCAGGGGATCTTCCCTGCCCAGGGATTGAACCTAGTCTCTTATGTCTCCTGCATTAGCAAAGGAGTTCTTTACCATTAGTGCCAACTGGGAAGCCCGTTAAACAGCATACGAGGTCACAAACACAACCCCCAGCAAGACTAACCCAGAAAATAAGAACGCTTTTCCTACCTGCTCTCGTCCTTAACCTTCAACTCCACATGACCGAGTTTCCTGCTCTGGCTTTTCAAGTGACATCAGAGGATTCCTTCAAATGAGTAACGTCTGCATAGTGATTGCTGAGCTCCAATTCTCCCAGGAGAACTAGAATACTTTTTCTCATTTTCCCAATCATTTGGCTGAATTTTTCTCAAGAGTTGGCAAAACATATATTTCCTGAAAAATACTAGAAAATGAAATATAAACATGAGAGACACAAAGTCAAGCAGAGTGAGATTCCAGGTCATGTGATTGGTAGGGAACACAGATGCTATCAGTGTTTGGAGCGGAAAAGGTTGTTGGGAGTCAGTGCGGCTTCTTGGAGGAGGTGGTCACTGAGCTAGATTTGCAGGTTCTGTGTGTATGCTAAGTCACTTCAGTCATGTCCAACCTTTTACAACTGCATGGACTGCCAGGCTACCAGGCTCCTCTGTCCATGGGATTCTTCAAACTAGAATACTGGAGTGGGTTGCCAGGCCCTCCTCCAGTGGATCTTCCCAACCCAGGGACTGAACCCTTTTGTCTTTTATGTCTCCCACATTGGCAGACAGGTTCTTTACCACTAGCGCCACCTGGGAAGCCGTGCAGGATCTGTAAGACTTGAAAAGAGCAGAGTAGAGACGCAGCATCCCAGGGGGAGGAGCAACCTGGCAAAGAAGGGAGGGGGGTAAGCCTCAGGGAAGTGTGCATTTCAGGGAAGAAGAGAAGCTGAACAGAGAGGATCCCAGAAGCCATGTGTTAATATCCTGAGGATAGCATTGGGTTGTATTTGGTTTTTTTTTTCGCTTGGTTTATTGATTTTTATTAGGATTTTAAAATTATAAAAGTAGCACGTGTGAGAAAATTCATATAATTCAGAAGGGTAGGTACAGGGTAAGAGAAGACCCCCCACCTTATCTCCCAGACCCTCAATCCTGATCAGTGTTCCCTTTGAATCTTGTGTATACACATGTAATAAATGAGCACTATTTTCTGTTTTGAACAAATGAAGTCACACCGAAAAGTTGTTATCATCAATTCAGTTCAGTCCCTCAGTCGTGTCCGACTCTTTGCGACCCTAAGAATCACAGCACGCCAGGCCTCCCTGTCCATCACCAACTCCCGGAGTTCACTCAGACTCACGTCCATCGAGTCAGTGATGCCATCCAGCCATCGCATCCTCTGTCTTCCCCTTCTCCTCCTGCCCCCAATCCCTCCCAGCATCAGAGTCTCTTCCAATGAGTCAACTCTTTGCATGAGGTGGCCAAAGTACTGGAGTTTCAGCTTCAGCATCATTCCTCCAAAGAAATCCCAGGGCTGATCTCCTTCAGAATGGACTGGTTGGATCTCCTTGCAGTCCAAGGGACCCTCAAGAGTCTTCTCCAACACCACAGTTCAAAAGTTCAAAATTCTTCGGCGCTTAGCCTTCTTCACAATCCAACTCTCACATATGGGCTATTAAAAGGTGAAACTTAGGACTTCCCTGGTGGCACAGTGGATAGGAATCTGCCTGCCAATGCAGGGGACACGGTTTGATCCCTGGTCCAGGAAGATCCCACATGCCGAGAAGCAACTAAGGCCATGCACCGCAACTGCTGAGCTCATGCACCTAGAGCCTGTGCTCCACGACAGGAGAAGCCACCGCGATGAAGAGTAGCCTCTGCTCACCACTGCTAGAGAAAGCCTGAGTGTGGCAACAAAGAGCCATCCAATACAGCCAAAAATAAAATAAAAATTAAAAAAATAATAGATGAAGCTTAAATTTAAAAATATGTAGAACTTTTTCTGTTTCAATATAGATAGCTCCTCACTCTTATATTTAACAGTTCCGTGGTATTTTCATTGTATGGATATGCCATAAATGTTTTACCACCCTTCTCAGTCAGTTTAGTCGCTCAGTCATGTCCGACTCTGCGACCTCATGTACCGCAGCACGCCAGGCCTCCCTGTCCATCACCAATTCCTGGAGTCCACCCAAATCCATGTCCATTGAGTCAGTGATGCCATCCAACCATCTCATCCTCTGTCGCCCCCTTCTCCTCCCACCTTCAATCTTTCCCAGCATCAGGGTCTTTTCCAATGAGTGAGCTCTTCACATCAGGTGGCCAAAATATTGGAGTTTCAGCTTCAACATCAGTTCTTCCAATGAACCAGACTGATCTCCTTTAGGGTGGACTGGTTGGATCTCCTTGCAGTCCAAGGGACTCTCAAAAATCTTCTCCAACACCACAGTTCAAAAGCATCAATTCTTCGGCGCTCAGCTGAAGACCCATTCCCATGACCACTGGGAAAAACCATAGCCTTGACTAGACAGACCTAGTTGTAGCAGATTGACATTTCCATCCATAGTGGGTGAGAACATTGCTTTGTATCCATGGGAAGCACACTGGTTAAGAGGCAAGGCTCTGGAAGTTGGTCAGCCTGAAACGAATCATGGGTTTGCCATCTCTTCACTGCAGGACCTTGGGAAAGTTATTTAGACAAGCCGTTTGTATCTCTGTTTGCCCATTTGAAAACAGGAGTATATGTGCGACCTATATCCTAAGGTGGTAGATATAGTATGAAATGAGCTGATGATCCACGTGAATGCTTAATCAGTGCTGTGCAGTCTGTAAGACCGTGAACACATATATCCTTCAGCAGATCCTGCTGATGCCCGGACCATATGTCTCTTTCCCCTTCTTATCTCCATGTGTGCTGCAGCCCCCAAGTTTCTTTGCCATGGGCTTTGCTGGCTGCCTGGGGATGCTTCTCTTACACATGCCCATTGTTGGCCAGCTGGGCTGCAGAATTAATGATCACTCTATCTCCGGGCAGCCATTGGCTGGTACCTGATGGCAGTGGGGTGTAGTCTCCCACCTCTCAAATGAGGTCACTCTGAGTGTGCCCCTCTCCCTCCGCACACCACCTTCCACCCCTCCTGCCTTGACTTCCTCAGTGACATTGAACTCCAGTCACCAGGGTGACTCGATCAATTTCCTCCTGATCCCTCCCCTCTCCCAGGTCCTCTGCTCCCAAGCATTCCTTCCAAATCCTGATGCATGTATGTGTGTGCATGCACGTGTGCAAGCTCAGTCATATCCAACTCTTTGTGACTCCATGAACTGTAGCCCACCCAGCTCCCCTGTCCATGGAATTCTCCAGGCAAGAATATTGGAGTGGGTTGCCATTTCCTTCTGCACGGGATCTTCCCAACCCAGGGATCGAACCCACATCTCCTGTGTCTCCTGCATTGGTGGGTGGATTCTTTACAGCCTAAGCCATCAGGGCTTCCCAGGATCCCTCCCAAATCAATTATTTGTACCCAAACACTTTCTGGGGGTCTGCTTCTGGGAGGTCCAAATTAAAACACATTTTAAACCTTTTAAATCTATGCTTTAAAAGATAACTAAATGCTTTCATTTTTATTTCTCTAATGGAGAGTGAGAGTAACCTTTTTTCGTACGCCACTGGCCAAATACTTTGCTTTTCCCTGCTATCTGCCTGTTCTTGTACTTTGCTCATGTATCTGTTGGGTTGTTTGTCTTTTCCCTATTGATTTGTAAGAGCTCTTTGTAAATAATAAAAATTAGCCCTTTGTCTATTATGCGATGCTGTTGCCCACATTGCCACTCAGCTTCTGACTTTGGTTAGGACTTCTTTTTTCTCATTTTGACCATACAGAAGTTTAAATTTTTTAATGTAATCAACAAGAAGATCAGATTTAAAATAACTTTCTTTCCATCCATCCACTGCTTTGGTTTTAGCTCTGCCCATAAAAGAGGCAAGTCTGATGGAAAGTACACTCAAGCAAGAAGGACCCTTGTCAAAGCCCACTTCTATGTATAGATAACTTACTATATATATTTATACAGTAATAAATTATGATAAAATCACATATATAATTATAGCTAATAAATTTTAGATATATTATACACATAGTCAAGCTTTAGCATTAATTTCTAATCTTTCCTCTCTGGAATATATCCATGTATGACTGCAGAATTCTCTGCTCTGTGTGGATTTCTTTCTCGTTTCAAAAACCAACTTTTATAGCACCAACTTTTATGGCCTGGATAGAAGTCACTTGCTCTATTTAACACCCATCACAGAGAATTCTTGATTTTTCGGTATGTAACTTCTTAGAGTTAAGTATTGAGAATTATCATCTGCATGTCTAAAGTTCCGTCAGTCTCTCTTATTTATATCTTAGGATTTCAGGGTTTTTTCGCCCTTCTGCCTCCATTGCATCCTGAAGAATGCTTGCTGCCTGGCTTTGGACTGTTTGCAGCGTCCAGGCCTGCTTTGCTCTGATTTAGCTGTGACAAGAGGGTTGGCTGGACTTCAGGGGTGGGGGACGAGGGCTAGCACACTCAGGCGGTGTGCATGTGAGTGGCTGCACACAGATGCACCATTCAACTTCAGGTAGAAAGTGCCACATGGCTTCTCTCCCCTCACTCTGCTCCTCTGTTAGTGTCCCCTTCGGCTGCGGGCTCTTGGGTATGTGTGGGGAGTTGTTTTTAACCATATCCTGATCACTGAAGTACCATGGGGACTCCAAACAGTTTTTTCACTTATCTAGGTCACCAAAGGATACCAAGAAATAGGAAAGTATTTCTTTCTGTTCCTTAACAATGGTATATTTAAAATAGATAATCAGGATTTCCCTGGCCTTCCAGTGGTTAAGACTCCAGGCTTCCAATGCAGGGGCCGTAATTCCATCTTTGATCAGGGAATTAAATATGTGCTGCATGGTGTAGCCAAAAAGTAAATATTCAATGAGTAAATAAAATAGATAACCAACAAGGACTGACTGTGTAGCACAGGGAAGTTTGTGTCACGTTCTGTAATAACTTAAATGGGAAAAAAATCTAAAAAAGAATAGATCCATGTATCTGTGTAACTGAATCACTTGACACTAACACAACAATGTTTATCAACTATTCTCTAATATAAAATAAAAATTAAAAAGAAGAACACACATACACTGCCCAGCTCGTTCCCACCTCAGGGCATGCCTATCTCTTCTCCTTTCATTATTTAAATCTGCTCTGATATTCCTCCTGAGTGGCCACCCTGCCCATCTCATCTAAAGAAACCCCCTCTCCCAACTATCTCGAGTATCATCTTTCTACGTTAATGTTTTGCAAAGCCCTGATGTCCAGTTAGAGTCATGTTATTCATTGGCTTGCTCACTTACTGTGGTCTCCCAGCTGGAATGTACCCTCCACAAAGGAGGAGATTTGGCCCTGCATCCCCAGACCCTGATGGACACACAGTGGATGCTCCACAGGGTTGTCAGCAAGATTGCTTCCTTGAAAGGAGGGATCCAGAACATGCAGGGTTGGAAACCGGTACTGGCCTCTCGGGTAGGGGCGGTTTGGGACCTTCTTGGCTGCACAGCTGGTCACCTCACCTGGGGAATAGATGTCTCCCAGTCTTCAAAGAGGACTGGGGACTCTGCCTAAATTTTCTCCAGGGCATCACTTGGGTTTATGATTCCCGGAGGGATATAACTAACCCTGTGTGGTCAAGCTGAATCTGGAGCCTGTTCTAAGAAGTGGAGCTGGAAGGACAACTCAGAACAGAAAGAATGAGGGTCATCGGGAGGGGAGAACAGAGCCTGAAATGGCGCTGTCAGGAAAAGGTGAAGGTCTTCCTCTCGTTAAGGGTCTCAGAGGCCCAGGAGGAAGGGTGCACGGCCTTGGAGATAACAACAAATCTTCCCAATGCATGGGTCAGTCCACACAGGGCCAGGAGACGGCTTGCAGAGCTTAAAGAGAATCAGTTCATGGTTAGAATATATTAGGTCAAAGCCAGCTTGGAGAAGTCAAGGGCATTGCGTCATTTTCAGCCTCTCCCTCGGTACCACTCTTTCCGTTTCTCTGTCTCTCTTTCTCTGCGTTCATCCCTGCCTGACTGTCTGTCTGTCTTATTACTCTCACGCTTGATCTCTCTTTTGTGCTGTGGGTTTTAAAATGTCTGTCTCTCTCTTTCCTTCCGAGACCCTTTTACGAGGAATGTGTGAATGGATGGTTTTGCATGCAAGCTCATCAGCAGTCATTTACGCGGATTCCATAAAAACTTCCTGCAACCAAATCAAATGAAAACCAACCCATAAACTGGGTAGAACAAAAGGGCTCTTTGGACTTGAAAAGGTTAGAGAAGACTGCAGGGGCTGCTCACACGGTTCGATCGTGTTCGAAGCTGGGGTTTTAATTTAGTTTTCCTATTTACCCCATAGAAGTTCCTCACTGCTCAGCTGCTAATGCATTTCCAACTGAAATTTTGTAAATTATATTGGGAAACATTCTCAGCTAGAATAGATTGTGCAAGCTTTCATAATGGCTTCCCGCTGCTGCTTCTAGCAATATGGGCCTCTTCCGGAGCAATGTGTGTGTGGGTGCACGTCTTGAAGAATCCTTTCCACTTTGTCTGCTTGTCTGGCGTCTCTGTGCTCCCGGTGCCCAGCTACAGGCAGATTCAGACTTTGCATCAGCTTTAAAAGCTGGCACTTCCCCTGCCGTCTTGCCAGCACATCCCCTAAACACTTCCTGTCTATCTTTAATGAAATCACTTCCCCTACAACTCTATGAAAGAATGACATAGCTCTGTCCACGCCATTCCTCTGCCCTAAAGATGCCTGCAAAGGGACTTTCTTGATGGTCCAGCAGTTAGGACTCCACGCTTCCAATGCAGCGGGCACAAGTTCAATCCCTGGTCAGGGAACTAAGATCCCACATGCCCCACAGTACTGCAAAAAAAGTAAAAAAAAATTTTTTTAATGAAGACACCTACAAAATAAAATCTATGGTATATCATTCACATCTTTGGAGGGTGATTGGGTATCATCTACTTGGATTTAAATAGCTTATATCATTTGTTCTAATAATTCTACTTTTAATAATTATTTCTATAGAAATTCTAGGACAGGGTTATAAAGATACAGGCAAAATAATGGTTAATAATATATTGTTTATTAAAAATAAAAAATTATCTTTTGAAAGCAAGGCATGTAAGATTATCCAGAATGTTGGCCTTAATCTCAAGGGAGAGGCCTAAAATGATACAATACCCTTGACCTCTCTGAGCTGCCTTTGACCTAGTATATTCTAACCATGAACGGTATATGCTGCTACTCCTCTTTGTAGATAAATATAGCTCATCTCTTCTTACTCCTCTCTGCTTTCACACTAGACGAAGGCCCATCTATCACCTGGATGAATGTTTAGCTTTCCTACTTGGCTTCTTCTTTGACCCTCATTCCATTCACTACCCCACCTCACACATACACAGACATGCTTCACCCTCAGAATCAAATTCAAAGCCCTGAATATGATCTACCAGACCCTTTGTAGTCATTATCTAGCTGCTTTTCTCAAACATATCAGAACCCCTACCCCACCCCAACCTACCTAGGGCCTTTTACTTGCTGCTCCCTTCAGCTAGAACCCTCTTCCCTTAGATAGTGTGTGGCTACCTTAATTCATTCAAACTTCTGCTCAAATGTCATCTTAAGATCCCTTCTCTGTCCACTTGACTTACGGTATAAAGGTATCTATTTATTGTTGTCTCTCCCAGTGTGGCAGAGAGAGCTCCCACATCCATCCTTCACCTCTCCCTTTTAGTCACAACACCCACAAGTTTTAGCTGGGCAGAGGGCCACCCAGCTGGAGACTACATTTCCCAGCTTCCCTTGCTGCTAGATGAGACCTCGTGACTAAGATCAGCCCAATGGGACATGAGCATAAATGCTGTGTTCAACCTTCAGGTCAGGCCCTTTAAGGACACTGCCTGCCCTACACTTCCCTTTCTTCAATGGTGACCATGTGAGTGACAATGCCATGCTGGGGTCTGGCAGAGCTGGTGAAAGGAACCAAGTGTAAGAGGAGAAAATCTGTCTCATGAAAGCATTGTTACTTAGTTTCTGAGCCAACATTAGTCATAAAGTGCACCAGTGAACATCAGCTCCAAGTGGGCAGGGATGAGGTCTTCATCCCCAGCACTCGGACCAGTGACTGTCATGTAGTAGAAATCGAATACCTATCTGGTGGCTGAACTCATGGAATGAAGCAGGGAACAGGGAAGTGTCTGCAGGCTCAGGAATGGCAGAGAATAAAGCAGTGATTTCCAGGCAAACATCACTCTGCCCAACTGGCACTGTGGACACCTGCAGTCAGGACAGGAGACCCCCTAGATTGGAGGTGAGGACCTTGACGTGGGCATCACTGCCTCCCAGCCTGGGCAGCTTCTGAGGCTCATCTCCCTTCTAAGCCTCAGTTTATCCTACTGTGAAATGGAAGCTGTGGCAGTTGTTCCAGTTTCCATCAGGAAGATGCAGAGGCCGTGAGGTGTGGGGTCCACTAGGGAGGCCCACCCATGCCCCTTGGTGGGAGGGCTATCACTGTTCTATCAGGATTCAGACTCCTCTAGGGCTCTGCACACCACCAAGGCTCTTCCTATGATGCCCTGTGCGGAGTTCAGGTACTGCCCACCTCACAGGCTCTGCCTTTACACAGAGTAAGGAAAGCCAGGCTGCAAGGGATCAGCGGGGCTTAATCCAACCAGAGGGGGCGGAAATCTGGTGGAACTCAGGGCCATTCCCTCTTCGCTTAGCTCCAGAGGGGAGAAGCTTAGCTGACACGGGGGATGAGCGATTTCCCCACGCCTCATTGCCGAAAGCAATAGAGCCGGCAAGCTGGTAGAGGAAATACATATGCTTAGGGCAAACCCAGGGTTCCCATGGGAGTGAGCTGAGCACAGGGAGACACGTTCTGACCTCTGAGCAGGTGGCTCATCTGCATCTGAGTGAGAAGCAGGGGGTTCATTCATTTACCCATCTGCAGATGTAGGAGGCACATTTACCCCCAGAGCAGCCAAAAGGTTTCCTGGGCCATTCAACAAGCCAAAATTAGGCACCTACTGTATACCCCAGAGGCTCAGCAGTAAAGACTCCACCTGTATTACAGGAACCCCAGGAGAGATGGGTTCAATCCCTGGGTTGGGAAGATTCCCTGGAGGAGGGCAGGGTAACCCACTCCAGTATTCTTGTCTGGAGAATCCCATGGACAGAGGAGCCTGGTGGGCTATAGTCCATGGGGTCGCAAAGAGTCAGCCATGACTGAAGCCACTTGGCATGCATGCATACCCTGCACTGTGCCAGGCACACCAAAAGACAAGATAAAGAGGAAAGGACCTTTTATTGAGTGTACACCAGGTGCCAGATCTCATGCCAGACTTTGCATGCATTTTCTTATTTTGTCCCCAAGGCACCCTGATGAGATACTTGGTATTTTTACAGAAGATAAGACTGAGGCTCAGAGAGGTTAAGCAATGTACCCAAGGCCACCGAGCCAGAAGAAGTGGAGCAGGGGCAGGGTGCTGTGCTGGCTGACCCTAAAACCATCTTCTTTTCTACAGCAAGTTCCCCACCCTCCCAGAACTGGCTATCAGTCATTTCTAATAATAATAACAATAATAATTATTATTGGGTTGTTTAATTTAAACATTATTTGGAATATAATTTATATACAACAAGTGTATTCATCAGAGTACAGCTCAATGAATTTTCATGAATAGGCATACTCCTGTAACCAGCATCAGATCAAGAGACAGAACATGGAAGCACCCACAAAACTGTCCCCATCTGCCTTTCAATGATGCTTTTGCCCTTCAGGGGACCCACTCCCCTGACTTTTAACAGCCCAGATTACTTTTGAACTTGATGTCAGTGGAATCACACAGGATATGCTCTTCTGTGTGTGACTTCTTTCATTTGACACAGCCCTCACAGGTCTCATCTCTGCTGCTGCGTGTGGTTGCAGGTCGTTCATTCTTGAAGTGGTTGAGTGTTCCTTTGTGTGAATACCCCTCTCACTACTTATCTGTGCTTTGCTGATGGGCATGGGGGCACTCTCCAGTTTCGTGCTATTACAAATGGCGAGCCTATGAACAAGAACATCCCAGTACACGTCCTCCAGTGGACACACAGATGCACGCCTGCGGATGCACACCTGGGAGTGATGTGCTGAAGGTCTTGCAGGCAATCTCTCCCTGCCTTCCCACAAAGACTGGATGAGCTGGTACAATTATTAGCCTAATTTTACACATGAGTGGGCTGAGGCTTGCAGTGATGTTCCCAAGGCCCCCCGGGTAGAAAGCAACAAATCACAGAGGACCCCAGGTCTCGGACTTCAGAGCCTGAACTTCTAACCACTGTCCTGTACAGTGACATTCTGTGCCCCAGTTTCATCATCGATAGAGCTTTAAAATTCCCAAATAGACAGACAAGACCCACCTTAAGAGAGGTGGTGGAGCAGGGTGGAGGCCAAGAGCAGAGATGCTGGAGCTGGACTGCCGGGGTTTAAGTCCCAGCCTCATCACTTATCAGCTTTGCGACATGGAACAAGTTACTTTACCTCTCCTTGCCTCCGTTTCTTCCCTTGTTAATTTCGGCTGGTTGTGGGAACTAAATGCATTAATACATTTAAAATACCTAAAGCGTGCTTAGTATTAACAAAGACAAAATATATGTTGGCCATTACTAATACTGTGGGGTGAGTCACACTGCATGGTTATTGAACAAAGCAAAATAGCCCTAAAAGTACGTTTGACATGATATGGTTCACAACAGATTGTTACAACTGGAGTGGAGCTCGGTGGTCTTTGAGTCCCAAGTGCCCACTTTACAGACGGGAAAGTTGAGGCTGGAGAAAGGCAAAGTCTTACTCCATGACACATCCAGGTAAAGGGAAGGAGGGGCCTCACTGACAACTGACCCTGCCCTCTCGCATGACAGCACACTACCCTGTAAGATGAGCAAAGACTCCCGATTTACTCCTCTAGCTCCACTGGAAATCTTTTAAATCAGCAGCATAACTCTTCAACCTCCTTCCCCCTCCAGCCGCTGATCTTGGCCCTCCCTGAAAATCTCATTGTCAAGAGGAACCTTCCAGCTAGTGTGAGTAATTCCTTCCAGTTTCCTATCCACTTTCGCATGGAATTAGCCCCAAAAGTCTGGCTTTAGGAACTGGTCAACCAGGACAGTTGGTCCTCTTTCCTAGCCCATTGCCTGGCTGTTTCACTTAATTTCCCTGGAGTTAACCATTCCATGAGCCAATGTGCTTCAGTAAGCTGTCTTTTAGGAACCCAGGGAGCCAAAACTTGAACTGAAGCACTTACGTTCCCAAAAGGACATCAATTGCTACCTTTTCAGAGAAGTGTGGACAGAAAAAGCAAACAATCTCTGGAATATGGAGATGGACAGCAGAGTGTCTGCATTTCGTGTGGGGAGGGTCTTAGATGACAGCTGGCTTGTGTGTTGAACATCTACTGATGCTCACACCAAATTGATGAGAATGATCGTGTGTGCTGATGTACACACGTACACACGCTTATATACCTGTTTTGTTCACTACCGCCCCCAAGCTACATAGAATAGAAACTTAGTAGATTCTTATCAAAAGACTGAGAACGTATATGTTTTAAATGTTCACGACTGTGTTGGGATTCACTGAAAGAGCAGCAGAATTGCGATCAGACTGGCTTTGAGCCTCAATTCTGTTCATCTTCAAGGAACTTGAATGCAAATGCCAACAGGAGCCTGTAGATAATACAAACAGTGAAAGAGGGAGATTAGTCTACAGGAACTGGGGGTCCCCCACTCTATCTAAAGGGGGCAGCCTCTACTGACTTCCAGGGTCTGCTGCCAAAGGACAAATCTGGACTTTTTTTTTTTTTTTAAGGGGGAAGAGAGTCAAGTTTCCTGATTTTCAAATGTTGGAAGCTAATAAAAAACACAAACCAAACCAGACAAAAAATACTGCCTGTGCCAAATAAAACAAAACCGAAGGCTGTGCTGGGTTCTCAGGCCCCTAGGTTTGCAACCTCTGGCTTTTGAGTTATGGAAGCCTGGGTACATCACAGAGCCACCCCAAGCCTCAGTCTCCTCAGCTATAATATGACAAGGCCATTCCCTGCCTTGCTTTGCTGTCCAAGTGCTGTGAGGCACTCCTGTGAAGGCACACATAAGATGTCACTGTGAGTGGTGATGACTCTCAGCTTCCTGGAGGTAGCGATACCCCTACTGATGCATGTAAATTTCATCTGAAAGTTGTAGAGTATCTCCCACAAAGTCAGCTGGAACCAGGAATATTTTTCCTTCTCCTTGTCTGCCTTTCAGTAGAAATGTGGTGCTGATAACTTTAGCAGTAAATATAGCCCTGGTTTCCAAAGGAGTTGTTTTGATGATGTTAGAATTCCTCTGAATTTAAAGCACATCCACCCAGACAGGGGAAGAAGGGAAATGTTACAGTTTTACTGGGGCCCAGCCTCCTCCGTTTGCGTGGGAGCAGACAGGTGTTGGCAGACACATCAGTCAGGGTTCAATCTGAGAAGCAGAACCCCCTAGGAGATGTGCCTGTTCCTAGGATTCGATGTGACACATGGGGCTAGGGGGCTGGTTAAGATGTCCCTGGAAGGCTGTTCTCCCATGTCTGAGGCTGGAACTTGTCCTCAGGGAAAAGAAGATGGATGTAAAGTCAGGAGGGTGAGAACAAGCTGGAACGGTGGCAGGAGCTAGCACCCCCAGGGACAGATGGAAATTTTGTCTCTGATCTCGGTGGGGTGGGTGTTTGCAGAACCGGGAGGCCTTCATCAGAGCTCAGGAAGCTCAAGGAAGATGCAGGGGAAGATCGAGCAGTGCAGCCGCAGCTGCTGCTTATTCCCTTTTGTTGAGGCAGCAGATGCGGCTACAAAATGCCTGCTGCCTCCCTCCCACACACCCTCCCCAGATCTCCCCCAAGTTGCCCCCGTGCCCCACCCTCCAACTGGAACTCCAAAGAACTTTTAAGAGGGGACTTCCCTCGTGGTCCAGTGATAAGTAATCCACCTTCCAGTGTAAGGCTTGGGAAACTAAGATCCCATATGTCATGGGACAACTAAGCCTGCGCATCAATGAAGACCCAATACAGCCAAAATAATAATAATAATAACTTTAAAATAAAGTAAATTAGTGAAGTGAAATTTGCTCAGTTGTGTTTCACTCTTTGTGATTGTCCAAGCCAGAATATTGGAGTGGGTAGCCTTTCCCTTCTCCAGGGGATCTTCCCAACCCAGGGAGTGAACCCACGTCTTCCACATTTGCAGGCAGATTCTTTATCAGTGGAGCCACAAGGAAAGCCCAAGAATACTGGAGTGGGTAACCTATCCCTTCTCCAGCGAATCTTCCCGACTCAGGAATCAAACCAGGGTCTCCTGCATTGCAGGCAGATTCTTAACCAACTGAGCAGGGAAACCCAAAAGTAATTTTAAAAATTTAGAAAAGAATTCTAAAGAAATTCCAAAGAATTCTGAGGATTGTAGTTCAGCCTGACTAAAGCCACTCCTTTGGGGAGGTGGGGTAACATGTCTGAGCACTCCTCACAGGCCAGAAGTGGAAACACAGAGGTCTTGACAGCCAGTAAGGTGGGATTAAATGATGAGGAACAAGAGAGAATGTTTCATCCCAGTGATGGGATGGAGGCTTGGTGATCGGCGCTGGGGGCAGCTTGTTCTGCTGACTAGAGAGTTGAGTTTGGGCCAATTGGCCAACTCTTCAGAAAGACTTTGAAGAGGAGAGTCATGGGGTGACTTACTCACACAGGTAACAAATGTTCACTTCCTGACAGAGTGCTGGGTCCAAGAGAGGCCAGGTCTAAAGCCTGGTCACCAACTGGACAAAGTAGTGGTGTGTGTGAGAGAAAGAGCAAATCATGGTCAACAGACAATAGGCTATTTTAGAGACAAGAATTGGTAGGGTTAAAAGAGTAAAAGTAATAGAACAAAACAAAGTAGCCTTTGCAGAGCATTTTATAACAGTTCTCTCCTCCTCAGAAATCACCCGTGGTCACCTCACCCAGCATCCGGCCTCCTTCACAGCTCCTCAGTGAAAGACAGCTCACCCATAGGCTCCACACTGAGCCCACCAGATCCCTGCTTTCTGTGAAGAATTTGGATCAAGAGACACCGAGTACCTGGAGGAAATGGGGTGTGACTGTGGGTCTTGAAGCAGAAAGGGTGGCAGGTGGGGAGGCAGGTTGTCAGAGACTGGCCGCCTTGGACCACGCATAGACTGCTGTGTGACAGGAAACTCCTCAGGAGAGAGCCAGCCAGGGGCCCGGCCTCCTCCTGGAAAGGGAAGCCCCTTCCTCAGGCCTTCCCACCTGGGAAGATAAATCTGCCTCGGGACACTCTTAACTGTTGAAGGATAGTTCTTT
Organism: Bos indicus x Bos taurus; assembly: GCF_003369695.1. NCBI lineage: Eukaryota > Metazoa > Chordata > Mammalia > Artiodactyla > Bovidae > Bos > Bos indicus x Bos taurus. Next base: position 46,341,646 of record NC_040093.1, read on the forward strand.
GCAGGTGCCTCCAGATCCCTGTATTTCATAATTACCCCCACCCTACTCTTTCCCTTCTCTTGAGCTAAATGAGAAGAAGGTCTGTTACTTCAGCCATGGCTCCTTGATGAGAGTAAAGCTACACTTGTACCTCACCCTGTTCTCAGAACAGCCCTATCGAGAAGGAAATCATTAGGACCCTCGCCTTTCTGAGAAGCAAACTGAGACTCAGAAAAGTCAAGTAATACCGACCAAGCACAGCCAGGAGTAGGGGCAGGGAGGAGCTGAGTTCTGACCCAGGTCTCAGGACCCCAGAATCTTTGCTGTCTTTCTTAATCAACCATTTCCTCCAGGGTCTGAGCAAGCTTAAGGACTCTAAGGTGCTGAGCGAGGCTGGGAGTGTGGTGAAAAGAGAGGCTTGAGGGTTCGTGTGAGACTCAGGAAGCTCGGCCTCTGCTTCTGGGGGGCCGTGGTGGGGAGGTGCAGGCGGTTTGCATGTGTGAACCGTGCCCAGAGTCTCTGACAATGAGGTGACGATTCTGAATGAATGCCGAATGCCGGGAGCCTTTGGACGAAGTTCCTGGTTCCTGCGCCCATCCCTCCACTGAAGGGGAGTAAGTCAGGCCCTCACATCTGTGGAGGGGCTGTTTAAAAAGAGCAACATTTCAATAAGTGAGCCATGTGGTCAAATTGGTTCTGAATGAGGCATAAACAAGTGACCCAAAGCAAATGTTCATGTTCTTATTATCTCCCTCCTGGGACTTATTTTAAAGAATAAATCCTTAGAAAGAAAAGAAAAACTCGGCATGCCACAGTTTATCTGGGGACTTCCCTAGTGGTCCAGTGGTTAAGAATCAACCTGCCAATGGAGGGAACATGGGTTCAATCCCTGGCCTGGGAGGATCCCACATGTCTCCGGGCAGCTAAGCCCATGAACCACAACTGCTGAGGCCTGTGTGCCCTGAAGCCTGTGCTCTGCAACAAGCGAAGCCATCACAATAAGCCTGCACACAACTAGACCCTGATGCTGGGAAAGATTGAAGGCAGGAGGAGAAGGGGATGACAGAAGACGAAATGGTTGGATGGCATCACTGACTCAATGGACATGAGTTTGAGCAAGCTCTGGGAGATGGTGAAGGACAGGGAAGCCTGGTGTGCTGCAGTCCATGGGGTTGCAAGGAGCCAGACATGACTGAGCGACTAAAAAACAACAGAAACTAGAGAATAGTCCCTGCTTGCCACAACTAAAGAAAACCTGTGCATAGCAACAAAGATCTGACATAGCCCAAAATAAATAGATAATAAAATTAAAAAGATAGATATTCAGGGATAGCGGTGCATGCCACCTCCGCTCTAGGCTTTGCTTTCCAGTTATAACGTGAGGTATGGGAGCCCTGCAGTCACGGGTCCTCCTCGAGCAAGAAGTAGTGCTAGGCTAGCCCCCAGAGGTCCATCGTCCATCCGTGTACCCCTCCTCTGCCCTAACCCTACGTGGGAAGATGGTCTCAGACCTGGGGCCTCTCCTGCCTGAGTCATGCCTGCCACTGCAGTCACCTGCCTGAGTCTGAGGCCTCACCAACCCCTTGGGTCCTCCCTCCCTGCCTGGTTTCCTGGGTCCCAGCCCCACTGGCAGCATTTCTGGTCTTTAAACACACCAAGTGCTGCCCTGGCTTGGCACCTTCCTACCTATAATTTCTTTTGCTGGGAAACTGGATGCTGTGCTTAGTCGCTCAGTCGTGTCCGACTGTTTTTGACTCCATGGACTTTAGCCCACCGGGCTCCTCTGTCTATGGGATTCTCCAGGCAAGAATGCTGGAGTAGGTTACCATTTCCTTCTCCGGAGGATCTTCCCGACCCAGGAATCGAACCCGCATCTCTTGTGTCTCCTGCATTGCCCAGCAGATTCTGTACCAGTAGCACCATCTGGGAAGCCCTTTGTAGGGAAACTGGATGGCTCCTTCCAAAAAAACACAGACTAGATGGCTTCAGCAACAGATAAATACTTTCTCGAAGTTTTGGAGGCTGGAAGTCTGAGCTCAAGGTGTCTGCCTGCAGGGTTGGCTCCTCCTGAGGCCTCTCTCCTTGGTTTATAGACACCGGTGGCCTTCTCCCTGGTGCCTCACAATGTCTTTTCTCTGTGTGTGCATATCCTGGCATCTCTGTGTCCAAATTTCTTCCTCTTCTTATATGTATTTTTGGCCATACAGTGCAGCATGAAGGATCTTAGATCCCCAGTCGGGGCTGAACCCAGACCCTCAGCAATAAGAGCAAGAAATCCTAATCACTCAGCCACAAGGGAACCCCCCAAATTTCCTCTTCATAGAAGGAAGGCACTCATATTGGATTAGGGCCCACTCAAGGCCTCATTTGAACTTAATCACCTCTGTAAAAGCCTTGTCTGCAATGCCATCACTTTCTGAGGTGCTGGGGATCAGGGCTTCAATAGAAATTTGGGTGAAAACATCATTCAACCAGTAACACCACCCCTCCAGCATCTCCTTAAATGGTATTTTCCAGGAGTAACCCCACACAGAGATATGTAGGTTGCTCCCTGTCTCGGGGAAATTTGTCTGAGGAGGGCCAACATCAGCCCAGCTCTGCAGCCAAGCTGTGTGCGTGGTGGGAGCAGTGTTAGTCTGGGGGAATGAGAGCCTTTCCTTTGCCAAATGCACCAACTGTTCTAGAAGCCACACACCCAAGGGCCACATCTGTCCAGAGGGGAAACTTTTTACTAACTCTTCTAAGGCATTGTTTAGGCAAGCAGGAGCAGTGCTTACTCTTTGTCTTACCCAGCATCCTCCCAGAGTTTGTTCAAATTCATGTTCATTGAGTTGGTGATGCTATCGAACCATCTCATCTTCTGCCACCCCCTTCTACTTTTGCCTTCAATCTTTCCCAGCATCAGGGTCTTTTCCAATGAGTCTGCTCTTCTTATCAGGTGGCCAAAGTATTGGAGCTTCAGCTTCAGCATCAGTCCTTTCACTGAATATTCAGGGTTAATTTCCTTTAGGATTGATCGGTTTGATCTCCTTGCAGTCCAAGGGACTCTCAAGAGTCTTCTCCAGCACCACAGTTTGAAAGCAACAATTCTTGGGTGCTCAGCCTTCTTCATGGTCCAACTCTCACATCCATACATGACCACTGGAAGAACCACAGCCTTGCCTACATGGACTTTGTCTGCCATGTGACATCTCTGCTTTTTAATATACCATCTAGGTTTGTCATGCTGCTGCTAAGTCACTTCAGTCGTGTCCGACTCTGTGCGACCCCATAGATGGAAGCCCACCAGGCTCCCCCGCCCCTGGGATTCTCCAGGCAAGAACACTGGAGTAGGTTGCCATTTCCTTCTCCAAGGTTTGTCATATAGCCTTGTAATAACATCCCCTCTGCAGCCCCTCTTTCTTCACCCCAACATCGTGTTTGCTTTTAGTGCACAGTAACAACCTGTTCTAGTGGTTTCGTGTTTTATTTTCCAAAGTGAACTTGGCTTGATCAGTGTCACAACCTCCGCTCCTCACACGCAGCCTGGCAAAGGAGTAACTGTCCTTCAGAGGAAGGCAAGAGCCTTCTGAGAGCTGCTGCATGGCTCTCCACTTCCTTGTCTTCTGGGTCTGATGAGCACATACCTGGAGGCAAGGGCGGTGAGTGGGAGAACTGGGAGACTTTCCCAGGAAAGTTCACCAGGGGTCAGGTGGCTGCTGGCCGGCATGAACCCCGGAGGATGGAAATGCTGAGTGAGATGGAAAAACGGAAAAACGTCTCGAGCGGAGAGGAAGGAGCTGAGCGAGCCTTGGAGACACATAAGGTGTGCTTATGAGGTTGGGGCAGTGGAAGAAAGCACAAGAGCCTGTGAAAGAGCCCACAGTCTACCTAAAAATGCCACGGAGGCCGAGCCAGCTCCAGATTGGTGGGAAGCGTGCAAGGACCAGACGGAGGAGCCGTGCGTCTGTGAGGGCAGCCCATAATACCTGCAAGGCTGGCGTGTAAATCACTCACATGGCTGGCAGGTTGCAGGAGACATTACTCTCTAAGGAAAATCGTTTCCTGACCCACTGGTTCATCTATTTCAGGGTGTTGTTTTTGGAATAATTGCAGGCATGTAACTTGCAAAAGCATCATTTGAATATTTTTCTTGAGGCCTGCTGAAAACCAGAGCCTCGCAATTCCCTTTTCCTGCTAAGGTTTGCCCGGCCCGGTCACTAAAGCCCAGAGGAACATTCTTGAGAATTCCTTTTCTTAGCTCAGTGGGCCATTGTAAATCCAGGGTGATATTTTTCCTCACAGGTGGACATATTCATTTTTTGGGTTGTTGTTAGGTCACACAGAGTCCTGGGAAATGGCCTATTGTTCAGAGTTGGAAGGAAAAGGCGCATAAGGCATGACATTCTTAATTAGAGGTTTGATGAATGAAATGCAATAATGAAGTTTCTTTTGTTCTCGCCTCTGGGGCCCACTATTGTTAATCTATAACTTGCTATATGGATTCGAACTTATTAATCATTTTAAAGCAAAATTCTATGTAATGACTGAGATGGAAAATGAGGCTTTGATGAAATAAATTGTCAGTCTGCCTGATTTTCCTACCCAGTGATGCAAAGTGACAGATTCTCAAGTTCAACCCCAGCCCCCACAAGAGAGGGTTTGGGGGAGCCAACATGGGCAAAATGAGGAAGGTTGGGAGATTCACAGGTGAGGCTGTCATCTCTGCCCCATGCACAGGTGTGAACAAGGCCCGTGGCTCCAAGTGGGACCTTTGGTTTCACCATATTGGTGTCAACGGCTGCTTCCTGGCAAGGCAGGCCCTTCTCCTCTTCCCACCCCAGATTATGGCCTGAATTAGGAAGATGTGCCGGAAAGAATTCAGCCTTTCTGGCCAGAGCTCATCATGGGCATTCTACTTTCTTATACCTAAACAGCTTCCTTGGTGGCTCAGATGGTAAAGAAATCTGCCTGCCAATGCAAAAGACCTGGGTTTGATTCCCTGGGTCAGGAAGATTCCCAGGAGAAGGAAATAGCAACCCACTCCAGTATTCTTGCCTGGAGAATTCCCTAGACAGAGGAACCTGGCGGGCTACAGTCCATGGGGTCCCAAAGAGTCAGACACGACTGAGCGACTAACACACACACCTAAATAGCACTTTGAGATTTGTAAACTATTTTTTACAACCAGGCCCAATTTGACTTCACAGCATTCTTGGGAGGCAACCAGAAATGAGTTGATTATCCCCATTTCATAGGTGAGCAAACTGAGGAAGAGAGTGACAACATGACTTGGCCAGATCACTGAGCGACGACTTGAACCCGGGGCTCCTGACCTGCAGCCCGGCTGCCCTGTGCGTCACACTGCACCACGACGGGCCCATCCAGGGGCTCCAGGCACCGAGGCGGAACGTCCAGGGCTTCTACTGTTTCCAGTAGGAGGGTGCAGTGAGAAAGTCTAAGCCCGGGTGACTTGTGGAAGGAGTATGATTTTTTGTTTTTTTATCTGCCCTCCTGTAGAATGTGAAGCCCTTGAAATCAGGCAGAATGGTCTATTTTGTTTAGTCTTGTTTTCTCAGTACCTAGAAGAGTGCCTGGCACATAGTAGGTGCTCAATATGTATTTGATAAGTGAATTCATGAGTAGGAAATGAATGAGGCAATCTACCTCAGAACCTAGGGCCCCCTTCTCCAGGCACCACCCCGTATCCGTCCCCTGGGCCCCCCAGACCCTTCCTGACTCTTTCTTCCCTGAGAGCATGACATTGGAAGCCACACAGAGTTGTCACCACCATACTCTGGTTGACGTTCACAAGGTCCACTCAGGATAAAGAGAAAAGGCAGATGTTTCACCCTGATGTGAGATCGGAGAGTGTGGAGAATGGGAGAAATGTGGATATTCTGGATGGTGCAGACTGCCAGCCTCACAGATGCTGGGGTGGAGGATGGACCTGGGTCCTGTTCCTTACTTCTTCTTCTTCCCTCCCTTGCTCCCTCCCTCATGTCTGCTCTGTTCTCTGACACACATTGCAGCTGCCAGGTCAGCACCCCCACTGGGAACCCTGGAGATCCTGGTTCCAGGGTTATCAGGTCAGAATCAGGGGAGTGTAGACCGTGCCCACTTGATGCGGTCGCTGTAATAAGCAGGGGGTGGCAGAACAAACAGAATATTCAGAGTCTGACAAGTGAGGGTGTGAATCCCAGTTCCTCCTTCCTAGCTCTCTGCCCTCAAGACAACAACAATAATAGTACTGAAATAGTTTTTGTTACTGCTTTTTGAGTACTTGTCAGCATCAGGTCTTGACTGAAGCTCTTCCTGTTTATTTTCCTACTTAACCCTCACAACAATCCTATATCCAAGAGGTGGGTATCAATATGCCTTTTTGTAGATTAGGAAAACTGAGGCTCAGAGAGGTTAAGCATTTGTCTAAGGTCACACAGGTAAGTGGAAGAACTGAGCCTGGAGACAAGTCCATCAGTCTTAAAGTCTGAGCTGTTATTACACTTCCCTGTTTACTTAGACTACAAAACAGTCCCAGCCTCATCACCCAGGATGAGTGGGACTCCTCATGCCAACCACACAGGCTCGCTCTGAGACAAGTGGCCTGGGAAGGTGTCCCAGCAGATGTTGGTTGGGGCAGCCTGGCTCTGTGCCTGACACGAAGGGGAGACCAATCCAGCAATGGCTTCAGGTTCCTTAGAACCGGGACCCCACAGCCTTCGCAGCAGGCAATTTCCAGATGTTTCGCGAGCTCTCTGCTGCCTGCCCCCTGCCCCTTCCCTCTCTCTCCTCCCCCAGCCGCTAACCCTCTGTCCTCTGGGTTTCCCAAACCTGCAGGGCTTGCAGCCTCCTCACTGCTCCAGCCAGCTGAAGAAACAGCCCTGGAAAGGCGACAGTTTTAAAGGGGAAGTGTCGTGTTGAGAGAGGCGTATCTGGGAGGTCCCTGACGCCAAGTCAGAATAACAAGTCTGATGTTTCTTTTGGTTTTCTTGACTTTTCCTTCTTCAGAGCTGATGAAATAAGAAAACACAAGCGGGATCCCTTATAGGTGTGAGTGTGTGTGTGCATGCGTGTGTGTGTGTGTGTGCACACATGTTCATGTGTGTGTGTTGGAGAGGGGGCATCCTTTGTGACAGGGTGAGCCTGAGTTTTGCCTGAGTCCTTGAGCAGGTGGTGTTGGGAAATTCCCAGTAACTGGTGGCTTCCAAGTCTCCAGCGCTGATCCCCTCCCTGCCATCAAAATCCAAATCCTTTCTCAGAAGCCTCCAGTGGCTTCCTGCCTTCACCATTGTAACTCCTAACCTCCTCACCATAGCTAGGCACGGGTTCAGAGTTCTCCATCCACCTCTCCAACCTGGGTAAACCTCTTTCCCCCACTCCAGGCCATCCCAGACATAACGAATCTCCTCTTTGTCCATCTTCAAACCCTCTAAGCTCATCCCTACCTCGGGACTTTTACACTAGAATTCCCTCTCCACCACCCCTCTCTCACCCAAGCCATCCTTCACATGGCTACCTCTGCTTTTATATCACCTCCTCCATGCAGCCCTCCTTGATCACCCTGTCTAAAGTAATCACCCCTCTTCCACCCGCTTCTCTTTACCTTTTTTTTTTTTCCATTATGGCTTTAATTTTTGTCACCACCTGAAATCATGCTATTATTCTGTTATGTCTGTCTCCCCTTCAGCTAGAATCCTTGGGGCAGAGACAGTGTCTGTCTTGTTCACTTTTGTAGGTTCGGTGTCAGGACCATGGCTGGGACATGATGGGACCTCAATAAATATTTGGTGAGTGAATGAATACATAAATGAACAAAAAGAATAAAAAGTTCTTTTGGGAAAACAGACTAAGGTTGTATAAAAGAATCAAGAGCCACTGTAGTCAATTCACCCCAGGAAGTCCCGGAGGAGGGTGGGGATAGGCATGGATCAGAGGGGCCACCCTGCTGATGAGCACCCACGCTGAGCTGGGAGGTTACGGGGTCAGGGGGAGGGGACGGGAGGCTCATTTGTTTCTGACGCGACACCCGGTCCTCTTGCTGGGGGAGAATTAAGTGATTAAGAGTTAGACTCAACTTTGGCATCCCATCTCTGCAACTTCCTAGCTCTGTGCCAGTAGAACTGTTATTTAATCACTCTGAGCCTCAGTTTCTCCATCTGTAAAGTGGTGCTAGCAACAACATAGCTCTTGTGAGGACCAAAGAGGTGCATGAAAACTCTTGCACTCAGCATTTCATCAGTTCACAGAGGTGGCAACAGTTATGTGTGGCCACTGTCTTCCGGAAAGGGCCATTCTAACAACCAGGCTCCATGTCCACCTGAGGGTGTGGATTTGTTCAGCAGAATACATGTTTATTTCCTTTGATATTTTAGAAATGTCCTAGAACACCCAGGCAGGGACCTGGCTCTGCTCTGTGGCCTTGGACCCATCACTTCAGATATCCAAGGCTTGCCTTCCACATCAGCACTGACATTAGCAATGAAATTAGCAATGGTCTCTGATACCTTCACCCTCACACACCTACTAGTCTGCTCTGAGAATAAGATTTTTATTTTAATGTCCAAAATTTTGTATCTTTCATTGGATCTTAATTATAGATTTATTTTCATGAACTATCGACTGTTATATACATTTTTCCATAAGTATATCCACTTATAGAATTCCATATATTTCTCTACAAGGAGACAATGGAGTTTAATGTAGTTTAAGACTCTGGGTTTAGGCAGCATCAAGTCCTGGCTGTGCCATCTTCTGAGTGCGCTCTCAGGCAGGCGTGCCTTCTCTCCACCTCTGGTTCCATCATCTTAAAATGACAAAGCAATAACATCTGCAAGATTTGAAGAGTAACAAAAAGCATATAAAATTGTATACCAGTGTTCATAAAAGCATCATTCACAATAGCCAAAGGGTGGAACTAACCCAAGTGTCCATCAACAGGTGAATGGATAAACAAAATGTGATCTCTTCATAGAATGGAATATTATTCAGTCTTAAGGAGGGAAAATTTGACACATGCCAGAACATGGATGAACTTTGAAAACACTATGCTAAATGAACAAAGCCAGATTCCCAAAGGCAGACTCTGTATGGTTCTCCTTATATGAGGTATCAGATTAGTCAAATTCACAGAGACAGAAGGTAGAATGGTGGTTTCCAGAGGCTGGAGAAGAGGGAATGGAAATTACTTGATGCTTGATGCTGCCTAAACCCAGAGTCTTAAACTACATTAAACTCCATTGTCTCCTTGTAGAGAAATATATGGAATTCTATACGTAATTTAATGGGTACAGAGGTTCAGTTTTGAAAGAGAGAAAAGTTCTGGAGATGTGTTGGGGTGATTGTTGTACACCTATGCAAATGGATTTAATGTCATTGAACTGCACACGAAAACATGTACAGTTCAAATGTATCTATGCATGTATGAGAAATTTATGTTAAGACTATACATTTTGAACTATGTATATTTTACCACAATAAAAAATAATTTTTTAAAAAAATGTAAAGTATTTACCATAGTACCTGGCATCATAGATTTTAAAAGAGCTAAAATAAGATCACTTTTCAGGAACAGGTGATATTACTGTGCTTTATAACCTGTAATGCGCCATCAAAATATATGGTGTTCCTACTACACTTTACCTGTAATGTATACATGTACACAAGCTCAGTCATGTCCAACTCTTTGTGGTTCTATGGACGCTAGCCCACGAGGCTCCTCTGTCCATGGAATTTTCCAGGCAGGGATACTGAATCGGGTTGCCATCAAACCCGTGTCTCTTATACATCTCCTGCATTGGCAAGTGGGTTGTTCACTGCTAATGCTCCCTGAGTGGAATTGACCCAATGAAACAGTCATTCCTAGAGATGGTCTCTTTCCCACCATCTCCCCTCACTCTGGATCTCTCTGCTGATGGACTGTGGGTGCCTCTGTAAACTCATGTAGATGAGCATTTGGGCAACTCACTAACTATAGAAAACCGGGAACAAATCACACTCTAATTTGCTGGTCTGGTGGTCTGATTTGTGACTTCTTGGAGGTTGTGTTGCAAAGCAAGATTCAGCAGTGTGAGGTCTGCTGGGCATGGGAGAAGGGAGTTTGCCAGAGTGTGAGTCTGGGGTCCCCAGCCCACTGCCTCAATCCTTGGCATCTTCTCCAGTATTACTGTACATCCCCAATCTCAGGCTGTGATCCCAAGATCCGTGTCCATCCCAGAGGGAAAGAGGTCTGGACTCTTTGGCCAGCTTGGAGGAGATAGGAAGTTCTCTTCTTATTTTTAGATGATTTTATCCTCACTTGCTGTGGAAGGATGCTGCCAAATCCATGCTGACACGGGGCACTCAGGCTCAGGGAGTGTCATCAGACTTTAAGACTCTTCCTTCTTTTCTTCCCAGGCAAAACTCAGGGCTGGGGGGCAGGAGGCCTGGGTTCTAGCTCTGCCACCAATGTCCCTGGAGACTAGTAGAGAAACCCATCACACTGTCCCACAACCCAGTCTCGCTCACTGTAAAAGTGGGATTCCGTAGTTCAGGTGCTTCTCCAGGCGTGGATGACCGGGAGGCTGGCCTGGCGGGTGAGAAGGTGTTAGTCATGATGCTGGCTTTGGAATGAGAGTTGGGGTGATCCTGGAGGCAGGTGATCTGATTTTGAGATCCCAGGTCTGCCATGTGCTTACAGCCATAAAAACTCCTGCCTGCTTCATGGTGTTACTATGAAAGTCAGCTAAGTTGGTTTCAGTGAAGTCACCAGTACCACAGAGGTGCATCATCAACAATAGGCAAGAGCACTGTGCCCATCCTCCCATCACAGCAGGTAGGATCACTGCTGCTTTCGACAGAGGCCTTGCCTGATCAGACAGCTGGAAAATGTATGGCTCTGGGATGTGGCCAAGAGAGGGCCCAGATGCAATGGGTTGGTTAGGATCTGGTGAGAAACAGAGTGTGAAATAATGGTCAACACAGGAGCTGTCTGGGCATGTTCTAAATGGTTCTTACTTCCTTTCATTATCACTCGCGTTATACCCATGACGCGAGTATAGAAATCAAGTTAGGTAAGTTAGGAGGGAATGTGGAGCATGGGGGAGGAAAATGGATTTTGATGTCACGTAATCTTTTCTCTTTTAATTTTTCTTTTATTGGAGTATAATTCCCTTACAATGTTGTATTAGTTTCTGACGTACAACAAAATGAATCATATATATATATATATGCTCCTCCCTCTTGAGCCTCCCACCCTCCCTCCCACTCCTCTGGGTCATCACAGAGTACCAAGGTGAGTTCCCAGGGCAATACAGCAGCTTCCCCACTGGCTATCTGTTTCATGCACAGCTGTGCATATACGTCAATGCCACTCTCCCAGCTCATCCCACCCTCTCCTTCGCCCTGTGTCCACAAGTCTCTTCTCCATGTCTGTATCTGTATTCCTGCCCTGCAAATAGGTTCATCTTTATCATTTTTCTAGATTCCATATATACAATATTTATACAATTTTTACAATACAATATGTATACAACATTTATACAATTTAATATCCAATATTTACTTTTCTCTTGCTGACTTCACTCTGTATGACAGACTCTAGGTCCATCCACATCGCTACAGATGACCCAACTTCATCCCTTTTTATGGCTGAGTAATATTCCATTGTACATATATACCATGATGTCATACAACCTTGAGTTCAGATTGACTCTCCAGCTGTGTAGATGTGTGGCTTTGGGGAATTTGTTTAACCTTTCTGTCTCCGTTTCTGTATCTATGAAGTGTAGGTAGCAATCCTTGCCTTTTCAAGGTTCTTATGAGAATTCAATGAGATGAGGTAAGTAAATTACACAGCCCCTTTGTCTTAAGTCAGATATGGTTAAAACATTATGCTGCTCCTGGTATAGAGTGGCACAATCTGTTTCTCCACTTCTGAAAGGGGCTGGCTTTGTGACTGGTTTTGGCCAATAAAACATGATAAAAGTGATGTTATACACCTTTGCAAGAGAGGCCTTAAAAAGCCTTGTGTCTTCTACCATAGTCCTCTTGGAATGCCGCCCCTGAGACCACCAAGTGAGGAAGCTGGTCTAGCCTCCTGGAGGGTAAGAGGATGCACAGAGGGATGCTTGGAGGCCCAGCACAGATGCTGGACATGAATGAGGCCCTCTTGGATCTTCCAGACCAGTGGACCTTCCAGCTGAAACGAGTACAATTGTCTAGCCTACTTACAGAATTGTGAGAAATAGTAAGTCCTTGTTGCTTTCAGTCATCAACTGTTGGACTGGTTTGTTCCATAACAAGACTGCCTGAAATAGTCCTCCACACAGACTAGTTGAATTGGATAAAGATGAAAATTTTTCGAAATATACAGCATGTGCTTTTAAACACAAGCTCCTATTATTATTATTGCTTTTGTTATTCATACTGACTTGTTGTTTAGTTGCTAAGTGGTGTCCAACTCTTTTGCAGCCCCATGGACTACAGACTGCCAGGCTCCTCTGTCCATGGGATTCTTCAGGCAAGAATCCTGGAATGGGTTGTCATTTCCCCCTCTAGGGGAATCTTCTCGACCCAGGGATTGAACCCACATCTCCTGCATCTCCTGCATTGGCAAGCAGATTCTTTACCATTGAGCTACCTGGGAAACCCATATTCATACTGATTGGCTATAATAATAATGTAATATAACGTAACAATATAATCATCATGGTAGATTAATGACTTCTCACTTCCTGTCTCCGGGAGAAGACCACAGTCTGTTGGAACAGGCTTCGACAGGCTCAAAGCAGCCGCAACCTCCTCCGCAGACGAACGTTTTATTTCGCTCTATCTTCTCACGTCTGTAATAGCTCCGCATCGCCTCGATTGGCCGCCTGGGATGGTGCCATGGCTCCTATTAATCTCGCGATACGTGGCAGCATTGCACTGAAGTGCCACGCTCTTCGCTGCCTGTGTGGGGCACAGAGCCTATTTTTAGTGTTTTACATCTGTAATTATGTATGTTTCACTGCCTCTCAAATGCATATTTGCTCTGGGGAGAGGTTATGGTTATATAATCTCAGTTATTTTTGATAGGGCCAAATGTGTTAGACCGATCTTCTACGTCTCATTCAGCCAAAGAAAACTGTCCAACTGTTTCTTCTTCAGACTCCCATGGAAGTAAGGGTGAAATTAAAAATATTTAAGCACTGGTAGAGCATGTGTGGAGAAGGCAATGGCACCCCACTCCAGTACTTTTGCCTGGAAAATCCCGTGGATGGAGGAGCCTGGTGGGCTGCAGTCCATGGGGTCGCTAGAGTCGGACACAACTGAGCGACTTCACTTTCACTTTAATGCATTGGAGAAGGAAATGGCAACCCACTCCAGTGTTCTTGCCTGGAGAATCCCAGGGACGGGAAGCCTGGTGGGCTGCCGTCTATGGGGTCGCACAGAGTCGGACACGACTGAAGCGATGCAGCAGCAGCAGCAGCAGCAGCAGCAGCAGAGCATGGGTACTGACAAATCAGAATGCAACCAGTTGGTGTATCACTTGGTATTTATGGGGTCTATTAGCTCTGCTCTCAGGCTTCCCAGGTGGCTCAATGATAAGGAATCTGCCCATCAGCACAGGAGATGTGGGTTTGATCTCTGGGTTGGGAAGACCACTTGGAGGAGGAAATGGCTCCTCCTGGGAAGGAACTTCCCAGGCAAGAACACTCCAGTATTCTTGCCTGGGAAATCCCATGGACAAGGGAGCCTGGCAGGCTACAGCCCCTGGAATCTCAAAGAATTAGACAGGACTGAGATCCAACCAGTCCATTCTGAAGGAGATCAGCCCTGGAATTTCTTTGGAAGGAATGATGCTAAAGCTGAAACTCCAGTTCTTTGGCCACCTTATGCGAAGAGTTGACTCATTGGAAAAGACTCTGATGCTGGGAGGGATTGGGGGCAGGAGGAGAAGGGGACGACAGAGGATGAGATGGCTGGATGGCATCACGGACTCGATAGACATGAGTTTGAGTGAACTCCGGGAGTTGGTGATGGATAGGGAGGCCTGGCGTGCTTCGATTCATGGGGTCGCAAAGAGTCGGACACGACTGAGCGACTGATCTAATCTGATCTGAGTGACTAAACAATAGCAAAGTCCTGCTCTCAAGGGCCAATTTAGTTTATGAATTAATTTGTGATTTTTTAGAAATTAAAGTTCCCTTCAAGGAAACTTATCAACTGGGAAGTGGGGCTTGGAATAATGCTGGTTTTAATAGGATGGTATCAATGTTGATGTTGGCCTGGATCAATTTCTCAAGGTATTAGGGAAGAAGTTTCTCCAATGGTGGTTTCTACCCCAGAAGGAAGAAGAACTAGAAAAGTCAAGGCTTAAGTGGGGCCCCAGAGAGGAAGATCTAGGGCCCAGGACTAGCAGGTGGAGTGGGTGACCTGGGGAGACTGCAGTTGTGGCGAGCTGGAGGAGGTCTGGGAGATATTCCATGGCTTGGAGCTGCAAAGATCCAGGCAGGGAGATGAGTGGGAGTCAAGGCTACTGAGCATCCGGCAGCAGGAAGCAAGTGGATGTGGTCCAAGGAGAAGGCAGGCAATCCAAAGATGCCCCAAGGAAAGGTACAGTCTTCTGCCTGGGGAACTCATACCAACTTTTACTCATTCACTCACTCACTCACTCAGTCATTCAACAGACATTGGCAAAGCACCCCCTGCAAAACCAGATACTATCCTAGTTCTTGCGAAACTTAAAAGTTCCCCTATGAATTCAGCTTACTTACAAGGTATGCTTTTACCCCGTGTATTAAAATTTTGAAGGAGAAAACTTGAAAAATAGAGAAAAGCATACAGAAAAATATTTGTATTCTCAACTCTTAGTCCCTGTTTGTAGTTCATACACATCCTTATTATTTGTATATAATATGTATGCTTTATGGAGAAGGAAATGGAAGCCCACTGCAGTATTCTTGCCTTGGAAATCCCATGGCCAGAGGAGCCTGGAGGGCTACATAGTTCATAGGGTCACAAAAGAGTCAGACACAACTCAGGAACTAAACAAGAACAACAAGCTATGTTTTAACCTCAGAAATGGGATCATCTCATACAAAATATTTTTTCACTTGTTATTATGTTGTGAAAAGTTTCTTATTCTTCTAATATCCTTTATGATTGTGATTTTGAATGGATGTAAGGGAATTCCATCTAAGGAACATGCAGTCAATTATTTAACCAACCCCCAATTGTGGGTCATAAATTTTGTCTCCAAACAAAGAATTTGACATCCTGCCAAATTGTTACTCATATACCAGGAAAACATGCCACTTAATACTTTCTCAAAAAATGAAAAAATCTAAGGACATATGCACACTACTATACATAAAATAGATAACTAATAAGAACGCTCTATATAGCACAGGGAGCTCTACTCAATACTCTGTAATGACCTATGTGGCAAAATAATCCCCCCAAAAAAGGAATGAATACATGTATATGTACAACTGATTCACATAGCTGTACAACTGAAACTAACACAACATTGTAAATCAACTAGACTCCAATAAACATTTTTAAATAGATAAATAAAGTGTGGGAGGGGTGTGTATGCTCAGTCACTTCAGCCGTGTCCAACTCTTCTCAACCCCATGGACTATAGCACACCAGGATCTTCTATCCATGGGATTTTCCAGGCAAGAATACCAGAGTGAGTTGCCATGCCCTCCTCTAGGGATCTTCCTGACCCAGAAATTGAACCCTCATCTCCTGCATTGTAGGCGGATTCTTTACTGCTGAACCACCAGGGAGTCTCTGCTTTTTAAGTACATCAGTGAAAGTTATAGAATTATAGCAAATAACCTTCAATTAATTTATACAGAATTTTTCAAATTCTTTACTTCCAATACATGAAATTAAGTATTACTAACTGCAGAATGATAATAACTGTGTTGGCAAAAGAGTTCAGAGAAATGAAAGCTTACATATTTCTGGTGAGAGTTCAACCTCCCATCATATGGAAAGATTTTTAAAATGCTCGGGCTCAGCATTTCACTTTCTAAGAATTTATGTTAAGGAATTAGTATTAGAGATGTGTACAAAGATTTATGAAAAACAATATTTATATCAGCATTATTTTTGTGCTTAATACACAGTAACTTCTAAAAATGGAAGCTATAATTACCAGTATTATTATCATCAATTCCTTTTCCAGCTCCATCTGGCTTTGAGAATAAGAATATTATAACTAATATATTTTTATGTTAGATGTCATCTTTTTCAAGAATTATTTTTTGACATTTACATTGTTTTATAATCATGTTAACTACAATTACTGAGAAATTAACTTAAAAGTTTTTGTGTTCTCTACTGAGCAATCATTTATACTGCTTTTCCTTGTATCTGAATTATTTATTTTGCCTCATTTTTCAGCCACCTGGAGTATTTCTTTGATCATTTTTTTTTCAAGAAAGTAATAGCCATGGCATATGTTCTGAGTCCTTCCAAAATAATTACCCACCTTCAATAATAGCAGTTTGGCTGCACATACAATTCTTTGTTCCTAAGTCTCATTCCTTCAGAAGTCTTTAGATTTGGAAAAATTCTATCCTAGAATTTACTGAAAAGTATGGCGTAATGGAAATTCCTTACCTTCTTTTTTTTTGAGGGAATTTGGGATTTTTTTTCCCCAGAGGAAAAATCTTTAAATGTATCTTTGAAATTCAAACATTTTCCCCATGGATGTCTGAATGAACTCTTAACAGAGTTGCAAATCTTTTCTTGAGCATCCATGTAGCTTTGGGGCTCACGGGGTTTCTGTCACAGCTATGGAATTCTGCTGTTGTAAGCTGAAGGCAGCCATAGAAAACGTATAAATGAACAGATGTGGCTGTGTTAAAATAAAACTTTATTTACAAAACAGGTGGACAGCTCATAGAATGTAGTTTGCCTTGGCTGTGTTAAAATAAAACTTTGTTTACAAAAACAGGTGAACAAATCATAGGATGTAGTTTGCCTTTAGAGTCTAGAGGCACAAGCCCTTTAGTTAGAGGACTTTTCCAACAGATTTTTAATTTTTTCTTCTTCATTTTTTCTGTTGACACCGTTTCAAATCTTTCCTGCTTGTATATTTGATTTCTAGTATCTAGCTTCTTTCTCTCTCCATCTCTCTCTCCCCATTTCTCTCTCCCTCTCTCTCTCTCTCTTTTTTCACCATCTCCATGTATTTTCTCCTTTTCATTGATTTCTGGCAGAATTCCTTGAACTCACTTCTGAATTCACAGATTTAGCTTTCTGCTCTATTAAATCTGTTCTTTACTGCCTTAATGGCATTAGCAAGTTTCCATGATTGTATTTTTCACTGGGGAACAATCTTTCTGAATTTTCTATTTCCATTAAAAGAGGCAAAATCTTATGAGAAATACTCAAATTAGAGGGTATTCCCCCCCCCCCCGTGGTTTCATATCACAAGAATATTATTGCTTTCAGTTCAGTTCAGTTCAATCGCTCAGTTGTGTCCGACTCTTTGCAACCCCATGAGTTGCAGCAGGCCAGGCCTCTCTGTCCATCACCAATTCCCTATTTCCCAGAATAAGCTCCATTTTTTTAAATCACAGAAACATTACATATGTCTGTTAAATTTTTAAAAATTATGTATACTTACAATAGGCAAATTGCTCACCCATTAATAAAGATTGAGAAAGATTCTGTGAGAATCCTTATATTTTACTCATAAAGGGAAAAAGAACTTCCTTATCTATTCTGCAGTTTTAAGTTTTAGTTTGGGTGTTCAGTTGACTCTGAGGAGCAGGAAGTGAGCTACTCGAGAAGGTAAGTGTACAACACAGAATTCACTCTTTCACCAGCATTTCTTTTCACCCTGTGCAGGTGTCAGGGGCTGAGATAGCTGACATCGTCTGTCTGCAGGACTAAAATATGTCCACTCCATCCACTGTGTTACACTGTCTCCCAGCCACATTCACCTCTCATCTGGCAGGGAAGTTTACTGCTGCCCCAAGGGTTAATTTCTCTGCTGTGATTGCCTTAGCAGCCCCACATCAGGGTACCAATCCCTTCTCTCTCTGGCACAACCGATCTCATTATGGGTCCCCTTAGCAATACTTGTTCTTTACTTCACACACTATGTCTACCACGTGAAGACCAGATGGAATCCCCCAAGGGCAGGCAGCAGTAGGGCAATTTCCAAAGTCCTTGAATTTGCCCCATATCCACTGTTCTGTGGTCCCCCTTAATAAACAACATGACTCCATCTCTGAGAGGTCTTTGAGACCCTTGGGGCAACCCTTCCTCTTCTTTTTTAAAAATTATTTCCTTATTTTTGGCCATACTAACCAACATTTGGGATCTTAGTTCCAGGCTCAGGGGTTAAACCCGTGCTTGCTGTATCGGAAGCTCAGAGTTTCAGCCACTGGATTACCAGGGAAGTCCTGCCCTTCCGCTTCCGACCAGGCCCTTCACTATAAGTTTCCTGATTCTTTACTTCAAACGTTCTCCTTCTCCATCATCTCTTCTTAAAAAACAAAAAAATTCAAGTTTCTAGTCCAACCACAGCTTATTTTCTAACACTGATAAATGTTATTCCGTTGTTTCTTTTTTAAATGTTGTCAGAATGAGGTTTTGAGAGTGAAAGGAATGAAACAGATCAACTCAGTTTGGTCTCTGGAAATGAAAGTCACAGTTTGTTCTTGATTCCTTCTGATGACCTGAATGAACAATCTTGAGAAATCTTTTTGCAATAACTCAATTTTATTGGAAGGAACCTGTGCCCTACCCCACCCCCCTTTTTTGAACAGTTCTGTCTTCCCATATGTTCTGTGATTTTTTTTTTTTTTTTTTGCTTTCTTTTCTGTGTTTATCCATCAGTGGGGCTTCTGCTGGAGATGGTGTGTGTCCCTGTCTGAATCATTCAGGCCAGGATGATAGGAGAAAGGAGTGGGTTAAACATGACGGAGTTTCATTTTTGATTCAAAGATCCAGAAGCCGAAGGAAAAAGAGAGCTAGAAAATGATAGGATAAGGGAGTCAGAGCTGGAGGGAGTCATATTGGAAAGTTTCCACTCTTGGCTTGAAGTTCCCACTCTTTACTCAAAGTTTCTTTCTTATGTTTGGTCTTCATATGGGGGTCTTTCTATTACAAGTGGTATAAAGTTCAACTCACAGTTAGTGAAGAAGGGAAATAAAGGTGTTGTTCTGGTTTCAAGTGAAGCTGAATACAGAGTACAATGTCCTTGATTGAGAATCTGGTTTCTTTCCATCAATCGGTTCTGTCTTCTGCTAAATTACCTTCATTCTCGAGTTTCCATGGTAGGCCCTGGACCTTTTAGGTGGTAAAGTGTCTACAATAACTTTGGCCTCACATCCCTGCAGTTTAGCTCCAGCAGGCCTAGAACTTGGGTTTTCCCCTTGGCTTCCACTAAACTTTTTTTTTTTAATAACAGCTTTATTGAGATGTCATTCACATACCATACAATTCATGCATTTAAAATATAAATGTCAATGGTTTTAGTATATTCACAGAATTATGTAACTATCAGCACTATCAGTTTTAAAACCTTTTCATTATCTCAAGAAGAAATCTTGTCTTTATTCGAAGTCACCCTCCAGCCCCCTCAGCCCCCCAGTCCCTAGACCTAAGAAGCTGCTGACTTACATTCTGTCTCTATAGCTTCTCCCATTCTGGGCATTTCATCCAAATGCAATCATAGTATGTGGTCCTTTCTTTTTTTTTTTTTTTATTTGTGGTATACAGGATCTTTAGTTACAGTATGCAAATTCTTAGTTACAGCATATGGAATCTAGTTCCCTGACCAGGGATCAAACTTGGGCCCTCTGCATTGGGAATACAAAGTCTTAGACACTGGACCACCAGGGAAGTCCCAGTATGTGGTCCTTTCTAACTGGCTCCTTTCATTTACCATATTTTCAAGGTTCACCCAGGTTGTAGCATGCATCAGAACTTCATTCTTTTTTTTTTTTTTTTTTTTTTGCTGAATAACATTGTATTCTCCAGTTGATGGATATTTGGGTTGTGTTCACCTTTTGACTATTATAATGCCACTGTGAACATGTACATACATTGCATGCTCATTTCGTTTCATTTCTCTTAGGTATATATTTTGGAATAGAATTGCTAGATTATAAGGTACCTTATGGCAGAAAGTGAAGAGGAACTAAAAAGCCTCTTGATGAAAGTGAAAGAGGAGAGTGAAAAAGTTGGCTTAAAGCTCAACATTCAGAAAACGAAGATCATGGCATCCAGTCCCATCACTTCATGGCAAATAGATGGGGAAACAGTGGAAACAATGTCAGACTTTATTTTTGGGGGCTCCAAAATCACTGCAGATGGTGACTGCAGCCATGAAATTAAAAGACTCTTACTCCTTGGAAGGAAAGTTATGACCGACCTAGATAACATATTGAAAAGCAGAGACCTTACTTTGCCAACAAAGGTCTGTCTAGTCAGGGCTATGGTTTTTCCAGTGGTCATGTATGGGTGTGAGAGTTGGACTGTGAAGAAAGCTGAGTGCCGAAGAATTGATGCTTTTGAACTGTGGTGTTGGAGAAGACTCTTGAGAGTCCCTTGGACTGCAAGGAGATCCAACCAGTCCATCCTAAAGGAGATCAGCCCTGGGTGTTCTTTGGAAGGACTGATGCTAAAGCTGAAACTCCAGTACTTTGGCCACCTCATGCGAAGAGTTGACTCATTGGAAAAGACTCTGATGCTGGGAGGGATGGGGGCAGGAGGAGAAGGGGACGACAGAGGATGAGATGGCTGGATGGCATCACCGACTCAATGGACGTGAGTTTGAGTGAACTCCGGGAGTTGGTGATGGACAGGGAGGCCTGGCGTGCTGCAATTCATGGGGTCGCAAAGAGTCAGACACGACTGAACGACTGAACTGAACTGAAGGTACCTCCATATTTGATCTTCTAAGGAACTACTAGAATGTTTTCCAAAGCAGCTGCACCATTTTACAGTCCTGTCAACAGTATAGGAGGTTTCCAGACTTCTTGATGGTCCAGTGGTTAAGACTCTGCATTTCCATTACAGTGGGGCATGAGTTTTATCCCTGGTTGGAAACCAAAGTCCCACATACCAAATGATGTGGCCAAATAAATAACTAAAAATAGAAACATATCCAGTGTGAATAGCTAACAAAATTAAAAATTAAATGCAGGAGGGTTCCAGTTTTCCTACATCTTTCCTAACCTTTGCTATTATCTATTTATTTTGGTTATAGCTATTGGGTTGGCCAAAAAGTTCATTGAGGGTTACCTCTGAACCCCCAACATTGGGGTAAACACCTACAAGCTTTTTGACCAACCCAATATCTTAGTGGTGTGAAGTGAGCCATTCTGATTGGACTACCCTGAACAATGTGACCGTTCCTGAATGAATCACTGGCCAGGGTCTCCTTGGCGCTAGATGAACTGGATGTAGGTCATGAACTCCACTGTGGAAATCTATTCAGAACATGTGAACTCAGAATGAAGGAAAGATTGATATCAAGTCTACAGTCAGAGTCATTACTAAGATAAGAGAAACTGGATGCTGAGAAAATGAAGAATTCATGTTTACTAAAGCTTGACAGTCAGTAGTTCATTGGGGCAATGCCCTGACCTGGGTCTAGAATGGCAGTCAGTTTCTGGGTTAAATCCCAAGGAATTTATGCTGTGGGCATCCTTCTCACCATGTCCTTGGTGCTGTGGGCATTTCCTCGTGGTGATGACCAGCTCCAAATGCTCTGGCCCACTCCCATTTCTAATTCTCACCCCAGTCGGGCCATTGGTGAGGTTTGCAAAGATCTTTCTGAGAAGGTTATCAAGCAGATTGCTCCTTCTCATTTGAGGGATCCTGACTGGCTGTCCCATCTTTCAGTCTGGTCCTCTGCTATGTATATAACAGACATTCTTTAGATTTTCTAGCCTATAAATATCACCCCTCTCTAATACCCTGTGCTGATATGAGTATTTTCCTATTTTTATATACAGTTGGTCATTTTCCTGGGAACCTGGGAAATTGAAGACAGTTAGATGCTTAAATTGCTGTCTTCCTGCACTAGAGAAATAACTTGAGCTTCCTTCTTAGGAGTGGCTTATGCCTCAAATAATCTACTTCAAGATTGTGTTAGGAACAATGTTCCTTCAAACCACAGTATATCTTGGACTTCCCTGGTGGTCCAGTGGTTAAAAATCTGTCTGCCAATGTTGGGGACATGGGTTCGATCCCTGGTCTGGGAATAGTCCACATGCCGCAAGGCGACAAAATCTGTGCACCCCAACTAGAGAGTAGCCCCTGCTCGCCTCAACTAGAGAAAGCCTGCACACAGCAACCAAGACCCAGTGCAGCCCAAAATCAATAAATAATTAATGAAAAACCCACCATGTATCTCATTGGACATCCCCCACGAGGTCAATACTAAAATAAACTTTACCACTTATTAAAGGTTTACTATGTGGTAGACACCGGGTAATGCACTTTTCATGCATTACTTCATTTCACTGTCATTAAAGCTTTATGGGGTCAACAATATTACCTTCATATTATAGGCAAGGGAACTGGGGCTCAGAGAGGTTAAGTGACTTGCCAAAAGTCACACAGTAAGTCACAATAAGTCAGGACATGTAGTGTCAGGATTAAGGGTCACTGCCTCTCGTTACTTCACTTAGCCCCAGTCTCTCACCAAACCCTGCAGAGCTTCCCTCATAAGTATCTGAAACCCAGCCTCTCCTCTGCCCCTTCCTTGTCAGGTCATCATCATTGCTGACCTAGGCTGCAGAAATAACTTACTCTCTGGCTCCCTGACACTGGTCTTGCCTCCTCCAATCGATGGACTGGCCCTCTAGCCAGTATGAACTTGCTACAGTGCAACCTGATTCTGTTACTCTCCTGATTAAACCCTTCATAGCAGAGAGTTCATAATTCCTGTTACAGGACACTCGTGGGCCACCTGGATGCTGTCTTTCTCACCACCCTTTCAGGCACCCACTCTGTTGTTAATGAGAACCATTTGCAATCTCCTCCGTGTACCATGCTTTTTCTTGACTCTGTGCTTTGGCATAAGTCATCTCTTTGTCCTCTTTCTTCTGCCCCCTGACTCCTCATCCTTCACCAGGTTCCCTCCTCCTTGTCTTTCAAGGCCAAGTCTAAATAGCAGCCTGCAGGAGAAGCCACCCTTGAATCTCACCAAGCCCCTGGGCCTTTAGTCAGAGGGCATGGCTGGTGGCCCCGAATGACACGGCCTATTTACCAGATGCCCTCAGAATCATAGTAGCGAGACCTCCAAGGTCATCTGGTCAACCTTCAACCCTTTTCCTAACTGACACCACAGCTTAACCTATTTTCAGTGTGAACTGGTTCATTTTCTCCAGGCAGCTTCAGCAACCCCGTACATATGGAGCTTTGTGCTGGGGACCAGTTTTTCCACCTGTGAATTGGAAGACAGCACTTTTCCAGAGACTCTCCAAGGCCCTTTTCTACTCTAAATTTCAAGATTCCACACATTATGTTATCTTAGGGGCTACACCGAGCTAAACACAACCTCCTATTTTCCCATCTCCATTTCTCCATTTCTGTCTCTCTCTCTCCACACCACTCTCCTCCTCTGTGTTATTTGGTTGCCTCTGAGGTGGGACCTGCTTGTGGAAAGCTGTGTGGGCTCTAAAGAGCAGGTACTAGTTCTACGATACCTGAGTTTCAGGGCCTGCAATCTTGCAGGTGGTGGTTCCCAGCAGCGGTCCCAGCGTGCCATGCATCCTGCTTGAGGAGGAATAAAAGGCCAGGCTGGACGCCTGCAGGATGGATAAACAAACCCATACATTTGCTACCGTAAGAAAAAAGGAAAGGAAGAAGGAAAAGGTATTGATTATGTGGCATTGAAGTGCCTGGGGCTTTAACAGACATTCAAGATTGGATGCACTGCTCAAGATCAATAGTAGGTTTTATGTCTCTGACCTAAAAAGTACCAGCGCCATGTAATTTAAACACAGACAGCTATGAGTATATCTCCTAACACCTGCACACTTCCCTCAGCTACCTCTGTCACATGTGCTTACTTCTCTGCAGCCCTTTCCCGTCTTTTTTGGCCAGAGGATGACATGGATAAATATAAGGATATTTAGGAATGTAGAGTCAAGTGTTTCTGATATCATTACCTTAAATGGTAACCTCACAGAGCAGGGTTGAATGGCTGGGAGTGAACCCTGGGGGGGATGGCAGCTGATAGGGGCCTGCAGAGAGGGTGGGGTTCTGAGGTTGGAAGTGAAGGAGAGAAGGGCCCGTGGCTCCCTGGGCCTGAGGCTGTGATGTGTGCATAGTTCTTCTGTGTCTTTGGAACAGCCCTGTGGAATGGGAGGCACCCAGTTTACAAAGAAAGAAATACAGTCTGTTGCTTCCTTGATTGAATGGCTGTTTTGGTTGCTGCCAGGGGAAGGACCACTTCCCTGGTGGCTCAGTCCGTAAAGAATCTGCTTGCAATTCAGGAGACCTGAGTTTGATCTCTGGATTAGGAAGATCCCCTGGAGAAGGCAATGGCAACCCACTCCAATATTCTTGCTTGGAGAATCTTATGAACAGAAAAGTCTGGCCAGCTACAGTCCATGGGATCTCAAAAGAGTCAGACATGACTGAACGACTAACACTTTCACTTTTCAGGGGGAGGGTCAGGGGATTTCTCGGGCAACACTTGCACCCAAGAATCCCTACACACACGCACATGCGCGTGCACACACACACACACACTCCTCACCACAAGGGAACAAACAGAAGCAGAAAGAGCGTTACAGTTATGGCTGTGGGTTCTGATTGCCTAAGGTTCAATCTTGGCTCCACCAATTGTCAGCTGTAACTTTGGACCAGTTACATAGCTTACCTGGGCCTCAGTTTCTGCATATGTAAAATGGGGATAATAATAATAACATTATGGCTGGGGGCAAATCAAAAGGGTTAATACAGGTAAAGTTAAGCACACGGCAAGCATTTGATAAATGCTAACTAACTTCAGCAACCCGCAGACAAGCCTGCTTAGTGAAACTTGTGGCTAAGCGGGCTTGAATCAGTTTGCCAGGATGTATGCAGGTTTCTACATTTCTGTCATTTCAACAGAGGTCCTAGTTCACTTCGGATGATGTGGGCCAAAATCCACCTTCACATCCTAGCCCATGAATATGAGGTGAAGCTTGGCGCCAGCCTCCCGGGCAGTAGATTCCTACCTATGGCTCCTGCCTCCCTGCCCCCGAGCCCATCCCACCCAGCTCCATCTCTGACCGGGTTCCCAAGGACCCCAGAAGAAAAAGAGCACCTCACTTAGTGAATCTGCAGCTTTTCTCGGCACTCTGGCTCCCGAAACCCCCACGGGGACCCTTCTGGCCCCTCTCTTTGTTTACAGACATATGTGCATTTGTTGAGGAGAGTTGTAGAAAGTTCTCGCCCTTAATTTTGTGGTGGGATAAGATGGCTAATCTGTTTTGACATGCTATCTAAACGGCCCTCAGATCAGTATACGGAAGAAGTCATCCATAAGTCATGTCTTTTGTACACATGTACTGGTGTGTACCAGAGAAAGAGTTATATTGGCTGCGAGAGGCTGAATAATAATGGTCGTTATTATGGTGAATTCAGGGTCTCCACATTCACTCCACATATCAAATCCTTTTTCAATAAGGCCAGTTCCATCAGCTGTCAGATTCTATTAAATATATCCCTCAGACCTACTGACCAGCTGACAGGAGGGAAACTCTAAACCCTACAGCCACCATTAGCATCATAAAATGTGAAATCAGCTGGAAGGAATGATAACAGAACTAAAAACAGAAGAGATGAAAATCTGTAATGCCCTTGTGTGCTCCTAAATAGAAACCCCAAGAGTTACAAACACACCCATAAAATACCGAGGTTAAAAAAAAAAATAACAAAACAAAAAAACAAAGGTTGGCCTCTTGTATGCTTCATAACATAGAATGGTTCTTTTACCTTTTGTTAATGTGAGATTTGCATAAATGTTTCATGAGGTTAATACAATGCATAAAACAAACATTTATTAGGCAACAGCTGTGCTGTTCTCCCAGATAATGCAGTGTTTCTTCCAAGTCAATGAAATATAACCCATCAGAAGGTTAGAGGTGTGAGAATACTTGCACCAGGGCTGTTGCTCATATTTTATACTTCTGCAAATGCTTGGGTCGTACCAGAAGATTTCTTAATCAAGGAGAAGCAGGTGCTGGCTGGTGCCCTAGTAAAAGATACTTGGATCTATCAAGGAATGAAGCCCTGAAAAGAGAAGAAAGATTTCTGCACGGGGACTAGAACTGCTTCATCATTTCTTTAGCCAAACTTTCTAAATTTGGAGTTGTTCACTGACATATTCACTTAATACTCAAAAGAAAAAAAAAGATCTGCCCTTAAAATCTAAGAAGCAGAGAGACCGTCAAAATGTCCAATGGTTTTGTGCAGCTACAATCCTATCATGATATTGGTTCCATATGGGGCTCTTTAAAGCAAAAAACAAAAACCAAAAGTTATGAGACCAATAATTTTTAATGAAACTTGGCTTAGCTCACAAGCAGGTCTAACAGATGAAACAGCAGCCCAGGCTGGAAACATGACTTTTCTTCTTCCTGGCAGGGATGAAAGAAGGCATCCTTTCAGTTAAAGGAAACCTTAATGGAGATATGTTTTGTATTATCGATTTTGCACAAGTAGGGATTTAGGCATTGTCCCTTTCACCACATGTGTCTAAGCAAGTCCTCTCTTTCTCTAATGGGTGTGTTCGGGCCATTTTGAAAGTGTGAAACGTCCTGATCATGCCTTTTGAGCTGCATTTTGGGTGGAAATTTTTAGTAGAATATTTGTATTAATCTGTTCAGGCTGCCATTAACAAGCTATCATAGACTTGGTGACTTAAACAGAGGGACTTTATTTCTCACGGCTCTGGAGACTGGCAAGTCCAAGGTCAAGGTGCTGGCTAATTCATTTCCTCAGTGATGATTCCTGACTTGCAGACAGCTGCCTTCTCATTACCTTCTTACATGGGCAGGGGGAGGGAGAGAGAGAGAGGAGGAAGCTTTCTAGTGTCTGTTCTTAGTAGGGTACTAATCCCATCATGGGGCCCCACCTTGATGACCTCATTGAAGCCCAATTGACTGCCAAAGGCCAAATCTCCAAATACCGTCACACTAGGAATTAAGCTTTCAATATATGGATCTGAAGGGGTTGGGGTGGCAGAATTCAAGGCATAGCAAGGTTGTTGAAAACTCTTGTCTCCCTATAAGTTTGAAAGGATTTGGGGCATAGAGATTCTTCAGAAAATGAACGAGGTGCTCTCTGTCTCCAGACACTTCAGTGTGAGGCTTCTGAACCTTGACACTATTGACATTTGGACAGGATCATTTTTGTTATAATCCCTTCCCAGGTGGCACTAGTGGTAAAGAACCCGCTTGCCAATGCACAAGATATAAGAGATGTAGGGCCGATCCCTGGGTCAGGAAGATCCCCTGGAGAAGGGCGTGATAACCCACTGTAGTATTCTTGCCTGGAGAATCCCATGGACAGAGGAGCCTGGTGGGCTACAGTCCATGGGGTCCAAAGGAGTAAGCTACTACTGAAGTGACTCAGCACAGTTTTGTTATCGGGAGCTGTCCTGTTCCTTCTAGGATGTTCAGCAGCATCCCTGGCTTCTGCCCACTACACGCTATTAACATCTATCTCCCAGTGATGACAACAAAAATGTCTCCAGAGAGCACCAATTTGGGGGAACCAAAATGGCTCCCCATGGAGAGTCACCGATTTTAGTGTTTTTCAGTCTTTGGACACCTGCTTGCTCCATATCTGGCATCCTCTGTAGGATTATTGGCTTAAGGACAAAGATGACTTTTTATTTAGGTATCGTCTAACTCAGCTCATTTCTAACCATCTAACTTACTCTGTGCTGGGAAATCCCGTGTGTCAGGACACAGAGGAAGAACGCTGGTTGTAAGTAGTGAGGAGTGCTACCTGTACATCTACAGCATGAAAGGAGCCACGCAAGCATCCTTCATCCAGCCTCCTGCCTCCAGGTGGAACAGTGAAGCCCAAGGAACACCATCCTGCTTTCGTGGCGCCAAGGTGGGCAAGGAGGATCCTTCTCTTGTCGTTGCCTCTCACATCACTCTGCTCCATATTCTCCTATGTCCTTACCGCTATTGAAATCATCTTGCTTGTTTATATGCTTACATTTATCTTTCTTGGCAACTGTTTCCCCACAGATGAAAACTCCATAGAGCAAAAATTTTGCTTGCCTTCAGTGGCAGTGGAGTGTTTTAGCCAAACTTGAGGGTGTGGGTCTTGGTATCAGGCTGCAAGGTTGAAATCCAAAGTCTGTTGTGTAATAGCTTTGTTGACTTTGGGCAATCATTTAGTTTGTCTAGCCTCAGTTTCCTCCTCTGTATTAATTTATAAATAAATTTTAAAAGACCAGTTCCTATCTCGTGGGACTAGTGAAGAAGTCGAATGAGCGTTGATAGGAATGACTAATGAAATAATGTTTATCACATAATATATGCACAGCAAACATAAGTTATTTCTATTCACCACTGTAATTATAATCCCCTAGAGCAGTCCCTGGGCTTCCCTGGTGGCTCAGATGGTAAAGAATCCGCCTGCAATTCAAGAGACCCAGGTTTGATCCCCAGGTTGGGAAGATCCCCTGGAGTAGGAAATGGCTACCCACTCCCATTCTTGCATGGAGAAATCCACAGACAGAGGAGCCTGGCGGGCTACAGTCCATGGAGTCACAAAGTTGAGCACAACTAAAGGACAAACACTTTCACTTCACAGAGCAGTCCCCAGCACAAGAAGAAACACAGTATCAGTAAAATGAATGGATGAATTCCCTTGTGTCTGTCTCTGATTTTCATTTCTTCCTGTTGCAGTTGATAATTTGCTACCTATCCAATCCCTCTTTTCTATTTTCACTATAGCTGGGAAGAAGAGGTCTAATCAAATGTTTATTTCTAAGCAAGGAATTAAAGCAATCATACATGGAGAAGAGGTCCAGACTTGGGAAAGGTATGCCCCCAGTAATTTTTCAAGGTAACAGCCCACATTCTGTACAAGACGCCATCATCCTCTGAAACTCACCTTAGACTGACCCAGAAACTGTTTCCTTCCTTGTGAGCTAGTGGGGACCTGCCAATGCCCTCAAATCAGGCACATGCCAAAGAAACACAGAGGAGAGCAAAGCGCCTGGCACGGGAGGAGATGCAGTTCAGGACTGGAGAGGCAAGGCTGCGGGGACTCACAGCCTCCTCCCGCTTCCAAGTGGTAAATCACCATTTGTAAGAAATGTACTCAATCAGAGAAGAAAAAGAGATGTAATTATGTCGTTTATAATGAATTCTGAAGGAAACAAAGAATTTAAGGAAAAAAGCTCTGGAGACAACCAGAGAGCTGAAGCCTTTCGGATCATCTGAGCTGCCCTGGAGAAGACGCATAGCTGATCAAACGTTCGTGTTGATCACAGGGGGGCCCTCCCAACCCCTGAGAATGCTCCTAAGGAGGCAGGAAAACTCAGGAGCCCCCGCAAACACAGTCCGACTTTTATTAAATAAATTACACGCTCCTCTCAGCTTCCCCCAGCATCAATAATATCAACTTTTGGACAAATGGTTCTCTCTGGGGAACGGGTTCTGAGACTCACTCCTAATCTTCTTGCTTTGAAGTATCCACGGGCTTAAAGGCATGTGTCAATATCCGGGGCCTCTGGCCTTTGTGGGAGGGGCTGGGAAAGGGTCCCTGCTGTGGAGGGGAATCAGACCACCAGCATCCACATCCTCCTTGTTTCCCTGCAGCCAGTTTCCAGGGTGCTCCAGACTGCCACCTGCCCGTTCTGGGCTGAGCATTCCTAGAGGAACCTGATGTCGCATAAGGAAATGATCCCAAGCCTCTCCACTTCTAACACAGGCCACTCTCAGTGGTCTTTGCTTTCAAGAATGAAAAAAGCAGGAGGCTTGGTTGGGGGCTGGGGAGGGATAATTTAGGAGCTTGGGGTTAACAGACATACACTACTCTATATAAAATAGTTAACAAGCAAGGACTTACTGTATAACACAGGGAATTCAATATCTCATAATAATCTATAATGGAAAAATTAAATATATATATATACACACGTGTACTCAGTTGGGCAGTTGTGTCCGACTCTTTGTAACCCCATGGACTGTAGCCTGCCAGGCTCCTCTGTCCATGGGATTCTCCAGGCAAGAATACTGACCGGAATGGGTTGTGATTTAGGAGGATCTTCCCAACCCAGATATCAAACCCAAGTTTCCTGCATCTTCCTGCATTGGCAGGTGGATTCTTTACCACTGAACCACCTAGGAAGCTCAGTATGTATGGGTGAGAGCTCAGTCATTCAGTCATGTCTGACTCTTTGTGACCCCATGGACTGTAGCTCACCAGGCTCCTCTGTTCAAGGCAAGAATACTGGAGTGGGTTGCCATTTCCTTCTCAAGGGGATCTTCTCCAGGGATTGAACCTGCTTCTCCTGCGTTGGCATGCAGGTTCTTTACCATCTGAGCCATTTGGGAAGCTAACAAAGGTCCATCTAGTCAAAGCTATGGTTTTTCCAGTGGTCATGTATGGATGTGAGAGTTGGACTATAAAGAAAGCTGTGCGCTGAAGAATTGATGCTTTTGAACTGTGGTGTTGGAGAAGACTCTTGAGAGTCCCTTGGACTGCAAGGAGATCAAACCAGTCCATCCTAAAGGAGATCAGTCCTGAATATTCATTGGAAGGACTGATGTTAAAGCTGAAACTCCAATACTTTGGCCACCTGATGCGAAGAACTGACTCATTTGAAAAGACCCTGATGCTGAGAAAGACTGAAGGTGGGAGGAGAAGGGGATGACCGAGGATGAGATGGTTGGATGGCATCACCAACTCAATGGACACGAGTTTGAGTAAACTCCGGAAGTTGGTGATGGACAGGGCTGCCTGGCATGCTGCAGTCCATGGGGTCGCAAAAAGTCCGACATGACTGAGCGACTGAACTGACTGACTGATACACACATACACACACATACATGTACAACGGAATCACTTTGCTGTGTACCTGAAACTAACACAGCATTGTAAATCAATTATACTTAAATTTTTTTAAAAAAAGCAAAAGGCCTGGGATACTGAGCATCTGCCTTGGACTGAAATTTCTAAAAGTTCCCAAAACATCAGTTATGTAGTTATGGCCTTTGTTATGCCATAAGATATAGAATACCATGAACTAATTCCTTTAAAAATTAATATGAGGAGCAGATTTATTAATAAGTTTTCTAGGTTCTCTTGATCTGCATTTCCAATATATCCAGTCCTGGGGCGCTGTGTCATAGGCCACGTGCTAAGCCCTCCAGAGTCTTCATCGTGTGTGTTCTTCACTTCAGCCCCCTGAGATAGGTATTATTATTCTCATTTTATTAGATCCAGACCCTATGTTTTTAACCTATGAGCTATTAACTTTTTGTGGTCAAGTGAGTTTGTAAAACTCAGAGTTAACCAAGATTAACGGGTTTCATTACTGTAGGAATGCTCAGCCTTTTAATACACTTATATCCATTAGAAATCTCTAAGAGGGAGAAGAGAATATATAGACTTTCCAAATGTATTTCACCCTAGAACACTTGCCCCCATTTCATTTCCAAGGGTTATTGTTCTACAGGAACAGAAAGGTTATACTCCTAAGGAGATACAGATGATCATTTCCTGAATTAGACAGGATGCCATACACAGATCCTTGAATGGCTTTTGGTAAGTCAATCATTATATTCCTACAACCCCCCTCCTCCACTTTTTTTTTTTTTTTTTACAAACCACTTTCAAAATTGCAAATATCAGAACTATTTGACAAAGAGCCAGGCCCATGGCTGGCTGGATACAAAAATTCATAGGAAAACACTGGCAGAACTGTTCACTGCTTATGAAAGCTCTCATCCCTTCTGTCATTTTATCCTGGAAACTATTTCCTAATCTATAGGGTCTTCTCCCACGCTTGGAAGAGAAGTTGCCAGCAGAACCTTTATACTCCTACGCTAGAGCAGGGGTCAGAAAATTATAGCCCATAAGCTAAATCTGGCCTGTCATTTGTTTATTTGCAAATAAAGTTTTATTGGAACACAGCCATGCTCATTCACTTACATATCACTGTAGCTGCTTTCATGCTACAACAGCAAAGCTGAGTAGTTGTGACAGACACAGGGTGGCCCGCAAAGCCTAGAATATTTACTATTTGACCCTTTAAGGAAAAAGTTTGCTGACTCCTGCCCTAGAGCTATGCATTTCAATGGTTATACAGCCTGGCTGTCATGCAAAGCTTCTCCGGTGGGGACCACAGCCTAACACACCAGGTGTTCAATTTGGGGCAAGCTACCAAGATGATTTTGTTGTTGCTTAATTGCTAAGTCATGTCTGACTCTTTTGTGACCCCTTGTACTATAATCCACCAGGCTCCTCTGTCCATGGGATTTCCCAGGCAAGAATACTGGAGTGGGTTGCCATTTCCTTCCCTAAAGGATCTTCCTGACCCAGGGATCAAACCTCTCTTGTGTCTCCTGCGTTGGTAGGAGGATTCTTTACCACTGTGCCACCTGGAAAGCCCTAGGAGTGCCTCAGAAAACATTTTCCATTGATGCTTACTGGCTAATTGGAGGCAGAATTGAGGGGAGAGATCTATCAGGAAAATGAAATCATTCTCTCTTTCTTTAAAATATTGGTCTTTTCTATTCCCTCATGTAAATGTTTGTGTGTGTGTTTTTTTTTTTTTTTTGGCCACATTGCCTGGCATATGGGATCTTAATTCCCTGATCCAGGGTTGAACCAAATGCCTCCTGCAGAGTCCTAACCACCAGATCACCAGGGAAGTCCCAGAAAAGTGAAATATTGAGCAACTAAACTTGTCAACAGAAAGAGCCAATGTGGGGAGCTCAGTCAGCATGGGAGACTGACTTTAACTACAGCTTCAGAGGATTCGGCTTTGGTCTGATATTTCAGTTATTTATTATGCCAACTCTCATGCCTTAAAATAAAAATCATTTCTCATCTCTCAAGACTGTGTGTTGATGGAGCTCAGTGCTGTCACCAGGAGCTGGCGACTCAATTCTTCTGAAACAACCAGCAAGATGGCACTCTCAGACAGTTAGCAGTAGGTGCTTGGAGTGGCTTGGAGTCCATCTGGGGCCACCGAGCAGAGCAGCTCAGTTCATGTCCACATGACATGAACCCATGTCCAGTGCCAACCACACGTCCAATGCCTCTGCATTTGACTTGGGATTCTCTCAGTGTGATCTTCGCGTTTTCAAGAGGAAGAAAGCATAACTGTCTTCTCAAGGTCTAAGCTTAGAAGTTTCAGAAAGATACTTCCTCAATATTCCTTGGTCAAAACAAATTCTAGGGGCAACCAGACTCAAGAGGAGAGGAAATAGACTGCCTTTTGATGCAAAAAATGGCACAGAATTTGTGATCATCTTTACTCTAGAAAAACTCCTTGGACTTCATCCTGGACTATCTGATTACCGCCGGGATCTTCCTTCCCCACGAGACAGTCCCCTTATTCTGTTTGCGAGGTTGTTGTTGTTCAGTTGCTAAGTTATGTTGGACTCTTTGTGACCCCATGGACTGCAGCACAACAGGCTTCCTTGTCCTTCAGTTTGCTCAAACTCCTGTCCATTGAGTCGGTGATGCCATCCAACCATCTCATCCTCTGTTGGCCCCTTCTCCTCCTGCCCTCAGTCTTTCCCAGCATCAGTCTTTTCAACTGAGTTGGCTCTTCACATCAGGTGGCCAAAGTACTGGAGCTTCAGCATCAGTCCTTCCATTGAGTATTCAGGACTGATTTCCTTTAAGATTGACTGAGAGTCCTTTAAGGGACTCTCAAGAGTCTTCTCCAACACCACAGTTTGAAAGCATCAATTCTTTGGTGCTCAGCCTTCCTTATGGTCCAGCTCTCATATCTGTAGATAACTATTGGAAAAACCATAGCTTTGACTATCTGAGGTCTGAGAGGTTACCTAGATCTTAACCTGGTATTTCAGTGTTTGACAAATGCTGTCTGTTCAGTGAGGTTGTGAGCAAGGGATTCCTGCTCCTGGCCCTTGACTTTGCTGTGAGCTTCCTAAAACAAAGGCAAGCTTGGTCTCACTTCAGCTCCTCCTCTGCCACTAAATAATTTCCACTTAACCTTCACATTTCAATTTAGGAAACACCTCCTCCAAGAAGTATTCCTTGCTTTATACCCACTCTAATTGTTCAGTGCTCCCATAACACTAGGGCTTAACCACAACCTTGCTCATCCACCCCTGCATTTCTCCCTGAGTTCATCCCCATCAGATAGAAGGTTTAATGGGAATAGAGACAATGCCTTATTCTCCTTACCAGTAGGTGCTTAATAAATAACACCTTCCCACAATAGAATTGCAGCACAGAACTGAGCAGAGCCCCCTCATATTCCATCATCCTCCTGCAGGATAGTTTTCAAAACAACCCCTCGGAGCCCTTCTCACCATGCTTTAAACCCAACTTCTGCTTCTCTCTGTGTCTCACTTCGCCACACATCTTCTTCCCTAAAAAAGCAACATCCCACATCCCCAGCTGAGAGCATCAGCTCCTTATCTCTTCTACACAAAATAGAGCTGTGTGTCTCCCACACCCTTACTTCTGAGACCCCAGAGCAGAGAAGAGGGTCTGATCTCTAACTGTGGGGGCAGAAAAAGCAGAGACGACGTCTTCCTGTGCTTCCCAGGCATTGCACTCACATGCCAACATTTGTCACACGCAGATGAACGTGCTATTCCCAACATGATAAATTTCACATCAGTCCTGCTGACTTGGGCTTACTAATTGCCCGATAGCGTTTTCTTTGTTAAGCTTCACTGTGATCATCACACTTTTTGTTGAACTGACAGTAAAAATATTCCGCAGCTGATGACCCAAATGCGGCCCTAGTCTTTCATGGTTGGGGTTCATGCAGGTGGCACTGGGCAGGCCCCAAGGATCCCAAGCCCTGGGATCTGTGGAGGGCTCTCCAGGGCTGCCATGATGCACAACTTCAGGGAGATGACGTTTACACTGTGCTCTTGTGCTTCCTTCAAATGAGGAAGGTGTAATCTGTGCACAGTGGCCCTGGGGCAAACCCATTCTGAATCTGGAGGTTTGATGTGCAAAAGGCAAGGGACCCAGCAAGCTTATTTATTAAGAGCTGTGGCAACAGGAATGGGGACCAGGAAGAGAATGCCCATGTTCACAACGTTATTCTAGATTGTGCTTTCTATGTGCTGTGCTCTCTGCCTCCCTGGCAAAGCTTTTTGATGGAGGCATCTTCAGTTTTAGCTGCCAAGACCAGTTGTCAAATGATACCCAGGGAAAGGGGGACAGCCTAGACACCAGTGACTGTCTGGAATCCAACCTGGGTTTGATGTGGGTAAAAGGAGACCCTATGGAAGATGGGGATGCCTTCCTGGAGGGGCAGGGACAGAACAAACCACGGGGAGGTCTCCTCACCCCAATTTGCAGGCTCCCTCTTAGCAAGAGACGGAGCACTCTTATCAGCTGAAGAATTCAGCCAGACAGTCAGGGTCGCATACCACACGGTGGCTGGGCCTGGCTCGGCTGTCTAGCCAAGAACAGGCTGGTCTTTGTTCCTGTGTGACTGGGGGTGCTGCTTGGGGATGGTGGATCCAGGGTGCATGCAATTATGGGATTTTTTTTTAAAAAGGTATAGAAATTGTATCCCCCATCTTGGACCTTGGGAAAATAAATTGAAGAAGGGAGTGTGATGTTAAAAGGGCAAGGGGAGTCATTTTCGTTGCTGGCAACTTTTCTTCCCCAAAGTGACCCTATGAGTTCACATCCCTTCCTATTGTTGCAGAAGCCACCAATGTTCTAGAAACATTGCATTTAACTTTTCAAACCTCATTTACATTACCCCAATGTATCATCCTCCAGGGATTCAGAATCCTAAAGCTTGGAGCTTGAAAAAACCTCATAGGTGATCCCCATCCATCCCACTATTCACCCATCCACCTATCCTTTCACCCACCCACCTACCCACTTATCCGCCCCCCTACCTGCCCACTCACCTACCCATCCATCCATTCATCCATCCAACTATCCACCCATCCGTCTATGCACCCACCCACTGATCCATCTACCCATCTACCCATTCATTCACTCACCTGCCCACATAATCAACCATCTGAGAACCCACTTATCCATCTATCCATCATCCACCCATCCATGCATCCATTCTTTAGTCTAGCCACCTGCCCACCCATTCAGCTACCCACCCCCTACCCATCTACCCATTCATCCATTTATCCACCTACCCATACTCATCTACTCAACCACCTATTTAGATACCTACACACCCACCCATCCACCTATTCATTCATCCATCCATTGAAGATGCATTTATTGAGCATTTGCCATATGCCAGTGAGTGGTGAACAGGGAGACAAGTTGCCTGCTCTCATGAAACTGACATGCTCTTGGGGGAAGGCGGGTAGTAAACAAGTAAGCATATAAATAAACAAAATCATCCCAAGACTATGATTAAGTTCCCAGAAAGAGAAAACAAAGGAGATACAGAAGAATAAATGCAGAGGCCTGAGAGGACACAGAAAGGTCTCTCCAAGAAGTTAACACTTAAGTTGAAAAGTAATTGACAAGGAGAGTCAGCCATACTTAAAAAAAATGGAGAGACAACTGTATTAAAAAAATGACAGAGAGAGCAGCCATCATTTGGTGGAGGCTCAGAAATGGGCACAATGTTGAGAGACAGACAGGAGGCCTGCTCGGCTGGAGCAGAATGAACCTTGCAAGTGAAATATGGCACGAAGTCTAACAGAAAATAAACCAAAGCAGAGGGATTCATATAAAGCCAGTTTAAAACCACTGATAAGATTGGACGGCTGGCTCAGCTCTCCCCTGTGATATTTAGTGTTTCTTGGAATGCTTTGCTGATGCTAAACCACTGCCTCTAAAATCAGCAGCTTCCTGGGGCACCTCCGGAGCGCACGCGCCCAGAGAGGGTGGGTGCTGAAGCCAGCAGGGCTTTCCTTGGGGACGTCTTTCTGAACAAAACGTCCGCGTGTGTGCTGAAGGCTTGACGCTCTGCCGGCCAAGTCACGCTGTGGTTTCCCCCTCCCGGCGGAGCCAGGCTTATCCCAGCTGGTTCTTGCTGAGCGGCGTAAAGGACACATTTCAGACCAGGAGACTTTGAAGTATGTGTTCTCTTAAGGCTTAACAATGTCAAGCTTCATAACCCAAGAACTGGCTTGCTAGCTTCCTACTTTAAATTGCTCATAATTTGAAACATGCAAACATTTCCACTTTATCAAGCAGGGCTACTAAACATATTATTGCTGGAACCTGCATGTTTTATGGTCTCCATACAGCCAGGGAGCTGAGTTTTATTAAAATAGACTGTTAAGAGGCTCAACTCATTATAGAATCTTCCAGGCCCCAGAATGAAAGAGTTTTGTTTATTCTAAGGGCGGGGGCAGGAGGAGAAAAAGCACTGGGAAGAGGGTGGGGATGAGTGTGTGTGTGTGTGTGTGTGAGTGTGTGTGTGTGAGTGTGTGTGTGAGTGTGTGAGGTGGGGGGAGAGGTGGAAAGAAAGCAGAGACCACCAAGAGTCTGGGCCCTGTCCCTCACCGCCCCTCCTGCGCCAGCTCTGTGTCCACCGCCTGTCCCAGACCCTGCGCTTGTTTGCGGGGTTATGAATCTTTACTTACGGCAAAGTTCAGTCTGGGTGCGAGACAAATGGAATTTAGCAAAGAAGGGTGATTCTTCACTTGGAGAAAAAAAAGGCTCAGGGCCTCCAAGGAGGGCAAGCATAGGAAGAATGTTAAAAATCACAACTGACACACAAACTGTGCACAAAGGTTTTTAAACAGATGTTAACGGTGAGAAGACAGGTCCAGCTGCGTCTGTCCTTGTTAGTGCTCCTGGGCTTGGGCCATATTTAATGATGCTAAAGGTAAGATCAGGTAATACAGTCATCCCTTGGTACTTACTGAAGACTGGTCCAGGACCCCAAGCAGATACCACAGTCTGTGGATGCTCAAAGTCCGTTACCATCAGTCCTCTACATCTGTCGATGTGAACCCATGGATCCGAAGGTCCAGCTATGGAATCATTCCTGTCTGTTCTGTTAGCCTTCTTTGCTTGCCAGAGCAGAAGCACTGAGCTGATCCCAGCCTGCTGTATCTATTGCTCTGCTAGTGCCCACGCTGGGCTTGTAGAGAGACTCCAAGACAGCATGGGGTGGTGGGAAGGGACTCGGCCGTCCTTGGATCCCAGCTGAGTCTGCCCAGAAACTCTAGCCCCCAAAGCCCATAGTGCAGTGATAGCAAGAGAGACTCCAAGTGAGACCAACAAAGAACTGCCCCGCTGAACCCCGTGATCCATAGAACCATTGAAGACATTCAGTAATGGTTGCAGTGTCGAGTCACTAAGGTTGTATCAGATGGTGATGCAGCAATAAATAACCAAACTGCAACACATCACTTCCTCCCTCCTCTTGGGGGTTTTGGGGGAAGAAGTAGCTCTCCAGGAGCAGAAAACAATGGCTGTCAGCCATCCTGCTCACAGTGATGATGAAAACGAGAATGGTAGCTATCGTTCATGAAACATCTAGAATGCTCCAGGCATGGCTTCAGAGTTTTTATACATTGCCTGTGGTTCATTT
This sequence comes from Bos indicus x Bos taurus, assembly GCF_003369695.1. Taxonomy (NCBI): domain Eukaryota; kingdom Metazoa; phylum Chordata; class Mammalia; order Artiodactyla; family Bovidae; genus Bos; species Bos indicus x Bos taurus. The sequence goes on from NC_040093.1 coordinate 46,380,278, forward strand.
AATTACTGTCCCCATTGTGCAGACAAGGAAACTGAGGCTCGGTCTGATTCTGGAGCCCATGCGGTTTTTATTTTTTTAATTGGAGTATAATTGCTTTACAGTGCTGTTAGTTTCTGCTGTACTAATGGATGTGAGAGTTGTACTATAAAGAAAGCTGAGCGCAGAAGAATTGATGCTTTTGAACTGTGGTGTTGGAGAAGACTCTTGAGAGTCCAAGGAGATCCAACCAGTCCATCCTAAAAGAAATCAGTTCTGGGTGTTCATTGGAAGGACTGATGTTAAAGCTGAAACTCTAATACTTTGGCCACCTGATGTGAAGAGCTGACTCATTGGAAAAGACGGTGATGTTGGGAAAGATTGAGGGCAGGAGGAGAAGGGGACAACAGAAAATGAGAGGGCTGGATGGCATCACTGACTTGATGGACATGGGTTTGGGTAAACTCCGAGAGTTGGTGATGGACAGGGAGGCCTGGCGTGCTGCGATTCATGGGATTGCAAAGAGTCGGACACGACTGAGCGACTGAACTGAACTGAACAACTGAACTGAACTGAACAAGTAAATCAGCCATATATGTCCATATACCCTCTCCGTCTTGGACTTCCCTCCCTCGCACCCCCATCCCAGCACTCTGGATCATCACAGAGCACCAAGCTGAGCTCCCTGTGTTATACAGCAGCTTCCCGCTGGCTATCTATTTTGCATACAGTAGTATGTACATGTTTCAGCGCTACTCTCTCAGTTTGCCCCACTCTCCCTTTCCCACCCTCAGTCTACAAGTCTGTTCTCTGTGTCTGCATCTCTATTCCTGCCCTGGAACTAGGTTCAACTGTACCAATTTTTTTTTCTAGATTCCATATATATGTGTAAGTGTGCGATATTTGTTTTTCTCTTTCTGACATACCTCACTCCGTATGACAGACTCTAGGTCCATCCACATCACTCCAAATGACCCAGTTTAGTTCCTTTTAATGGCTGAGTCACGTTCCATTGTATATGTGTGCCACACTTTTTGTTCACTTATCTGTTAGACTACAGGTTGCTTCCATGTCCTGGCTATTGTAAATAGTGCTGCAATGAATACTGGGGTCCATGTGTCCTTTTGAATCATGGTTTCTTCAAGGTATATGCCCAGTAGGGGGCTATCCCACCCTGCACCACGGCTCCCACACACACAGGAAGTGCTCAGTAACAGCAGTCAGGGGCAGACAACACTAGGAACACTTTGGAAGTCACCTCTCATCCCACATTTACCAAGTTATCACCCAACTTCCAGGAGCTGTGCTGGATTCTAGGAATATCCCTGGAGCTCAGCATGAGACGCACGGCCCTCCTGCACACAGAGGCACTAGCAGTCCCCATCCTGACATCTTGGCGTTGCCCTTGATCTCCTTTAATCCCTGCAACTGTGGTGCTGGATGCCATCAGCAGAAGCAATCAGTGTTTATCACATGGGTTTAGGACTGAATTACATAAGAATAAACAAGAGACGGGTAGATGGACAGATGGACCGATACATAATAAAAACATTCTCTTTTTCCCCCTAAGTTTAAGTTTGGCTTAATTTTTTTTAAGTCTTTATTGAATTTGTTACAATATTGCTCTGTTGTTTTATGATCTGTTTTTCAGCCTCAAGGAAGGTAGAAAGGACCTTACCTCCCTGACCGGGGATCGAACCAGCACCTCCTGCATTGGTAGGCCAACTCCTAACTACTAGACCACCAGGGAAGTCCCACAAATCACACGTACATACCTTTTAAGAAGCCCCCTCTGAAGTATCCCTTGTGGTGGTTTTAATTCTATCAGAAGTGTCATCCTCACTGTGATTTTTTATTTGGCCTGGGTACAAGGCCAAGAGTGTTGGGGAGTACGATCTGGCCATGGAGGAGGTCGGAAAGGTGTTAACAAGCTATAAATGACCTTCCCGGCCTATTCAGGCATAAGTAATGTCCCCAAATTGCCTACAGTCAAAACTGCCAATTCCAAGCTGATTGCGATGAATCAGGCTCCCCCTATACGCAATAATGTGATCAATTTCTCATTTCGCTGAATAAATAAGCTGGAGGATGGGGAACTGTCTCTGACCCACCGTTAACCTTCTGCCTCATTATTCATATCAGACCTATGACATGCATGTAAGAAATCCCTGGTTCAATTTTAGCTAATTATTTGTTAGGACTGAAGGCTCCGTGAAGTGTTACTGATGGTACAAATGCCCAGGGACCTCCAGGCGGAGAAAAGCAGACTGAAAAAGCCTTTGTCTACCAGGAGAGAGGCCCGGAGCAGCTGCCTTTTCTATGCCCAACTCTAAGTTTATGGTTGGTATGTTCACTCACTTGTACATGAGTATTTGCCTCCAAGTGCGATGCCATGGTAATTTACAACATCTCTGACTATTGTTACCTTGCATTTTTTTCATTGTACTTAGTGAAGATCACCCTCACAGATCAATTCTTCCTTTGGAAATAAATCCTGTCACAGTCTTTCCCCTCCCCACTACCCTACCCTGGCATAGGTATTGAAGGACCCATGAGGTTTTGGAAACATTATATTTTTGTTGTTGTTGTTTAATTGGCTGGCTGCCTCAGAGAGATTCCTGGGAAAGCTGCAAAAGTAGGTTTTTATGTATGGGGAGGGATGAAGCTCACGTGGGGGATTTGGCAGATAGTGCCCTCAGAGATGCTGGGGGCCATTGGCTTGATTGCATCCCAGGGGCCCTTGGTGATGTCCCTGGAAGAAGATATTGATGGGGGCTCCTCTGGAAGGGACTCACTGGCTCAGTCTGGGAGACTGGGTGCCTACCCCAGATGGGGGCTTGGATGGAAGGTTTGTGACTGGTTGCCCTTACCAGGGGTCCACCTGGAAATCAGGATGGGTGACACCCATGGAATCTCCCAAGACCAGAAGAGCACAAGCTACCACTGGTGCAGGTGTGTTTCCTTAAGAGGACAGAGACCTTCATTGTCCACTGGCTGTCACGGTGCCTTTATAAAGATCTGGACCTTTGTCATGATTCAAAGTTCATAAGAGGCTCTCCCAAGCACCTTCACCTCAGGACACTTAGTGAATCAACATCCATTCATTTCACTCAATATATGATTTCTGAATATGAGTCATGCACTGGGCTAGACTCTGAAGGTAATGGAGAGATAGTGTTATCAAGTCAGTACAGTCTTGTCTTCATGGAGCTTTCTGTCTAGTGTGGAGACAGATTATGTAGAAGACATCACTGTAATGAGGCAATGAGTTGAGGGAGTGATGGATTTGGGAAGCCAGAGAGACTTTCTGGAGGTAGCTCTGAGGATGAAAATCTGTGGGAAAGGAACAAGGTAGAGAAAGGGGTATGATGGTGGGGCAGAGGGGTGTCCCACTAGAAGAAGCAGCATCACAGAGGATATTTTAGAGGTAAGAGGGAACTTGGCAGGCTGGAAGACAGTCTGATCACGGGAGGTAAAAGAAGGGGCCAGAGAGGTAAGTAGGATCAAGGCATGAAGGGTCCCATTTGTCCACTGCTGGATGTGAATGCTCCAGTTTGCGGGTGTGTGTGGACTGGGCTCCATTAATAACTGCTTTAGATCTTAAGCCTAGGATGTTGTTGTTCACTCACCCAGTTGCATCCAACTCTTTGTGACCCCATGGACTGCAGCACGCCAGGCTTCCCTGTCCTTCACTATCTCCCAGAGTTTGCCCAGGTTCATGTCCATTGCATCGGTGATGCCAACCTAGGATAAGTCTTTTTAACTTTTTTTTTAAAGATTGATTTTTTATTTTTATTTTTTGATTGTGGAGGGTTATCACTGCTCCACGCAGGCTTTCTCTAGTTGCTGAGAGTAGGGGCTACTCTTCATCGTGGTGCACCAGCTTCTCGCTGCAGTGTCTTCTCTTGCTGCAGAGCAGGGGTGGGCTCTAGGGCATGTGGACTTCTGTAGCTGCCACTCACAGGTTCTAAAGCTTGGACTCTGTAATTGTGGCCCATGGGCCCAGTTGCCCAGAGTCAAATGGGACCTTCCCCAACCAGGGACCATACCAGTGTCCCTTTCCTTGCATGGTGGATTCTTAACCATTGGACCACCAGAGAAGCCCTAGGATAAATCTTTAATCAGGACTACCACACACAAACCAGCATGTGCAGTTACCCTGTTTAAAAGTCAGGTCTAGGAGCTTGAACTTCTTGGATTTTATCCCAAGATCCCTCAAAAGTAAATAAGATCAACTTTGCATCTTAGGAAGATCTATGCCTGTGGCTGAAAGCTGAGAAGAGGGCAGGACTGGATGAAGGGAGGCAGGAAGAAACTATGCCTTCCACAAGGTGGGATGGGCCCTAGACTAGGTGGGATTAGCTTCATCTTACAGATGCAAGACCAAGATTCAGAGAGACAAGGATCACTAGCAATTACTGGGTGACTGGCTTTACCAAACCAATCAAAGAGAGCTCCATCATGGATCCAATTTTGCTGTCTTCCATTGTGGAAAGCCTATTTTCTGTTTAGGAGATGGGAGTGATCCCAAACCTAATGTCGAGTATACAAAACCCCAGGAAAGGGAGAATTTGTTGCTTTTAAGACAGAATAGCTGACTCCCAGGGACCAAGCCCTGAACATCTTGGCCAAAGAGCTAAGGAATCTGTATTTCTGAAAAGCAGTCATTCAGTGTCTAAATAATTAAGTACAAAAATATCCTCCTTCCCTCGGAATGAGAGTGACTGGGCCACTGGTCCTCAATATCATTAGGAGCCACCGCCAGGCACACACACCCAAAGGGCACACCAATCCCACCACCCCGCAGGGCTTTGCATATGCTGTCCTTCCAGCTGCCGTGCTCTTTCACTTCATAGTCACATGCTCCTTTCAGGTCTCTGCTCACGCATGGCCTCCACCAAGAGACAGTTCCAGATCATCTTGTCCAAAACAGCCTTGCCCTGGTGATTGTTTTTTTTAACTGCCCGTCCTAGAGTAGTCAGTTCGCCGTCTCTTTCCCTCACTAGAATGTGAGCTTCCTGAGGGCAGGGACTCTGCACCCTCACCCCTGTATTTCCAGTGCCTCGCCTACAGTGAGTGTTTCATGCAAGCATGAAATGAACAAATCAGTGGTGAAGCGACTGCTCCCTGGTGAAGATTCTCAAAGGACGCTTCCAAGATGCTGTGAAGGGCCAGTCGCAGGAAGATAGAATAGGGCACAGCGATCCCCTGGACCCGCAGTTTCCTTCCTCTCTGGTCCTTCTATATCCCCGAAGCCCAGAAAAGGCCAGACACGGAACTCGGCTGGCTGAGATTTGTTTGGATGATGAATGAGGGAATGACTTGACTGAGCAGCCTGTTAAATCTCCCCTGGGGTCTGGACGGGAAGCAGACCCAGCTCAGGGGAACTGTGGCATCATGGGTAGTAAAAGCATCCTCATTATCAGAGTTGCCATCTATTGATTGCTTATTATGTGCCAGACACAGTCTAATCATTCCACATTCATTATCTCATTTAACCCGCACAAACCACCCATTAATCGGTACTATGATTGTCTCCATTTTACATCTGAGAAAACTGAGACACATGGAGGTTCAGCAGCCAGCCCAAAATGACACGGCATGAACATGGAATAGTCAGGATCACAATTCAGACCAATTGCCTTTCCTGCAAGCAGGGCATGTGTCGGGGGCTCAAACCCTGACCAGTGGTAGGTCATGTTTGGTAAGTGGACACAGTGGAGGGAGGACTTCTAGATATCCATTTGCAGAGAAGAGGGAGAAGATGAAATCCTCCCCTTGGAGATATGGTAGAGACTACTTCTGATGGTGGAGGCTTAGTGCATCTTCCTTAATACTTTGGGAGATTCCAGCTGAGAAAGAGAAACCGTTCTGACCTCTGTCTTGATAGCTGTAGAACAGCAAGCTCTCTCAAGAGAAAACACAACATACGAATGAGTTTGGACCTCATTGCTTTGTCCATTCATGAGTTCAGTCATTTTACTGAGGTCCTGCCATGCATCAGGTGCTGCTTTATGAGCTGGGGCTACAGCGGGATGCTGGGCAGATAGAAGCCCTGACCTCATGGAACTTGCCATCTCCTGGGAGAGATGACTGTACAGGGTGGGGAAAGGAGGTGGAGGAACAAGCGAGGAGCTGAGAGAACAAAGTTGGAGGGTGCAGAGGCTCTTCTAGAGATTTCCACCACAGCAGAGGGCAGGAGAGGCCAGGTAAAAGTGCTGGGAAGAGGTGGGGTGAACAACAGCCTGCCTTGAAGACCTGGCATTCATATGCCCAAGAAGGGAGGCTGTGGTGGTGGAGGAAGTGGGTCTCTGTGTTGAAGAGGGGAGCAGAGACTGTGTTCAAACTTAAGAAGGAAATCAGTTGCCCAGAGGCCTCCAGCAAAGGAGGAGTGGAGCAGAAGTCCTGCTCTAGGTCCCTCTGTAAGCTGTGTGCCCAGGAGCTCCATCCATCAGAGTGGAGGCCTTTTTCAAGTTCACAGCAAGTCCCCTGTGGACCATCAGTCACCCTCAACAGGTCGCTTCATAAACATGCCCCCAATGTGTTTCTTCTCGTAGGAAGTAGCTTGGTCTCTGGATGGCCGAAGCAGCTATGTTCCTCTCTGAGACTAATACAGCTCTATGGTGGCGACAATCACAGTCCGGTGGCTAACCTTGGGAGCCTTGAGGCTCCATCCTCAAACCAGTACAGGTGGGAAACAGCCCCCTAACCTGGCCATGGGAAGAAATGATCTGGGCTCATTTCTCTCCCCAGTGTTTAAGATACCTTTCATGAAGTCACCTCTACTAGTGTTTCAAATTCATCACGAACTCCATTATTAAGCTTTTCCATTTCTTAAGATTCCTCTAAGAATTTCTGAGGAATAATCACTGAATGGACTTATATTATTGCCAATCAAGGTCTTGCCCCTGAGTGGTCCAGACTGAGTCTGGGTCCTCCTCTGGCTGAGCCCCCATCTGGGCAGGAAGCGAGCGATGAAGTTCATGTGAAGAAAAATGAAGGCCTCTCTCTCTACTATTCAGCAATCCACCATCTGCTCTGACCCAGAGCCAGGGATCGGTGGCCGGTATCTCCACGGCTGTTTTCCATGACAACTCACATGCCTGAGCTCATTCATCAATTTCTATGCAACAAAACCAGTTGGTGGAAAACTTGCATGAGTTCCTGAATCCGGGGGCGAAGGGGCGGGGAACACAGGCAGATACAAGACAGACTTTTCCCGTGATGGTAGGAAAGTTCCAACTCCCCCCACAGGCCTCCCTTCCGGTCCTCAGCCACGGGCTCACTTTTTCCACTGCCTTATCAAGTTCTGATAGGCAGAGACTAATCCAGCATTTGAGAGAAAAGGAAGCTCTGGGAAAACCAGAGCCCACCAGGTTCCCCCTCCCCCACCATACACACATGTAGCCCCACAAAGGCTCAGCCCTGCCCTCCAAGCATGACATCAGCTAGCTCGGTCACATCACCTCATTCACTGCACACGTGGACTCAGAGAGGAAGTTGAGCAGGACAGGAAGTCATCCGTGATAGACGGCCACGTATACTTTGACCATGCCTGGCTTTGGCCTCCAAAATGGGAGAGAAAGATGGACTTCCTGAAAAGGTCTCAGCCTCTGAGTGTCACTGTCAGTCCTTCGTGCTTCTTACACAGAATTTCTGGTTCTCTTCTCTCCTGGGCTCCAGTGCTTCCTGCTCACCAACCACCACCCATAGGTGAGTGGGACCCTGTGACCAGTGATCAATGGATGTGACAAGCATCAGTGCCCGGCTCAAATCTTAACTGACAGTAGAAAAGCGCCCAGATTTTACTGTCACTCTTATTTCTGGTTATGTGATTGGCAGTGATTGAGACGATGGAAGCTCTGATCATCTGGATGCCTGGATGACGACAGGATGAACAAGGCCCTTCCACCAACTGTGATGCACATACAGCAAGAGCAAGAAGCCGCTGCTGTTTCTGAAACTTGGTCCTGTTTGTTACTGCCACATAATGTAGCCTATACTGACTGAAACAATGGTGGAGAACCATAGAGGTGAGTGGAGGACAGGAGGCTTGGTTTCAAGTCTCCCAGTTTAGTGTTTGTTCCTCTTAATAATACTAGCAATAACTTCATGAACTTAGAGCACTTAATTAAATTTTTCTGAGTGATTATTCTTACCTATAAAATGAGGATAATGACACTTGCCTCTCAACATTCTATGAAGTTTCAATGGGGTAATGCATGTAGGGTCTAGCCTGCTCTCTACACTCTACTTGCTGTATTTCATTGATTCTGAAAATTTTTTTCACATTCAACATTTCTGAAATTTACAATCAATGCCATTTCCCAACTAACTGGAAGTTTTGTTTTTCCTTTCTCAGTGGCTTGTAAATGATGCTATTGTACCTTTCAAAGGTCAGAGTTACTTAAACACAGTAGTTGGTCGTTAGTAATTAGTAGCAATTATTATCTGTCACCTTATCTAGTTGAACTTTTCTGGGTTTGTGTTACATCTGGAAAATGGGAATTATGATCATAATCCCAAAGGAACTGATCAAGTAGAAATGCTTTCAGAAGATTAAGCGTTCTAGTAGTAGAGTGAATAGTAAAACTCCAGGGGCACCGCCTCCAGGAAGTCTTCCTGATCATACCCTCTCAAAACCTGTGCATTTGAGGATGCAGTATTTAAGGTGTGGTGAGAAATGGTTCAACCAGATGCACACAGCAGTGCTCAGCCAATACCCAGCCAGTGCAGAAATATTCAGCCAGACCCAGGTTGAGATGTGAATTTCATCTCTCAGAAGCCATGAGCCTTCATACAATCCATTTCTCCTTTAGGAACCTCAGAGTTATCATCAGCAACATGAGGATATAAATAGATTTCTTACAGGATTATTGTAAGGGCTCGACGAAAAAAGATATAAATGTAGAGTACAAAACTATGCTGTCAGTATTGTAGGCACTGCCCACATGTGGCTAGTGAACACTTGAAACGTGGCCAGTCCAAACTGAGTGTGCTATAAAGTATATAATACACACCATATTTCAAAAATTTAGCATGAAAAAAAGAATGCAAAATATCTTCTTAGTAATATTTACATTAATAATGAAATGATAATATTTTGGATATACTAAGTTAAGTAAAATATACAATTAAGAGCAATTTGACCCATTTCTTTTTACTATTTCTTATGTGACTACTAGAAAATTTTCAGTCACGACTTGCATTAGTGACGGCACCGTATTGGTCTAAAACAAGGCCTCGGCCCTGATAGGTACTCAATAAAATTGGACAGAGACAGACAGAGTGCTGGAGGCTTTCAGGGGAGAATTCCAGGGTTGCCTCGGGGGAAGGCAGTAAGGAGGAAAAGAAAACATTTTAACGTGGGGAAAATTGCCCTAATGGTTTCAATATGAAAGAGGAAATGCCTCCCATTTTGATTGTGGGGTAGAGATGAGGGGCAGGACGTTCTTTTATCTCCCAACCCTGCCCTTCCTCCCTTAACCACTGTGCTGCTTATGCTTCTCAGGCTTCAGGAACGATGAACACTGTGAACTTGTTTGTCCTTTTCTCTAAAATGCCAGCTCCCTGCAAGCAAGCGCCATATCTGTCATGGTCACATTTTATCCCTGGGATCTACTGTGGTGTCTGGCTCAAATTAGGCCCTCAGTAGATGCTTGTGCAAAGAATACATTAATTTGTCTAGAGAGTCGTAAGACATTTGGACAGTTACTGCTCTTTGTTAACCCCCCGCATTTGCATATATGAGTGGTATTTTCTAAAAGCAAGAGCTTGGAATTCGAGCTCCACCTGCTCAGCCAGGAAGGCATAGAGCATCTGTAGCCTCAATGTTTCCATCTGTCAAATGGGCATATACCTGTTTCTCCTACTATTTCCTTCACACAGCTGCTGTGGGATCAGATAACAAAGGTGGCCAATGAATGGAGCAGGTGAGAGATAAGAAGGCGTTCACTCAGCTAATCACAGAAATGAGCTTCTTAATAGCAACATTGAGAAAGTGATTTTGCTCATTGGAGATCCCCAATATTTTACTGTGATCTTGGCTGTGTCAGGCTGAGAGAAGCACCGAACTCCTTTCTCCAGGATGACTACCTTCCTCGTATGGGTCTGAGCTGAAAGGACAGGAACACGAAATTGGGCACAATCTCCAGGAGAAGAGAGTGGACGTTTCCACTGACCCTTTAATGACCATGCATGTGGGGGCTCCAAAAATATTTTGTACATGACAAATCCCTAGACAGAGGAATGTGATCATAGTCGTCATGACAATGATGGGAGTGAAGACGGTCTTTTTTTTTTTTCTGTAAAGTAACAAAGTAGAAAGAAATCATGGGGTGAAAGTATAAAAAGATGCATTTGTTATGACACAGGATCATTCAATCAGTAACCAAAGATTTGAATTCAAGTCTGGGTTCCGTGCTTTTGAGCCTCAGTTTCCCCAACACAGAGGTGGATTGGTTCCTGTCCCGCCCATTTTGAGGAGTCAGTGAAAGATGGCACGGAGATGGATGTTAAATCACTTTATGAACTGTGATACCCTTTACAAATGCAAATGTTATTGATTATCATTAGAGCATCTGTCAGCAAAAGAGGCTGTCTTGTGAAGCCGTGTCAATTGACCAAAATGATTTGGAGTAAGATTGGCTCAAGGCAACCAGGTAACCTGGAGACAACTGAGGATTAGACCAGGATGATTTCCAATCAACATGAATACACAGAAACTCAGGCTGCGGATGGCTCAGGAGCAGAGCTGGGTTAAGAGCATTAGTCCTGGGCAGATGGAGGCGAGGGACACTGTCTTGGCCTCTGAATAACCAGGGAAGTGAGGCTAAGCCTCCCTGACTCCCACTGTTCCATATTCTAGACTCGAAACTGTGCCTTGCAGATGGTGGCTTCCGTGGGGGGCCCAGGCGTGTTTCAGTCTGAGGACACGGTGTGTGGAGTACTGGAGCAGAAGTGTCTAATAAATGGTTGGCGTGGGTCTCTGGACATCAAACGGTTCTTAGGAATAATATTTTGAGGAGCTAAGTGTCAATGAATGGAAACACATGGATTAAATTTCCGTGAAATACATATGGATGTAAAAATGAAAGAAAAGCTTCAGGCACTGCGTGCTAAGATTCAATTGACCTGGAACCAAATAAAAACTTGAGAGGAAGTGGACCTACCCCAGAAAGATTCTTTTCTCTAGCCCCCAATAGCACCCTAGAATAGCACCCTTAATTCTAGTAAACTGAGGGAAAGGAAAGAATGGAGAAGAGTGAGTGACAGAGATGGGGATCCCCAACTGGACAGGGCACAAAGTTGTCCTAGATGGGACTGTTAACACCTCTGCTTTTGCTCTATGTTGCCTTGGGATGGAGGGAGCAAATACGACAGTCTATCCAACCTCTGGCTTTGAAACAGCAGGTTAAAGCATTAGTCGCTCAGTCGTGTCCAACTCCTTGCCACCATATGGACTGTAGCCTGCCAGGCTTCTCTGTCCGTGGGGTTTTCCAGGCAAGAATGTGAGAGTGGGTAGCCATTCACTTTGCCAGGGGATCTTCCCAACCCAGGGATCAAACCCAGGTCTCCTGCTTTCCGGGCAGATCTTTATGATCTGAGCCACCAGGAAAGCCCATAGTGGCAGGTAACAGAGTGATTTAAAAAGCCAGCAGCCGTTTCTCAGGCCCCGCTCAGCGAGCGAGCTCCAGAGCTGACTGTGATGCATCAGAAGAAATGCAAGCTAAATAATGTTTAATTGACAGAGCAGCTTGTTTACTTTTGAATAATTGCACTAAATTGCAGTGCTTAAAAAGTACTTAGACTTTGCAACTTGGCTCTGCCGGCCTGCTCAAGTGGGGATGGCGGGCGCGGGCCCGGGAAAGGGTGGAAGACCCTTGGAACAGGCAGAGGGGGGAATGGGCTGCAGGGCAGGACTGTGGGGTGGTTGGCCACGAGCCTATATACCTTCCTGAGGTCTTGCTGGGACTCTTGTGTCAAACGGCAGCTCACCCAAGTTCTCTCTGAGCTTCAACGTCAACACCCTCCCTCCCCAGGACAGGGTGCTTTGTCCTCAGGAAGTGGACCCTTCTACAGCCCTGGCAGGTACCCATGGCTGTGGCTGACATGGCGGTGCTATAACAGTTCTGAAAACTTGTAACTTAGAGCAGAAGCATCATCGCCATCATGACCGGGAAACCAGGCAGTCTGGGCGTGAACCCCGAGCCCCCAGGAAATGTGCACGTGTGTACAACCAGAGGTGATTCTCAGCAGGTCACTGATACACTGAAATTCTTCTGCACTGGTTGGGACACAGCTGCAGCCTGAGCTCCTGAGTGCCCCCTGCCTTCCTGGCTGTCCCAAACCCTTCTCTGGGACTCCCAAGACCACTCCAGAAATGAATGAGCCAACCCTAGGCACCAAAGGCATCCTTTAGGATCTGCTCAGGGAGATAGTGAAGGACAAGAAAGCTTGGTGTGCTGCAGTCCACGGGGTCGCAAAGAGTCAGACATGACTTAGCGACTGAACAACAACCACCAATACCTGGGCAGCAGCCACTCTGGCTGGCGATGCCACAGCACAGGACATGTTCAATGCTGTCACATCACTCTGATGACTGCCTGTGACCAGGTACATGATTGAGGGATGCAAAAGCCAACCAGGTGGGGAATTTTCATGGAAGCCAATGTCACCAGCCTGTCTCTGTCAGACCCTGGCTCACACCACCTACCCCATCCCCCCATCCCTGTCACCTCAATCCCAGGCTGGGCCATTTAAAACATTTGGCACTACCGGCAAAATAGCTAAGCTTTGTAATATGCTTCTCCAGGGCCTGTGAAAAATGCTGAGAAATGCTGAAAAAAAAATCTTTTTGGCTCCCAAATATGAAAAGAAAACCTCAAAATTAAAATTAATACAGGTTTAAATGTCTACAAGCTGTAACATTACGTCAATGACTCAACTATAAGCCAACTCAATTTGTATATAGTTATATAAAAAATAGGTTTAATGTGGACTAGGGGTGAATTTTAATTGGTTTGATGAGGGGCTGAGCCTTCTAAAGAAAGAGTCTCTGGGATCAACAGGTCATGAATGCCATGAACTCAGTAACAGGAAGGCAGCTCCAGAACTCATGCTCCCCTGAGCCACTGACCATCCACTTCTCGAATTGCCTCCGTCCTTGACCTTTAACTTGACAAGATACCTTCTTTTCCCATTCCTCTGACCATTTGTTGCTAGTTCTCTTGCTGAATTTTTTTTTTTTTTGGATGGGGCTGAGGAAAACTTTAATGCGCTAAAAAATGTATTCTTGGATGTGAAGACTCAATGTGGAATAGATGTCTATTCCATCCAAATTAACTGAGACATTTTATAACTTTCTTTAAAAAAAACTTTTTTACCATGATAAAAGTTACATAAAACCAGGACATGGAAGCAACCTAAATGTTCATCAGCAGAGGAATGGAAGAAGAAGATATGGCACATATATACAATGGAATAATACTCAGCGATAAAAAGGAACAAAGCTGTGCCATTTGCAGAGATGTGGATGGATCTAGAGTCTTTCATACAGAGTGAAGTAAGTCAGAAATAGAAAAGCAAATATCATATATTAACGCATACGAGTGGAAACTATAAAAATGGTACAGATGAACTTATTTGCAAAGCAGAAATCGAGACACAGACGTAGGGAACAAACATACGGAGTCCAAGGGGGAAGGAGGGGTGGAATGAATTGCTGTGCTAGTTTTGATATTTGATATTGAACTGTGAGTGTTTGCCCCAAATAGGCCTCAGCTCTCTCTTCTCACTCTCTCCTTTCGAAAGATCATCCGCCCTGACCGTGTCAGCTGTCGCCTCGATGTGGCCACCTTCCAAATCCATGTCCCCAGCTCCAGCCTTCAGCTGAGCCCAGACTCCTATCTCCAAGTGTGGACTGAATGCTTCCTCTCGGATATCCCCCCCCAAGCCTCCCGCTCAGCACAGCCAGAAGCCACCTGGCCTTCACCCAAAGCGCTGGACTCTACACCTCCAGCCACACCCTGCCTTTCTCTTGCTAATAAACCAAACACATTTTCTCCATCCCCTAGAATTCAAATTCAAAGTCATCCCTGACCTCTTCCTCTTCTTGATCCTTTCCATCCATTAGCCAACCTCATCCTGCACACTTTTTCTATCCTTTTATTAGTGCTCCCGTGGTCCGTCCTTCTCATACCCAGTCCCACCTTCTTAGTCTAGGACCCAGTGGGCAAGTCAAGTTCTTCTCAAGTTCCAGCTCTGACCCATAGGTGGTGACCACCAGGAATACAGCGTGGAGAATGGGAAAGGTGGCCGTGATCGATTAGTGATGTCTGCCATGGACACCAAAACAGAGGGAGGCGGCAAGAGTTCTGCCATCCAGTCTTGGCCTTTTCAAGTTGGCACCTGCACAGAAGTGAGTTGCTACCAGCCTGGCCTCCCAGCCTCCAAGGGCTCCCCTCTTTCACACTTTCATGTACATAAGATCAACACTTGCATCCAACAGGCTCCCTGCCCAGAAACCATCTTTGACTGGTTACCTGGCATGAGGCCAAGCCCACTCTTGTGGACTTGCATTTATTTTATTTATTTATTTTTGGCTGATTTGGGATCTTAATTCCCTGACTAGGAATAGAACCCACACCCCCTGCATTGGAAGGCAGAGTCTTAAACCACTGAACCACCAAGGAAAGTCCATGGGCTGGCAGTCAAAGTCTGTTTGGTCTGATCCCAGCTTTCTTCTCCCTCTTCTGCTTCCCTCTAACCCCCAGTGCCAAAACCTTGCTCCATGACTACCCAGACTAGTCATCGCTCCCTGACTGCGTCTTGCTCCTCCCACCTCCACATTATTGCTCACAACCCTCTACCAGCCTGGAGTCCCCTCCTCCTTCCACTCCCACCTACCCACATCTCCCACCCAAGTGTCAGGCTTAGCTTCATAATAGCAGACTTACTGAAAGTTCTCTCTGTGACGAGAGTGATTCTAAGTGATTCACTCCGATGGACTCATTTGACCCGTGCAACAACAGTATGAGAGAAATACCTATTGCAATCATTTCTATTTTTTAGATGAGGAAACTGAGGCACAGAGAGGTGCAATAACTAGCCCAACGTCACACAGCTTATGAGGAGAGAGATGCAATAGGAGCCCAGGGAGTCTGGCTCCAGAGTCTGCACCTTGGTCACCATGTCGCCTTGTCCTTAACTCTCACCTCCTCCAGGCAGACCTCTTTACTATCCCAGCCCCTCCTCTGTGGTGACTTTTGCCTTTGCCGCTTAGTTTTTACCAGATGCTGTCTTTGTTCAATTCCTTTAGCCTCCTCTGCTGTATTTCATATTTCAGTGAGGACAAGAACAAATCAAAGCATCGGTCAGTAGTGATAACATTAATGACATGACAGCTACCGTTCATCAAGTTCCTCCTGCATATTGGGAATGCCTTCTCATAGTGCTTTATCAACATTATTTTACTTTTACCCTGGGAGGCAGGAGGGTATTATTATCCATACTTTACATAAGGGAACTGAGACCAGAGAAGTTAAGAAGTGTACTCAAGCTCACACAGTGATCAGCCACCCTTTTCTCCTTACTACACAACTTCCTTTTTCTGGGTTTATAAGGAAGAAGTGAGTAGTAAATGGTGGGTTTCTCTCTTCTGTCCCACTGCAAGTAAGTGTCAAGAGGATGAGACCCCCACACAGGGCACGGGAGGACACTGGTGTCCAGAGGGGCAGGACAGATTCACAGACTCAGGATAAATGTGTCGTAAAAGTGTGCATGACATGGGTGATGCCTGGTTCAGACACACCCCCTTTGTTTCTGCTTCTCCTTTCTCAGATATATATTTTTTTTTCATTTATCTCTTTCTCCCCAATCTCACCACCTCCTATAAAATATGATTTTAGGCCTCTCTGTGGGCATATGCGTGCTAGGCCCTCTACATGGAGCAAGCACCCCCAACCAGCCAGCTCTGAGCCAGGAGACACGTGGCTGATGCCCAGGTGTAGACGTCTGGGTGGGGGGCGGGGGGCAGGGGGAGGCAGCTGGCAGATGAGCTCCAGGTGATCCCCAGAGAAGGGCTGTCTCAAAAGAGAGGGTGTCATCTTCATTTCCAGGATGGGAAGCCTCTTTTGTGTTTTGAGTATGAGGTGAAGCCCCAAAGACCCCTTACCATGCGCGACCAGCAGGGAGACCCATCAACTACATCAAAAGAGAGAGATCATAAACCTTTCTGATCTGAGATAGTTTGTATTACCTGAGTTTTCCCCTAAAATCCTACAGGAGGGCAATTGCCAGCTTCTAAATTTAGGCGCTCGTGGGTGCCTGTTGGCAGGGAGAAGAAAGGCTTGCTTCAGTGCTGTGGTTTGCCTTGAAATCCAGTCAAGCCCCAAATTCTAAACACAAAGCAGCTGTTTGCCCAGAAAGTGAGCCGGGATGTTTCGTATCGATGGCTCTTCCCATCACCGCCTCCCCCTGCCCCAACCCCACAACCCCTTCTCTTTCTTCCCTCTCTAGTTTTTAATTACGATAGTGCCAAAAAAACTCAGTGTGAATGAAAATGGGGAAAGGATGCACATTCAAGCCAGCATTATCTGCCATAGACGATCACGGATTTGGGGGCGGGCCGTGGGCAAGCCATCCAGGCAGACCTGCCTCAGCGCCACTGTTTACAGAAGAAAGGGAAAAATAGAAATTGATCTTCAGCGTTGGTACAGGGGCCGGGTCAGGCAGGGCAAAGGATTCAGTTGCCACTCTTTCAGCCACACGAAATGCCAGCTGATCTCTATCGGGCCCCAACCGGATATCTTTAAGGTAAATCTTCTGTTCCACACTCGGAGCCAGGGTTCTACTTTCCGATGCCTCGGGCGGAGCGGTCCACCACTGAATCCGCCCGATCGGGTGACAGCTCGGGTACCCGAGCAAGGCGGGCATTCTGACACCCCCTCTCCCCGTGGCTGGTCCCCTCTGGCCCTCTCTGGAGGAAGGTTCCGTCCCTAGGCCTGGCTCCAGCTGTCTCCATAAAGCCGTGTCACAATCGCATGACAAAATCCCATGGAGTCGGGTCTTCTGTGAAATGGCCAGTTCTCGAATGTATTAAAAATCAATAACGGGGGACGGCAGGAGTACAGGTGTCTATCTGATACCGAGAGAGAGTATGTTTCTTGGGCACCTGCTACATGTCAGTCACTATGGACGGTGGTTGGTAGTTTCAGTCCATTATCCTCATGGTGTGTTGGGCAGGCTAATTCCCATTTTATAGATGAGAATGTTGAGGTGCAGAGCTTAGTAACTTCCCAAGATCACACTGCTAAAGTGACAAAGTGAGGATTCGAACCAAAGTACACCTGATTCTAAAGTTTATTTCCTCTCCCCACGGTCTCTACTTCCCACCAATGCCAATATTTCCTTATTTCAGTCTACAGTTTATTTCCAGGTCTCTAATTTCACTATGGACTTCCTGGTGGCTCAGAAGTAAAGAACCCACATACAAATTCAGGAGACCTAGTTTTGATCCCTGGTTCAGAAAGATCCCCTGGAGAAGGGAATGGCAACCCACTCCAGTATTCTTGCCTGAGAAATCCCATGGACAGAGAAGCCTGGCAGGCTACAGTCCATGGGGTCACAAAGAGTCAGACATGATTTAAGAAACTCAACAACATAAATAACAACAACTTTGCTCTGGGCACCTCCTTGGCCCTCGGTTTCTCCATCAATGAATAAGGCAATTGGAAGGAAGCAGCCTGGCACTTTCTTTGCCAGCTCTGACATTTCTGAAATCCTGTGTCTGTGGCAACAGTCAGGGGCTTTCGAGCAATAAATCAAGGTGTTTGAAAATTACAATTCAGCAAGGGAAGCCAGGACTCACAGTGGCTGGGGCCTTTAAGCTATGGTCTATAAAAGCACAGGCTGACTTGAGAGGTTTACTGTTGGCAGGCTAGGTGCCCAGCCTCACAGGACTCTTGCACTGGCGGCCTTGTAACCAGGCTCTGTGACGTGCCTGGACACAAATGGAGCCTGCTCCACACCTCGGGGGCCTGGTTCAAGGTATGTCCTCACCAGGCCACGGCCGGCTGGGGTGAAATGTGACTTTCTGTGAGATGGCGGGAGGGGTTTGGGGAGCCACGTGGGGTGGCGACAGGCCGTGTGGCAGCTGGCTTTGGCAGGCCCTGGGGTGTTTTCTTTGCACAGCATGCTCTGGGGAACCAGGTTTCCAATCCCCCTTGGCTCCCCTCTATGGCCCTCACCTTCCCTCTCCTGCCCCCCTCTTCCCGCTCTCAATGAGTGTGGCGGGAACCCGGCCAACGACTGAGCCAAAATGAAGACATTTCGCAAATGGCATGTTCCAGAGGCTGAGCGCTGGCAGGCAGACCTGGGGGGAGTGGGGCCGCTCCCTGTCCATCCCCTAAATATCCTAAGTATGTTCCCTCCTTGGCCGCAAAACCACAGCAATGTCTTCCTTCCTCACCCCCGCCCTCGGACCCAGGGTCTGCAAGGAGATCAGTCTGCCACAAGGTCCCGGAGGCGCCACCACTGCCAAGGGAGGGGCCTCGGCCAGCCTGGCGCTACGGCCGGTGCTCCAGCCATCAGCAGCCCATCCTGCCTCAGCTTCTGCTTGCGCTGGCCTGGCCGCCAGGCCCAGGGCTGCTTCTGGTGAGGAGTGGGATGGAGCACCCACTTCATGAAGAAGGCCTGCCATCCCCTTAACACTCCTTCTGGGCCAGGCTTCCCTTCTCCCACTCTTTCTAAGTCACAGCCCAGGGGGCTGTTGGGCATGAGGTGACCTGGTGTCATTCATCCTCAGGCCCATTACAAGCCATGACCATCTATCTGTGGGACCCCTTAGGGAGTCACATCCCTTCCTGGGCTTCTGTTGTGCCATGAGAATCTCAGGGAAGAAGGGTGGGTTGGGATTTGCTTTGGGGAGTTTGGTGGAGGGAGCTCAGGCCAGAGGGAAATAGTTTGGCATGTGTTAATCACTCCGTCGTGTCCGACTCTTTGCGGCCCCACGGACTGTAGCCCGCTGGACTCCTCTGTCCATGGAATTGTTCAGGCAAGAATCCTGGAGTGGGTAGCCATTCCTTTCTCCAGGGGATCCTCCCAAACCAGGAATCAAACACAGATCTCCTGGGCTGCAGGCATATTCTTCACCATCTGAACCCCCAGGGGAGCCCCAGGCCCTCAACTCTCAGAGAAGCCCCTTTCTTATGTGTTTCACATCCAGTCAACAAAAGTTCTTTGCATACACCAAGCTCTGGGTGCCAAGACTACCAGTGGTGCCCCCGGTGCCCGTGACATGGTGTCTGTCTTCACAGGGACTGCTGATACCCTAAGGATAGAGTTGACACCAACCAAAAAGCTCAGTAATCGGATCCAGTGAAGAAGAGACAGGTGGGGCCTGCAGAATACTTGAAGGAGATGGGTCTTGGGCTGAATAAGTGTTACCCTTCCACTTTCCGCAGAGTCTTGGGATCAGAAAGGTCTTCCCAGGTCTTTTCTTCGGATCAGCCACTCCTACTCCTCTTTCTTGGCACCACCTCCAAACACCAGAGCTCTCAAGTTCTGGTTGTCTTCTCTAGATGCTTTGCTCTCTCAAGCATGGTCTGGGCTCAACCATGCTGATGGCTTCCCCTTGCACCTCAATCCCAGCAATCTGCCTTTGCTGCCCCAGTCCACTCAGATCCAGACTTACAATCCTGCCTCCTGTGGACAGTCTTCCAACATGCTTGCCTCGTGGCTTTCACTCAACAGGACACCAAAGTAAACTGTCCCAAACCAGCTCTTGCTCTAATGCCCTCTACTTTGGTTCTGGGCCCCCAGACCCCGGGTTATTTAGGCCCAGACCTTGGACTTCACCTTGGATGCGCCCTGTCTCTGCCCCACCCTCTGACCTGGTTCCCAGTCTGCAGCTCTTTGCTGTATGGCCCCCCTCTCTCTCCACCTCTTTGTAGACACTTCCGCCACCTAGCTCACAACTTGCGACTGTTTCCTGCATCCTTGAAGCAGCTTTTTCTCACTTTGTCAAGGGAAACTTTCTGCTGCCGCTCAATTGGTCGCTGCGCCAACTTCCCATATCAGACGCCATTTCTTCTCCCCTGCTTCTTGACCTCTGGGCATAAGGGAACCCAGGTGAGGCAGAAAGTATTCAGCACCGTATTTCCTGTCCCACATACTCTTCGAGAACCTGGCCACTCCCACAAGAAGAGGTGAATGCTAAATAAAGAGTCCTCCCCTGGAGCCTGAGGAGATGGGTAACTTCATGACAGCCTTGGCTGAAGCAATGCAGTACAGGTGACCCTAGGTGACATCCAAGTCCGATACCATCCATCTGACATCCTCTTTTGGGACGGCCACCATGCTGGAGTGGCCACATGGAGGAAGATGTGCCTGAGGACACTCGCCGTCCCAGCGTCTGGCCCAGGAGTCAGCCACCATCTCATGCCACTGAGGGCCCTTCAGATGATTCCAGCCCCACCAGTGTCAGGCAGGAAAGAATTGCTTGAGAGATGCCAGAGAACCACCTAGGTGAGCCTAGGTGACCCTCAAACCATGAGATTATAATAAATGGTTATTATTGTTTAAGCCACGCATTTTAGAATGCTCTGTTACACAGCAGTAGCCTGCTGACACATCGGGCTCTGGAACTGGAAAGCCCTCATTTCAAAGCCCAGCTCTAAGACAAGCTGCCTTAGCCAGATCACTTACCTTCTGGTCCAGAGCTTCTTCATCTATAAAACAGAAGCAATAATATCAGCACAGTAGGCTTGCTTGGAGGCTCACGGATTATGTGGGAAAAGGTTGAGGCAGCATCCCTCATTCCTCTGGTTCTAGATAAATGATAGCTGTATTACTATTCCGCCTAAGTAGAACATGACCCAGGCCCACAGCTTAACCTCAGTTTAGCTCAATTCTACTCTGCTCAATCCTCTTCTCTCCTATGCTGCCTTTCCCATCTCTCCAGCTGGGAGGAAACTGTTTCAGCTCAGAGCTTAGTACCAGCTGCCTGACATTTTTCACACATTTCCTCATCTCGTGGGTATTTGGCATGTTGGTGTAAGACTCACACATACCTAACAAGCCAGGAGATTGCATGTGGGTAGAAGCCATGGGTCACACCTCAGTCATCCCTCATCCCCTGGACACCTCCTTCCTCAGACATATGGGCTGCAATAAATTCTTGACCAAAACAAATGGAGAGCAGAGCATTTCCTTCAGAAGTCCCTATTCA
The DNA here is from genome assembly GCF_003369695.1 of Bos indicus x Bos taurus. Lineage (NCBI taxonomy): Eukaryota > Metazoa > Chordata > Mammalia > Artiodactyla > Bovidae > Bos > Bos indicus x Bos taurus. The sequence goes on from NC_040093.1 coordinate 46,401,483, forward strand.
TCTCTGATCTGAAATCCTTGTGCTACAGAGTCAGCTACTTGTGCTGCAGAGCCTCAGCTGCTGCAGCCGGGGGCCCTCCCAATGCAGGATCTGGGTTTTGGTGTCTCTCCTGCCTGTACTCTGTTATATTCCTGGCACACAGGTCACAACCCACCTGTGATCAGCACCAGCTAGACAGTTGGCACCTGAGTCCTTGAATAGGAGTGATGCAAGAGAAGCAGATATCCCCTGAAGTGCCTGACACATAAGTGAGTCTGGGGTGGATCAGGCAGGTGCCAGGAGAGCTGTCATCTCAGAGAGGTAGGCAGTTCTGCCCAGAGAGAGGGAGGACCTTAGCCAAGAAGGAGATGCAGCTCAGAGCATGCGAGTTGCATGCATCACCCTTCTATTAAGGGGATGAAGATGGCACCCATCCACCAACATCAGCACCACGCTGGGCCAAGGACATAGTCTCCACTGTTCCCTGAGCTTTTCTCCTTCCTTCTTCCTTCCCTCTCTCCCTTCCTTCCTTTTCTCCTTTCCTTCCTTTATCAAACATTTACTCCAGGCCTACTATATTCTAGGTGAGTACTTGGGGGCCAAATGGTCATCAAAACACAGGACTTGCCCCCAAGGATCTCCTGTTTTACTGCATGCAGGTGTGTGTGCAAATAACTAAACAATTAATTGTCACAGTCTGTTAAGTACTGGGCACAGTAGAAGCTGGGAATCCACCCAGCCTTAGAATTCAAGGAAGCCTTGCAGAAGAGGTGGCAGCTAAGCTGAGTCAGGAACAGCTAAGCATGCAAATGGGTGATTGGAGTGAAGTGCAGGCCACTGAAGAAGGGCATTCCTGGTCACACGGACAGCTGGTGCAAAGGCCCAGAGGTGACTGAGGGCCCAGAGGAACTGCAGAGTCAAGCAGTGCTAACCCAGGGATGATGGATGAGGTAGGGTGGAGAGAGAGCTGATGGAGTGGGGCTCCGGACTAGGATCACGAGGGCCTTGTGGACCATGTTAAGGGGCTTGGCTTCATCCTTGGGTCACTGAGGGACCAGCTCTGCATATTAGAAGATCCCATTAATAGGATGAAGTGGCCATGCCTGGAGTAAGGGGTCAGTTAGGAGATCAGGGCCATCTCCCAGGCAAGTGTTCATTGTGGTCTAGACCAGGGCAGGGGTGGGAGGGTGGCACAGGGTTAGAGAGGAGCAAGTGGATGGTCCCCAGAGAGAAGAAACAGGAAATGTGTAGGAAGTTGAAGTACATGTTGTACAAGGAAGTGTAAGAGTATATTTCTGAGGAGGGGGCAGACATTCCGCAGAAAGGAGACGCCGTTGGAAGGATCTGCACCTGTGAGCACCTGTGTGCTTTCCTGTTTCTACTTGCGTGCTTGTCTGCCAGGAGTCATACCAAAGCACAGCACGCTGGCAGGAGCGAGGGACCTGGATCACCACCCCTCACTCAAGCACTCCTGTCTCCGTGATGGGATGGGACTTAGCTGACACTCATTCCAAGAGGCTACCAGAGCCATGGCCCTTGGGACTCCAGAGTAGGATGGGGTCTGAGTCATACGCAAGTATGAGAGCGCCTTGGAATGGGAGGTAGTGAGCCTCTAACGGTGTTGCTGTCACTAAGTCCAAGGCTTAGTAACCGGAAATGAGAGGGAGACAGATGGACAGGGCAGGTGGTCACAGAGAAGGATATGCAGTGGACTGGGCGCTTGCAGATCTAAGCATGCTCTGCCTCCTCTCAGAGTAGCACCTCAGTGTGACCGTCGGTCCTGGCTGGGTTGGATGGGACTTGTTCCCAGGACCACTGCCTTCCCTCAGCCAACTGGACTCCAGGAAGCATGAGGGGGCAGGGCTCATGGCCACTCACTTGCTCCTAGAGTTTGGTCAATCCACATAGAGACGTTTGTCTGAGTGAGCAGTGTTTACATATATGTGTGTGTGTGTGTGGTGTCATGTGTTATAGGTGTACTTCTGTGTGTGTTGTTTATGCATGCATATGTATGTGCTTTGTGTGTGATCACCAGAATATGTGTGTTCACCTTTCTGTGTTCTTGTATACAGTGTGAGTGTGTGTGGGAGTGTTCATGGTGTGTCTCTGTATATTCCTGCGAGTGACTCTTTGTATCAGTTAGCTTGTGCTGTGTAACAAGTCACCCCAAAACTTAGCAGCCTAAAGCAACAAGCATTTATAATTGCTCATAAATTTGGGGGCTGGCTTGGAGGTTCTTCTGAGCTTGGCTAGATTCCGCTGAGCCTGTTCACATGTCTTGGGCAGCTAGTGACTCTGCTGGGGGTTGGGCTGCAGAGACATCACTGTCCTGTCTGGCACTGGCAGTTGACTCGAAGTCAAGGAGTGGCTTGGATCACTCTTAGCTTCCAGCAAGCTATCCAGGGCTGATTCACATGGTTCCAAGTACAGCAAGAGCAAATGTTAATTTCAATTTCAAATGTTCAATTTCTATCTGCATTGCATTTGCTTCTTTCCTTCTGGCCAAATCTAGTCACATGGTTAAGCCTGAGGTCAGTGTGGAGGGGAGAGACTACAAAGAGCATAAACGCAGGGAAGGGATTCATTGCTGCTCTTTTTGCAAATAATTCACTCAGACTGCATGTGTGTGTGTGTGTGTGTGTGTGTGTGTCTGTGAGGGTATACCTATGTGTTCCCCTGTGTGTACATGCACACCTGTTTGTGTACATGCATGTACATAAGAGGTTATGCATGAGCACACGTGGGTGTGCCTCTTTGTGTGCACGCACATGTGTGCACGTGGACATACCCACAGTGCAAGTGCACGGTTGCTCAAGAGAACCGCAGCAGAAGCAAGTGTGTTACACCAACATGTGGACCCGTGCACGTGTGCATGTGTGATTGCCCCATTGAGCAGGCACAGGAGCCTGGGTGTTAGCACCTACCCTGGCTGTGCCTCTGTGTGTACCCGTGCAGCTTGGAAAGGAGCCAGAGCCTAGACTAGGTCATGGGCCTGGGTCTGGACCTAGTTCTAGAGCTTTCCCACAGGTGATTAAGTTAATGGAGACCAGCTTGCAGTCCCCAGTTCATATCTGTTGCCCCTCAGCTCAACCCGCTGCCACTGTCCAGCACCCACCTAACCCCACATCCCACGCTTTAATCCTCCCTGTTTGAAAGCTCAGCTGATTTTCTTCCTCCTCCAGGACACCTTCCCAGGTGAAACCACAGTGACACCCTCAAGGCTTCCAAACCCTTGTCTGAGTCACTGGTTGTGTTGGGTTAACTGCTATCCACCAGGCACCACTGCTGTGTGTGCAGCTTCCTGTCTCCCCTTTGGGCCCCAGGAGGATGGCAGTCACTTCATATTCAGCTCTGCTACTTCCTCGCCCCCTTCTCCCACATGGTGCCTGTATACACAGGTGCTAGATCCACACTTGGTGGATTAAAAAGGGTGCAGTCTGCTGTGTCTCTGAAGGCAAGGGCCAAGAAGGCTAGTGGTTGAGATAAACTTCTCCCAAAGCACCCCAAATCCCACCACCACCCACCCCTTCCATGGGTCCCACTTCCCACCCTGCAGCCACCTTATGCATGCACATCCCTACATGTGCTGAAAAAAAATAGTAATCAGCCCCCAAATGAGATGCACAGCTACTCCATAACAGACACTTACTGCCCGATTTCATCAATTCTAAGATGGCTTTTTTCTCTTTTTCTCATTTTCACATTCTGAAATTGGGCCCCATTTCACAAATGATGATGTCTCAAGTCACTGGCCAAGTGGCCGTCATGTCATCTCCTGGCGAGCATGGTCATAGCCATTCCCATTGTTGTCGCATCAGTGGCGAGCTCGGCATTACTGTACGACTTGCACTGAGTGTAATTGCCGTTTTACACATCTTCAAAAAGATCAGACTATGATTCAGCAACGGAATGAAAAGTTACTGTGCGTGCAGAAAGGCAGAGATAAGACGGCAGCCATGCAGCTGGGATTAGAGGGGCAAATGCTTATTGCTGGAGCAACCACGATGTATTATTTCCTTGCGAAGGAATGTTCCCCAACGACCTGCATTATGGAACCTAAGACGAAAGATAGCTCAGTGAGCTGACGTTGTTCTTGTTTTTTTATTACTGAGATATGTTGGAAAGAATTGTCCAGCACCTGCCAAGAATGAGCCAAAGGCAGGAGAAGTCGCCAAATACCTGGGTGCATGTGCTCCATCATTAAGTCGTGTCTAACTCTTTGCAACCCCATGTAGCCCACTGGGCTCCTCTGTCTGTGGGATTTCCCAGGCAAGAATACTGGGGTGGCTTGCCACTTCCTTCTCTAGGGGATCTTCCCAACCCCAGGATCAAACCTGAGTCACGCAGATTCCTTACCACTGAGCAACCAGGGAAGCCCAAACACCTGAGACTATGAGACAAATTCAAAAGCAACAAAAGACTTTTCTGGTGAATTGCTGCCTCTTACTCTTTTGAAGATATTACATCAGAGTTCACCAGATAGTTTTTCTTTCTCGATGATACCTACGATGTGTCCTGTAATTCAGTCGTAAATGAGACATACTAGGACGTATGCCCAGTGACACTTAATCCTTCAAGACTCTAAGATGTGGGTTTTAGAGGGGAGTCAGGAGTCCTGATGGTCAAGTGCACCCTAGTCAGTACCCTATAAGCACAGAGTGTACATCCTAGGGGCTGAGAAGACTGACTGAGGCTTCTCTCTGTAGCCGCCTTTGAATAATAATCAGAAAAACAAGTTGACTCTCCACTTTCTAAATAAACTCCTTCCCAGGAAATGTACCAACCTATTAGCACAAAGGCATTGTTTGCTCCATAAATGTCAGTTATACGCAGGCTTACTGTCTTACTTTCTGCCATATCCACGTGTAATAACTGCTTTTATTTTTGAACTACCCTTTTTTTCAGGTGTGTATTAGTCAGTATAGGTGGGATTGTGCTGCAGTAACAAGCAACCCCACAAATCTCAGTGGTTGATAATAATCTAGGATTCCAGCTCAGAGTGAATGTTCTGTCAAAAAAGGAAAAGGCTACATGGGGGAAGTGTACTCCAGCCAAAGGAGATGCACAGAAGCCAAAGGGACCATTCCACAGGGGGAAGTCAGTCTTTTCTTGAAACCACAATGGCCTCGTCTGTCAAATGGAGATTGTCAATTATAGTCAGCCCTCTGTATCCTCGGGTTTTGTATCCATGGAAACAAAAATATACCAACCATGGATTGAAAATATTTGGGGAAAAAAATCCAGACAGTTTTAAAAAGCAAAACCTGAGTTTTCTGATGATTTAAAGTGTACTGGAGGATGTGCATAGGTTACATGTAAAAACTATGCCATTTTATATCAGGGACTTGAGCATCCTTGGATTTTTGTATCTACGGAGAGTGGGGCATCCAGGAACCAATCTCCCACAGATATCCAGGGAACACTGTATTTCTTCCTTACCTCCTTCAAATAAGTCTTTCAAGAATACAATAAGATTGTGCAATCATTTGAAAACATTGCATTTTAACCATCATGGGTGATCCTATTGGTTTCTGGTCCATATCCTACAAGCCTGACTATTTATTCTTGCCCTCACCAGCTCCCAACTGCCAATATCTGATGGCTTTGCTTGAGAGCTGTTCTCTAAGACTTGGGTGGGCCTTTGAGGCTGTGCATATTAGCAGGCTGGGCTGTCTGGGGCATCAGTGTCTTGAGGGAAACCTCCTTCACCAATGACTCATGAGGTTTGGAGGACAACTCCCCAGCTCCCTTACCCTTCCATAGGGCAGCTCTAAGGCAGAATTTTGAATTTCCCAGGGAGATTAAACTCTGGGTGCCCACTGTGGCAACTAGTTCAATAACTCACTACACCTTTGCTGCGTCCCCCACCCCACAAGCTCTTCACACGCCAGATGAACCACTCACATTCAAAGCCTTGTCTCAGGATTTGCTTCTGGGGAAACCCAATTCAAAGAGCCGTAGAACTCCCTTACATAAGATGCAAGGAAGAGGCATCACTCGACTTCTGGCAGAAGTGCAATGCCCCCAACAGTGATTCCTGTTCTGCCCTTTGCAGGTGATGATCTGCTAGATATTGGTACCCAAGTCCTCTGCCAACACAGTCAGGAGTTTCTGGGTGTGATGGCAGCATGGGGAGAAGGCTGGACCTAGACGGTCTTGAGAGCTCCACCCAACTTTGGGCACATAGAAGGATGTCAAGACCCAGAGACAAGGTTATATAGATGGTTTGAGTGGAGGCTTGGGGTTCAGGTTTGTTTTCAACATATCTCAGAATACAAGCCCCCAGCTGGAAGGGACCGGGGCTATCTCCTCCCCCCCACCTCTCCAAGTCTATCATGCTATTGACACAGAGCTCCTAAAGCCCTTGGAATTTCCTGGGTAGCAGGAATATGGCACCCCACTCCAGTACTCTTGCTTAGAAAATCCCATGGATGGAGGAGCCTGGTAGGCTGCAATCCATGGGGTCGCTAAGAGTCGGACACGACTGAGCGACTTCACTTTCACTTTTCACTTTCATGCGTTGGAGAAGGAAATGGCAGCCCACTCCAGTGTTCTTGCCTGGAGAATCCCAGGGACGGGGGAGACTGGTGGGCTGCCGTCTATGGGGTCGCACAGAGTCGGACACGACTGAAGTGACTTAGCATAGCATAGCATAGGAATGTCCTTTGTTATTCAGTAGGATAACTGAATTGCACCCTTGAGTTTATACTGAGATGATTTAAGATGGGGACCCTTGATAATCTCTGGAAGCAGCAGGTCGCCAGAAAGGCCAAGTGATTGGAGATTGGAACTCAGCCCCATCCACCACCTTGTTCCTGGAAGTAAGGCTGTTGCTGAAGGTTTTGTTGTTGTTCAGTCACTGTCATGTCCGACTGTTTGTGATCCCATGCACTGCAGCATGCCAGGCTTCCCTATCCTTCACTATCTCCTGGGGGTTTGTTCAAATTCATATCCATTGAGTCAGTGATGTCATCCAACCATCTTATCCTCTGTTGTCCCCTTCTTCTCTTGCTCTCAATCTTTCCCAGCAACAGGGTCTTTTCCAAAGTTAAGCTCTGCCAAAACTCTTGAATAGTAAGATTTGGTGAGCTTCTGAGTCTGTAAACACACTGAAGTGTTGGCAGGTTGTGCCCAAAGAAGGTATGGAAGTTCTGTGCACACCTTCCCCTCTCAGACGTTACCCCATGCCCCTCTTCCATCTGGCTATTCCTGAGTTAGAACCTCTATGACAAACCAGTAATTGCAAGTAAAGGATCTCCCTAAAATATTTTCTATGTGGGATCCCTCTAGGCTTTGTAGCCAAGTCAGACAGAAGTAGGGGGGCCCTGGGAACCCAAAACTTGTGTCAGATATTGGAAGTGAGGACAGCCTTGTGGGACTGAGTCCTTGAACCTGTGAGTCTGATACTTAGTGTCAGAATTAGTCTAGGTACTTAGTGTACTAAGTGGACCCAGTACTTAGTCTAGGTACTTAGTGTCAGAATTGACTTGTCACACACCCAGCTGGTGTCTGGAGAATCATCAGTGAGCTGGTGGCTTGGTGGTGTCAGAATGGCCAGTGTGAGTGGAAACAGTATTGTGAGTGTTTCCTTGCACCTGGGTGTGTGCTCTGGCCCTCTTCAGGACCATCCCCCACTGTCGTCTGGCCTTCTGCAGCCCAGCCCCTGCTCACTGGTCCAACCTCTTGTCTCTGCCTCTTATAATCTCTGCATCAGCATCCGGACTCCATGCCATTCCCAGAAGGAATGTTCCCTGCTCTTCGTGCCTGAGCCTCTGCCCTTTTGGATCCCTCACGATGCTCCTCCCTCCCCTCCCCTCCCCTTGCCCTGCATCATCTAGCTGACTCCTGTCCATCCCCCATTCCTCAGCCCAAGCACCACTTCCTCCGAGAAGCCTCCCTGCTTTGCCCTCTCACAACCCCTTGCCACTCCTCTTTGACAACTCTCATCACCCACGTATCGTGGGGCCCCCAGATGACTGGCTCCAGGCCGGCAGGCTGGGCCCTGCTCATGTGTCTGGCCCTTGTGGGGCAAATAGGTATTGGCCAGGTCCACGCAATACCATGAGGAGAGGGGCCAGCAGGTAGAGAGTGTACGGAGACAGGGCTGGGGAGAGAAAACAAGATCCTCTTTTGATTGAGCCCGTGAAGTCACTGGGGAGAGAGTGAACCCAAGGAGTTATAAATAGCCTTGGAAATCATGCATATTACATTAGGGGTGTTGGTGACAGCTTAAGTATATTTCCATAAGGTTCCATTATATTTACGTATTAGTTAATGGATACTTAAAATATTATGTTACCGTAATGCTCATGTTTTATTAGCAAACTATCACATCAAATGGAGTTGCTAAGTGCGATGGAAAATTGGCTCTGCGGCTAGATTTCTGTATTTTCACACTGAATTTTTGATTTCTCATTCCTCGCCCACCCACCGCTGGTGAGGAACTAAATTTTTTTCAAACACTTGTGATCTTTGCCCTCCACCTGACTGAGAGGCTTGGAAATGTGGAAGTTGGACCCCAGCCCCTCAGTAGAGGGCAAGAATTATAGCCTAGGAGGCTTTTCGAAGGATCTAAGCTTAGTTATTCATCTGCTGTGTGGCATTAGGTAAGTTTATTGCCTTCTCTGAGTTTTAGTACCTCTTTCTGTTTAATGAAGAGTTAGAGTTGTTTATTAACATTAGTATTATTCAGCGTTCCCAAGAGAAACAGAACCAACAGGATGGGTATAGATAGATACAGATACAGATATAGATACAAGCTATCCAGTTTGGTTCCATGGCAAAGAATCCACCTGCCAAGCAGGATACCTGGGTTCGATCCTTGGGTCGGGAAGATGCCCAGGAGAAAGAAATGGCAACTCACTCCAGTATTCTTGCCTGGGAAATCCTATGGACAGAGTAGCCTGGCAGGATACAGTCCATGGGGGACACAAAAAGAGTCAGACGTGACTTAAGCAACTAAACAACAACAACAGATATAGATACAGGAGGAGAGACTTATTTGCAGGAATTGGCTCACTCAGTTGTGGGAGCTGGCAACTGTGAAATCTGCAGGGCAGGCTGGCAGGCTGGAGATTCGGGGAAGAGTTGGAGTTTGACCAAACACTGGGTATCATGACCTAGCCAAGTTGACACAGAAAATTAATTTTCACAGTTTCTAAGCATCTTGTGGTTCTCTGGGTCAAATTCTGGATTTTCTGCAAGGGATTGTCAAACTCTATTGCCTTCTGTTTGAGAAGGTGGCTGGAAATGGCCATATATCCTCAGGTGTCCCAGGGCCGCCCAAGGGGTGTGGCAGGACAACTTTGATCCTGCCCAAGTGGGCTTCACCACTTCTCTTTTCTCTCCCCAGGGTGGCCCAGGCCCAGAGGAGGAGGGCTTCAAGCTTTGCTTCTTGAAGCCAAAGGGCAGCCCCTAATAGCACTTGCTAAAAGTTTGTTTGTTTGTTTTTTCAGCCTTTGTTCAAGGATGCAAAGACTCTAAAGAGGAAGAGCTGGAGGAATTGCCCCAGATGAAGGGTAGAGTGGCAGCAGAAGCTGGAGAAAGGAAGTTGCTGGCATGGGAGGCGGGGTGGGGTGGGGGGGCGGGGTGGTTCTAGGAGCGTGGAGATTAGAGGAGGAACAGTGGGAGAGTCTTCTGTATCATCCTTGCCCCAGCCCAGAGCCTCTGAGGTCCTCACGTGTGATCATGGAAGAGATGATTTCACCCTGCTCACCAGTAGGTCAAAGCCAGTGAGGCGCAAGCAGAGGACTGCCCACCTTCCCCCACACCAGATATTCCCAGGTCCTGGGCTCTCAGTTCTACCCACAAAGTCTAGGACAACAAGGATGCAAGAGAATGGACTTTGATGAAGAGGGTCCAATTCTCTACGTCACTACCAGCCAGCTACCTAAGCTCTGAGACAAGTCACTTCTCTGAGCCAATTTCTCCACGTGCACAAGGGGAATTCAAGCAGGATCTTTTACCCAAAGGGCTTCAAAAAGGAGTTGATACACTGAAAAAAAAAAAATAAGTAAGTAAAACCTCAGTGAGGACTCAAGCCTGTGCTCAGGAATACTTTCCAGGTGGATGACCTTGAACAATGCCTGAAGCTTTCTGATCTTTAGTTTCCTCATCTGAAAAACGCGGCTGTTGGGCTTCCCTGGTGGTCCAGTGGTTAAGAATCCGCCTTGCAGTGCAAGGGACGCTGGTTCGATCCCTTATCTGGAAAAGTCCCACATGCCACTAGGCCCGTGGGCCACAACTGCTGAGCCCAGAAAACACAGCCTCTGAAGCCCGTGCGCCCTAGAGCGTGTGCTCTGCAGCAAGAGAAGCCACCGCAATGAGAAGCTTGAGCGCCGCAACTAGAGAGCAGAACTTTCTGGCCGCAACTAGAGAAAGCCCCTGTGCAGCAACAAAGACCCATCACAGCCAAAAAATAAAATAAGTAAATCTTTTCTAAAAAATGGGGCTATTACTAGCACTTACCTCAATGGGGCCGTTTTATTCCCACTATGTGCCAGCCGCTGTGCTGCACACTGGAAATGTAAGCGACTAACACGACAGGTGAAGTCCCTGTCCTCACAGAGCTGACATTTTAGTGGTAGGTGTGGTGGTACTGACCCAGGGATTGAGCTCTGATCTCCCACATTGCAGGCAGACTCTTTACCCTCTGAGCCACCAGGGAATCCCAGCGTTAATATTAGCAACATAGTAAAACAAATATATATCTCAAAATATGTGGCTTCCCTGGTGGCTCAGATGGAAAAAAAAAAAGAAAATCTGCCTGCAATCAGGAGACCTGGGTTAAATCCCTACATCAGGAAGATCCCCTGGAGAAGGGAATGGCAACTCCCTCCAGTATTCTAGCCTGGAATAGAGGACATGGACAGAGGAGCCTAATGGGTTACCAGTCCATGGAGTCACAAAGAGTCAGGCAGGACTGAGCAACTAACGCTTTCACTTTCTTTTTTCATGTGATTAAGAGTTATGGAGAAAAGTGAAGCAAGAAAGCAGACTGAGGAATGCCAAGAGTTAAATTTTAAATAGCCAGGGAAGCCCTCATTGAGAAGGTATCATTTGAGCCAAGGCTGTGGAGACATTTAAATGAGGTAATAGCATAAAGCAGAGCAAACTAAGACCCAGAGGGCTGGTCAGGCCACACCCATTCCTTCACTCAACGCCTGGGCTAGAATTGAGTAGTTGTAACAGATCCCCTCGGAGAAGGCAATGGCACCCCACTCCAGTACTCTTGCCTAGAAAATCCCATGGACAGAGAAGCCTGGTAGGCTGCAGTCCATGGGGTCGCTAAGAGTCGGGCACGACTGAGCAACTTCACTTTCACTTTTCACTTTCATGCATTGGAGAAGGAAATGGCAACCTACTCCAGTGTTCTTGCCTGGAGAATCCCAGGGACAGAGGAGCCTGGTGGGCTGCCGTCTATGGGGTTGCACAGAGTCAGACACGACTGAAGCGACGCAGCAGAAGCAGGAACAGATCCCCTGCAACCCACAAAGCCTAAGATATTTACTGTCTGGCCTTTGCTAGAACAAGTTTGCCAACCACTAGCATACAGCCCTGCACAGATGATCTGAATTCTGCTGGGACTCAAGTATTATTATTACTGTTGTTAGTATTATTAGGTGACAGCTGAAGGATGCTGCCCCTGGAGGTGGTAGAATACAGGGAATCCGATGCGGCCCCTGAACCGGGCCACAGATCTGTGTCTCAAATCCTGTTTTGAGAGCGTATAGCATCTTGGCAGACAGACCCGGGGGAGGAGGCACTCAGGCTGAGAAAACAGTGTGACCAAAAGGTTGGTGGTGGGAAATGACAAATTATGTTTGGAGAATGGTAAGTGGCACAGGGAAACGGGCCTCCCATTCCGCCTCCAAAAATATCTCTCCCCCGCACGTGGCCAGCAGCAGGGCGGACCGGGGGACCACCGGCTGACAGCGGGCTCCGGGCATCCGCCCTGGGCTGGAAGTACCAGGGCGGCACGTTAGCCGCCTGATTGAGTTATGACAGCTCTTCCGCGCCCAACGGGAAGCCGGGCAAGGCGGTCCTAGCGGGGACCTGCAGACAAATGATGATAAAGTGCTCACTTTAAGGAACCATCTCCATAATATTTCATGCTCGCGGCAGGGGGAGGGGACGGGCAGGCTGCCCTGGTGGCACAGCTAACTACTCCATCAATTGATTTGATTCACGGCGGCAGCTACTCCCAGTCATAATATTTCAAATAAATGGGGCCGTGGATAGAAATAATATCTGCATCAATATTAACCCTGAAAGAACTAATGGACATAAGCTATAATTTCCTGGACACCCTAATAACGCATTTTGACCATTGTTGGCATGGGACAATTTTTCTTTTTCTCTTTTTCTCTCCGCTGCCTGTCTGTCCGTCTCTCTCTCCTCCTAAACCTCTGTCAGATCTGCTTTGTTCAGCCCCAGCCTCTGGTTTGAGGCCTTCGGGGATCCCCATTCTCGCCTCCCACCGACCATAACACCCTAAAAGGAAAGAGAAGGAAGCTGAGGGCTGGTTGGCCCATCTATGCTGAGCAGCTTGTAAAATGGGGAGGGGAGGGGGAGTAGCATTGCTTGGCCGGGGAGAGCGCCCCTGGCAGGCCTGTTGGAAAGGAAGGCCAAATGGCTCTTTTCTAGCCTTGGTGCATCCAACAGACGCTTACTGTGCACCTACTATGCGCTGGGTATTTTACCAGGTGGTTGGGAAACACCAGCTAACAAGAGAGGTTTTTCCTTGGAGGTCTGTCCAAGAGGTCTGTCCCTTGGAACTTCCATCATGGTTGGGTGGGTGATGGGATACAAGTGACAAATCCCAAACAAACAGGTGATAAATTATACAGTTTTGGTGATCACAGACCCAGAGGAGTGAAGTGTGATGGCTGAATCAGAGATGACGTGGGCCTGTCCTTTTCTGAACTGGGCAAGAAGCAGCCCTCAGAGAGTTAAACACAGCCCTCACCATGGTGGGGGTGGGTTCTTTGGCCTGTACGATGTTTTTTTTAAATTCCTCAATAAAATTTATAAAGCAGGAGATTTTCTTAAAACTCTGATGTCTTCCTTCTCTTCAGAAATGGGAGGATCCGGCATCGCCCATGTTCTCACTTGATGCCAGTGGCTGGAAGGGGTTATCACCAGTTCCTGAGCCAAGTTCATGCTCTGCAATTCACCACAGTCCCCACTGCTCCCTATTGTCAGCCCAGCCCACCGTCATTACCCAGGTGGTCCCCGTGGCCTCTGGTTTTCATTTTGGAGCTGGTTCCTAAACTTCCCCATGCCTGCCCAAGCCCCGCTCTCTCTCTTGACCGCCACTCTTAATCACCCCTTCTGCCTTTTCTTTGTCCCTCCTTTTGATCCCACCACTGTCTTCTCTCATTTTGTGGCTCTATAATCAGAATACTTGGGCCACTGCATCACTTCCCGGAAACACACATTGAGCAATGGGGTGGGAAGCCAGGTATCATCACTTTATAAGATTATCCCTCCCTCTGCTATTCAGAATTTTGACATTGAAATCTTGTTCCCTAATTTAAAAAAATAAACGAATATATGAATGAATGCAATTATATATTTGCCTATACACACATATATTGATACATATATCTTATATATGTGTGTATTACATATGTTGGAGAAGGCAATGGCACCCCCACTCCAGTACTTTTGCCTGGAAAATCCCATGGATGGAGGAGCCTGGAAGGCTGCAGTCCATGGGGTCGCTGAGGGTCGGACACGACTGAGCAACTTCACTTTCACTTTTCACTTTCATGCATTGGAGACGGAAATGGCAACCCACTCCAGTGTTCTTGCCTGGAGAATCCCAGGGATGGGGGACCCTGGTGGGCTGCCGTCTATGGGGTTGCACAGAGTCAGACACGACTGAAGTGACTTAGAAGCAGCAGCATTATATATGTACATAGATATGTACACATTTTATTTAAAAGTTTTATATTATATTACATAAGTAACACATATAACCATTTTCATCAGAGTTTACAAGCATGTGAGAGTTGTCACTGGAACAAGACAGATCTGGGCTAAGTCCAGCTGCTAACCTCTTGCTACCTATGGGAACCTGTACCTTCTCTTCCTTATCTTCAAAAGAGGTAGAACAACAGAACCTATATCATCAGATCAGATCAGATCAGTCGCTCAGTCATGTCTGACTCTTTGCGACCCCATGAATCGCAGCACGCCAGGCCTCCCTGTCCATCACCAACTCCCGGAGTTCACTCAGACTCACGTCCATCGAGTCAGTGATGCCATCCAGCCATCTCATCCTCTGTCGTCCCCTTCTCCTCCTGCCCCCAATCCCTCCCAGCATCAGAGTCTTTTCCAATGAGTCAACTCTTCACATGAGGTGGCCAAAGTACTGGAGTTTCAGCTTTAGCATCATTCCTTCCAAAGAAATCCCAGGGCTGATCTTCAGAATGGACTGGTTGGATCTCCTTGCAGTCCAAGGGACTCTCAAGAGTCTTCTTCAACACCACAGTTCAAAAGCATCAATTCTTCGGTGCTCAGCCTTCTTCACAGTCCAACTCCCACATCCATACATGACCACAGGAAAAACCATAGCCTTGACTAGATGAACCTTTGTTGGCAAAGTAATGTCTCTGCTTTTGAATATGCTATTTAGGTTGGTCATAACTTTCCTTCCAATAGGATTGGTTTTTCTATGGGAATTTTATGGGAATAAAATGAGACAAAGTGTTTACTGCATATTGAGTGTCCAATAAGAATGGTAACTACTATGATTTTTTCCATTATTCTTAATCTTACTCTCCCTAGTATGAGTGCTCACTGTCCCTAGGGAGACAGGGTGGAATGGTGTGGTAATCTCTGGAGGTGAGCCATAGGTCACGCTCATCTGTGCTAGGACCCAGGTGGAGTTTCAAAGTGCTTTCCTAGCAAAGTTGACCATGCTTTTGGATGTCCCCCTACACTTCTGACGGGCAGGGGCTTTCACTCCAACCTGGAAGGCAAGCATGAGGGCTACTGTGTGTAATTCCAGACACCATTCATTTGCGTGTATGCGTCTTAAGTCGCTTCAGTCATGTCAGACTCTGCGACTCCATGGACCATAGCCCACCAGGCTCTTTTGTCCATGTGATTCTCCAGGCAAGAATACTGGAGTGGGTTGCCATTTCCTCCTTCAGGGGATCTTCCAATCCAGGGGTTGAACCCAGGTCTCTTATGTCTCCTGCACCGGCAGGCGGGTTCTTTACTACTAGTGCCACCTGGGAAGCCCATTCATTTATGCCAGTGGTTTTCAGACTTCAGCATTGCTTGGAATCACCTGGAGGGCTTCCCAAAGCCGAGATTGCTTGGCCCCATCCTCAGCATCTCAGAATTTGTGTTTCTACCATGTTTCCCAGTGATGTTGAGGTGGCCGGTCCAGCACTTTGGGAACTGTTAGCTTAGACTATCTACCATGTGGCAAGGAAATTATGCTGAGTAGGGGTGGTTAGAAAGATGGATCCTCGGGATGTAGGGACCAGAGAGGGTCTTGCTCTCCACTGTCTGTGCCAATGGGCTACACAGATAGGTGAAGGTGCAAATGCCCCTGATTCTGCACTTAGAACCCCAGGCTCCTCTATTCCTCCGGTTGGTTTCCCTGAGTGAGGCTGGTGCAGGCATTAAGGAATACAGTCTCATACCAAGGACTGATGGCTGATGACTAGGGTCGGGGGCAGGGGTGGGGAGCAGGGATAGAGACGTCTCCATGGGGCAGGATCTGTTCCTGCGACAGCAGAGCATGGTGGGGATACAACAGGGATGGTGGCTGTAGATGTGATCTTATCTACCCAAATGAGCACATAGCTAGCACCCAGCCTGCGTATGGAGGCGGGGGGAGGGGGGAGGGGGGGTCCCTGCCCCTCTAGGTTGGTCCTGCAGAAAGCTGTTAGCAGGGTCTTCTTTTCTGGGTCTAAGGATGCTCCCCATCCTTGGTTAGAAAGGGAAAGATCTATAGATCAGACACCCCTCATGCCCCACTTCAAAACCTTCACTCCCACCTCCCACTCAAGCCACTGCTTCAGGAGCCAGGTCCATAAAGGCAGCAATAACTTTGCACAGGTGCAGCCTAACAACCCCTCACCTTGGCCAGCATCCTGTTGGTGTCCCTTTCTGCCAAAGCTCCTCTAACACCATCTTATGGGATGCCCAGTACTCACATATGCCCATCCGGGAAGTGAATGCCTTTGACCACAGGGGACGGAAACCAATGAATTATTGCTTCCCCATTTCATCCTCTGGGTGGCAGCTCTGATAGGTACGCCCTAAAGCTCTCCCAAAAGTGCCAGGGTATCAAGTCCAGTCAGCCATATTGGTGGCCAGCTCCACACAGTAGCCTTGCTTTGGCCTTCTGACCTTCTCTGTTTTTCACCTCCTGCCCTGCATGCCGACTTCCTGGAACCTTTCTTAATGAGCTTCTTGAACACAAACCTCTGTCTCAGGCTTTGCTTTTGAGGGGATCTCTGGATAAAGAGCTTCCTGAGAAAAGATCTGAGGTCCCAAGTTTTTAAGAGATCATTCACCAGCCAACCACTCAAAAAATGCTCTGAGGTTAGGACTCACACATGCTGGGTCCTGGAGATGCAACAACAGACCAGATGATGAATAGGTCACAGGTCTTGCGTCAAGGGCTCCCAGTGCACTGGGAAAGCAGTCCACTAGCTACCTTAAGCTTTGAAGGGGAATAAATGCCATAATCAGGAGAAACAGAGCAGGCACCCAACCCACTCTGCCCAGAAGAGTGGCATCTAAACTGAGACCAGTCGCTAGACCAGGACAAAACCCAAATCGGCTCTTGAGTTTTCGAAGTCCACCCCAGGAGGACAGGAGTTAGATACATGTGATGAATATAACTTTCTGTGGCATCCTTTCTAGAACATACTAGAAACTCCTGACTTGCCCTCAGCTCTCCCTTGAGTCTAACCAGAGCCTGCTGCTGCTCCAGTTTGTCCCTTTTCTTCTGCTCTGGTCTTCAAGGAGGTGGAGAGGAACGTTCCAGTACCAGGAGAATAGAATGCAATCAATCCCAAGATGGTCTTTCACCGCTCAAAGATTCTATGCTGACCCCCCAAGCCTCTGCCTTCTCCCTGCTCTGCCATCTTTTCTTTCTCTCTCGCTTCCACCTGGGTCCACTCCCCTCACTGGCCCATGTTTGGCAGAGTGTTGGAGGGGAACTTGATCCTGCAATTGCAGGGGATGTGTCTCCTAGAGAGATAAACCTCAGTCTCCCAACGTACATCCCAGGTCCACTCATGTCCATTGCCAGCCATTCTGTGCTCAAGACCAAATCACCTGAGGCTGGTTGGATGACGTTCAGGGCATGGGGGTAGGGTGGGGTATGGAAGGCATGCTCTGGCATCCCTAGGCATTCCCCTTCAAATTCTCAAAGCACATTCAGTTATTTGCGCTAATTTCTGAAAAACAGCCAAGACCATAAAAATGAGCTAAGGAGACTTTTACAGATGAAGGGGAAGAGGCAGACAAGTTAAGAGTCATCTTTCCCAGCTACACAGAGATATGGGAGCTTCCAGCTTGGACTCACCTGACCTGGGACAGGCAGAAATGGATGCTTCTGCCAGCGGCTCACCTCAGCCCCAGAGGAAGCCAGGTCTTTCTGCGCTAAGGATGCTCCTGGATTCCATGGGGCCACCGTGCCGTGGTCCCCGGGACCCGCTGGGGGAGAGGTCTCTGCTCTGCTCTGCTGAACTCCTGTTCTTACTCCTTCTGGGAAATGTGGGTACCAGCTCCTTTAGGGGATGTGGGATTTGGCTCTGGGTTTCTGCTGAGAGCCAGAATTTCCTGGGGCTGACATGTGGCCAAGTCCTCTGTGTGGCACAGTGAATCCTCCTTCCTGTCCAGCTCTCAGACCCCCTAGGTGGCCGGGTCAGCAAGGTCAGATCCCTCCCTCTTTGGCACCAGGGAAACTTGGCTGAAGCCAAACCAAGGTCCTGTGGCAGCCAGCCCAGCCAGAGTCAGCCAGCGCCTTGACACAAGTATCTAAGGAAGGAAGTCAGCTTACCAGGATGGTGTAGCTTGGGCACTGGCTTGGCAGCCCAGAGACCTGTGTTCTGGCTCTAGTAGACCAACTCTGCTCCTAGCTTGCTGTGTGACCTTGGGCAAGTCACTTTCCCTCTCTGGGCCTTAACATCTCCACCTGTAAAATGAGCAGGCTGGGCCATCTCTCACATGCTAAGATGTTAATTGTGATTTCAGGAGCTCGAGGGAGAATGTATAGGTAAGAGCAAACTTTGAGGAAGAGCCCTTTCCCACCAGCAGCCTACAGCATCCTTCAGAACAAAGTAATGGATTTAGAATTCAAAGATCATGAAGGTTCTTTATAGCTGAAGGGGGAAAGGTCCGAATATTGCTTAGCAAATTACCATCTGCTAGGGGCACCATTATGCCTTGACACAACCATTGGTCAGCAAATTGGTCACATTATTGGTTAGTAAATTTGAGGCTGCAGAATTATTTATTGGCAAATTAGAGATGGCAGAATTATTGGTTGGTGAGGCCAGAATTGCAGCGATTGGTTAGCAAATTAGAGATGCCTGTTTTGGTCTGTGAATAAATCACGGCTGGTCAGGGTATTGGAGGCCAAATTAGAGGTGGCCGGGTTATTTATGGCCCAGCCAGGAAAGCAGAAAGCGCATTTGCCAGGCAGAGAGGGGGTCAGCCCTCAACGTGTGGGGCTACTCCTTGAAAGCGCCTCCCGGTTGGCAGTTTTCAAAGGAGCAATTATTATTCTATAAGCACTGAGGATGAGGGAGTGTGAGCTGGATTTCAGTCCGGCACCCTCTAGCCCCCATCTCCAACTCCTTATTTACAAAGAGAGCTCAAAAGATGTTTGCAGTCTTGGATCTGGTCAGCAGAGCAGAGGCTGGAACTCCAGCCCAAGATATCTGAGCAGAGCTTCTGGCTAGAGAGGGAGCCGAGTCTGATCCAGGAACATGCTCTCTACAGACAAGAATTCTCTGACTGTCCTCTGGCCCAGTCTAGGATGGAGAACCATGGGGCAAGAGAAGCTCCTGACTCCAGGAGCTCAGGATCAAGTTGAAGCTTCTCTTCTTCAAGGCTCTGGTCAGACCCCAGCTCCCTGGGAGGCCCACTTCTTCCCCGGCAGTCTCCAGTGGTCTCTCTCCTGTCCCAACCTCTCCTGTCTGGACCTCTTATGACTCAGTTACATTTGTCTTGCTTTTGACTCTTGTAGAGTTTTTCATAGTTCTGCTGCCAGATGAGAAGCTTTTGAAGGCAGGGTTCATTGTTCCATTCATGGATCCAGGCACAAAACTAGGCATATATGTATACATATTGATGCCTACTTGGATGGATGGATGGATGATGCATCAATGTATGGATGATGAATGAGTGGATGGATGGATGATGGATGAATGATGAACAGATGAATGAAAAATGGATGGATGAGTGGGTGGATGGTGTCTGGACAGCTGGATAAAAGGATTAATAAACTTGCTGATGTTGTTTATAGAATCCAAGGATCCCAATGTGGAAAAACTTGAGTTTCAAAGTTAAAAGGGATTTGAAGCCAAGCAACCCATGCCCCCTCTCTTGCCTAGTCCAAGTTTTTAAATTAAAAACAAAAAGATTCAAACATCTGGGAGCATAAAGGAAAGTCAACCAAGGTCTTCTTGTTACCCTGAGAGCAGCAAGTCCCACTCACCCTCAGTCTGCAGAAGAGAACGCATACTAGGAAGAGCCCAGGAAGAACGATGGAGTTGAAGGGGGACAACTGGATCATGGGGAGCTTTGTCCTCCATAGTCATCAAGAAGTCCTAGAAAAAACAAGGGATTATATCACCCCTTATTCCAAAGTGGCTGTGTACTCACCTGGTCACTTCTCCCCACTGCATCTCAGAGGGTGCCTTGGCAAGGACCCCTCACGTTACAGATGAGAAAACTAAAGTTCAAAAGAAATGGTGCAGTTTCTCCCAGGGACCCACAGTGACTGAGGACTAGAACCCAGTGTCCTGATCATTGCCTTTGCTCTACTCCCACTTTTACCCGTAGTCATGAAATCTATTCATGAAACCACTGGAGATTCAAGTTCAGGCCCACCTGACTCCAAAGCCCCTACTTTCAACTGCTTACTGCATTGTCTCCATCTGTGGCTTTGTTGTGATGGGCTGGCCTCTCTCCCTGGCACCAGGCCCCTGTACCCAAGCCTGGGCACAGTGCCCCCTGGAGTTGTAGGGGAAGGAGCGATGCTTGCTCAGGCATGGCTGGAGTGAGGAGGCAGGAACCCTCTCAGTCTTCCCTACCCCAGGGCACTCCAGCCTCTTATGGCTCAAGGATATATCTGGGTAACAGACTTCTAGCTAGAACCAGGAGGGACCTTGCCGAGCCCTGAGGACAAGACTTTTCACACACGGGAAACTGCCTGGTATTTACCTCTCGTGGACTTTTCTCAGTGAAGTCCTGGCCCTTCTGAGATTGGAAGAGGCAGGGCCACGGAAGCCCACTGTGCTAAGCAGCCCTTTTTCCAGATGGCCAGGCAAGCAGCTGGGGAGATTGAAGCAAGCCAGGCTGTCCCTCTGGCCTCTTTTGCCTTTCTCCCCATCATCCATTCAGCAATGGCTTAGCAGCAGTTGAAAGGCTCACTGCACAGATCTGGCCACCAAATCCTTGCAGAGTCAGATCATCAGCCGGAGCCCAGATCTACAGCCTCTGGTGCCCAGAGTCCTGAAGGGGAAGACAGTGCAGGGGAGGATTGGAGCTGCTGGGGGAGGAGGGGCACCGGCTGTTCCAGCTGGAGCTGCTCCCATGGCAGCCCCCGCCCAGCAGCCTGGGGCTGGCATCTACTGTGGCCTCCATCAGGATTCTAGGACCTTCAAGAAAGGCGTTGGTTTCCTGCCTCCCTGCCTCTGAGGAGAAGCTGCAGGAGCCACGTGAGAACAGATGCTTTGGTTTGCAGACCATGAGCACAGAGCAGAGGTGGGCCCAGCTACAAGGGAGGAGGCTGGAGCCTTGTTAGTAAATAAGCAGGAAAACAGTAAACAGTCTCAAGAATAACCAAGGGGCACTTAAGTGCAGGATGCACAATATCTAATTGCAGGTTGCTCACTGTACTGTCTATAACATGACTACCCCACCAAGTCCCCAACCTCAGTAACGCAAGTTGATGCCTAGTCTTCATCTGATGCTGCTTTGAGGAATGAAAGGATTGGGCAATTCCTGGAGCATTGATATCATATGAAGATGAGCTAGCACAGGGTTGCCAGATAAAAATGAAGTGTGCCCAGTTAAATTTGGATTTCAGATAAACACTGATTAATTGTTTAGTAAAAGAATGTTCCCCAATATTGCATGCGACATACTTTTCCAAAAAAAAAAAAAATTCATAGCTTATCTCAAATTCAAATTTAGCTGCATGTTCTGTATGTTTGCTAAATCTAAGCTAGCCCTAGGCTAGGGAGTGTGTGTGTAGTAAATCACTTCATTTGTGTCTGACTCTTTGTGACCCTATGGACATATCCCTCCAGGTTCTTCTGTCCACAGGAGAGTAGAAAATTACAACACAGAGAGAGGTGCAAGAATTCAGATGAAACAGGAATCTGGATTCGAAGCAGAGTAGATGGAAAGTGAGGACCCTTAAAGATACTGAGAGTGGGGTTAGTTTTCTTACCAGTAATGGAAAGGGGGGCCCAACCAATTATAATTAAGGCTCAAACGACCCATCACCTGACAGCTAGGTTTCTCCAAAGATGGAGAAAACCTTGCCTAAGTTCAAAAGTGACCCACATCCTTCAAGAGGAACCAGTACAATGGAGGAGGTAGCAGGGAAGCCATCATGCAAAGACAGTGCTGCTGAGATAAGGGACATCTAGGAGGTTCTGGGGACTAGGGGGCCCCCAACCCAGCCAGCAGAACCCACAGACTGAGTAGGCAGGCAGGCTCATTCTGTTAGCAAGGAGACATCTTCCTCACATTCTATAGAAGAAACTGAGCCTCAGATCGGTTAAGCGATTGGCCAAGGTTCTGCCACTAGTAAATGGGCTGGAGGTAGACCTAGGTTGTCTGAGCTTTGGTTTTCCTCTTTATAAAGTTTATGATCTGCAGAGGTCTTCTGAAACACACAGTCTGATATCAGAGACCAGCTAAGAGAGTGCATTAGTGAGTTTCTTGGGGATCCTGGCTGGGTCCAGCTGAGCTAGGATGAAGCCTGGTCCAGGAGGTGAGAGGATGTGAGAGATGCTGAGCTAGCACACAGGAGGACCGTGCCTGCTAGCCTTCTGTCTACACCTTCACAGCAGTTCTGCATCTGCCCCACCACACTCAGCACCGGTGGAAAACTGTTGTGCAGGAAGAGGAAATGGAAGATGCAGTGTTTATGTCTCGAGCCAAAGGTAAGCCAGGCGGAGTGCTAGTGGATGAGGCTGGGAATCCTGCTCTGTTACTTGTCTCTCCCGACCTCTGCCTTCCCACCTGCAAAGTAAGTATAATGATAGATCCCAGCTAGTGATTAAGAGGGTTAAATGAGTTATACATGTTTAGAGCTTGAAACACTGCAGGCGACACTGTTATATATAGAATGGATAAAAAAACAAGGTCTTTCTGTATAGTGTGGGGGTTTCCCTGATTGCTCACCAGTAAAGAATCCGCCTGCAATGCAAGAGACACAGGTTTGATGCCTGGGTCGGGAAGATCTCCTGGAGGAAGAAATGGCAACCCACTCCAGTATTCTTGTCTGTAAAAATTCATGGACAGAATTTACTGTCCATTTACTGAGAGCCTGGAGGGCTACAGTCCATGGGGTCACAAAGAGTCAGACATTACTGAACAACTGAGCACGCATGTACTGTATAGCCCAGGGAAATACATTCAATATTTTGTAATGAAAAAAATACGAAAAAGGATGTGTGTATATATATGTATAACTGAATCACTTTACTGTACAGCTGAAATTAACACAAGATTATAAATCAATAATATATCAATAAAATAAATTTTAAAAATGAATAGAACACTGCGAGCAAGTTTTAGGCACTAGTTAAGTGCTACCTTTTCTTTCTTTCTTTCTCCATTCACTCAATCATTCATTCATTCACATTAGAAAGAAACAGAAAAAATGAAATATGGATTTCCTCATCTATAAGAATGAGGCATCCAAGGAGGAGAGTCTCCAGTCAAAGAAGTTTCAACCTAACTCAAAAAATCAGAGGCTGAAATACTCAGAATTTCAGGCTCCAGGACTAGGTTGAGGGAGAGATTTTTGTTGATGGGTAGATTCCAAGCATTCCAAACATCATGCTGTATAGACAATAACCTGGACAATGAGCTGACCCTGTTACCCAGCTAACCTCCTAATCATCAGGATTTGGGGAACTAGAAACGATCCTCCAGGTGGGGTCCAGGGCAGTGCAGGGCTGGAAAGATACTTATGGCATTTTCCTTCTGCCCCAAACCTTTTCCTGTAGCTGTCTCATCACCAAAAGGTAGAAAGCTACCCCAGAAGTTAAAAGACTTTGATCCCAATGGGTTCATTCCAGAGCCTTCTAGATCTAAGTGTGTGCATGCGTGTGTGTGTGTGTGTGTGTGTGTGTGTGTGTGTGTTGGAGGAATACTGAAGTTCTCTGGGAGGGCCCCACACCCACTGTTCAGTGCTCATCCCTAAGGTATTGTGTGTTCACCCTTCAGCTGCTCACTCTACCACCCAAGCCATTGGCTCCACACCCTGAACTCCTAACAGGCCCAAGGGTCCTCTTAGATTCTAACTGAACTTCCTCTTCCCCGGGGCCATGTGAAGCAACCCAATAGCTTTTTCAGAATTGCTCTTTCCCTCTTTTTCTATTTTTTCTTTTCTTTCCCTTTTTCATTTTCTTTTTTCGTAAGTTTGCTCCCTGGTGGGTTCTCTGCTTGCTCTCTCCCTGCCTAATTATTATTCCATGAAAAAATAGCTACTCACACCTAAGAGAGAGGCTCTCTTACTCCAGTAACTAGGGATTTTCAGTGGCAGTCACTGAGCAATTATACGCTACGATTTACACTACATCCTCCAATCTATTCTTTGACAAGAGAGTCCCTATTATTAGTCAGGCAATAATCAAATGCCTAAAATAGACTTATAAAAGATCTCTGAACTACAGGAATGGGTTATTATGGGAGTTATGAGTATGGCTCAGGAGCAGGTTTCCAGAAAAATATGCAGTGCTGCACATAATAGGTTCTCTGTTTGCCAGAGAGAAGCTGTATAGGCAGAAAAGGAGGCAGAAAAGGAAGCAGAAGGGCGGGGGTGGGGTGGGAAACCACAGATCTATCAAATTATAGTTCTTAACTCCTGGTAAACCTTCTGGGATCTAACACATTCTCTGGGGTCTTTTATGCAAAAGGACAATTTGTTAGGCACTGGTTGGATTTCATTGCCCAGGAAACCACTTGAAGGAGTTATAAATTCTGTTATAACATGCTGTTTTAGAAATGCCTGCAGACCTAAGGGCTCAATCTTTCTGTCCTGATCTGGAGACATCTTGATGTATAACAGTGTAGCCCAAGCTTTGGTCATTTTTTTACATGTCATTCTCACCATTTTCCTCATATCTGTGTGGTTCCTGTACTGACTATATCCTTGAATCATCATTATTTCTTTGAAGAAATCTGCTCCAAATAATGAATACAACTTCAAGTTCATTTCTCAGAGTAGGCAACTTTAGCAACTTTGTAGCATTTCTGTAAATGGAAAATCTAGTCTCTTTCCTTTCTAGCTGAAAATATTGGGTCACTCCCATCTCTACCTCCTTCTGTCTGCCACAGACAGCCCTCTCCCCCCACCTCTCTGACCAGGGTTCTCAGGCTGCCCACCACCCACTCTCAGCTCTCTCTCTAGGGTTAGGGGTGGGATGGAGAGGCACCGCTTCAAATGGGCAGCGGTAAAGAGTCGACACCACTCATGGACAGATAGGGGTATATGTGTGATCCTTGGATTTCTGTTATTTTAATGTTTTGTCATGAAACCTAAAGAAGTCTGTATCATCTGAAAACTACTCATTCTTCTTCTGGGCTTCTCTTTCCTAGTGTTTCAAATATGGCAAACTCATATCTCTCTCCCAACAACTCACAATCCAATACAGCGGGAGTACCTCCTCCATTTCCTCATCTCGCTGCTTCAGTATTTTATTTTTCACTTCCTCTGGGTCTAGACTATTCCAAGGAGAAATCCACATCCATTTCAAGCCTTCTAACTCCTCTTTGGAAGAGTTTGAGCTTATCGAGACCATCCCCAAAGAAGAACTTCTTTAGTTTCTATCGGATGTGAAATGTGCGATACGGTTACTACAGGCACTGGGCAGGGACATGAGGCGCCGCCATCTTGTCTTAGCTTCTACAGTGAGCTGCAGGGTCTGGACTCTTGCAGAGCATCAAACACACAAACATTGTTTTCTACGTAGAAATGCAGCATTCCAGCACACTGCACTATGCTAGCTCCGCAGGGTTTTCTCAAGCTCCACCTTTCAGGAAAGAAGTTGATCTCCCTGACTCTCCATGACGACCTCACTGTGAAATGGGAAGGATGGGAACGGTTGCACCCCACACCCCCAGCCAGGGGACCATGAGGACTGGTGCAGGGGGTACACACCAAGCCCCCCGCCCAGTCCTGGCACACACTTGTGCTCCCTTTTCCCCAAGTACATGCTGGCATCTGCCACTGACCTCCCCTCCTCCCCACCAGGCTCCTGTGGATTAGCCACTGGCGGGGCTTATCAGTTTCCGACTTTGTTTAACTGAGAGCTAACATTCACGAGCGTGGCTTCCTAACCAGTGACCCTGTATTGTGAGCAGTGCCTTTTACCTTCCCAAGGACCGACCCAGGTCAGCCTGACCTTGGCAGCATCCCCGGGACTCCAAGAGTCTGGGGTTGACTGATCACAGGCTATTTCTCATGTCCATGGTGGGAAAACAGAGCCCTACTGCAGCCCTACCACTCCTCCCAGCCCATCCTACCAGAAAGTACTCCCATTACAACTTCACTAGAGCAGAGAAGGAGCAGGGTCTCAGTCTGGACCAGCTCATGGGAGCCTATTGGCATCCCTAGGATCAATTACTATGGGATACTGCTAGGATGAAAGCTCTGGCTGTAGTCACTTCTCTGCTATGTGACTTGGAGCAAGTGAGTTTGCCTCTTTTTAGGTCTTTTATAAGTCTTTTTGCCTATCAAATGAGATTCTGTTTCTATCTTTTGAGAGAAGAGATGCTGTCTTTTTCATCTTCTTCTTTTTTAAAACAAATCATAATATACATTAAAAAATGGACAATGTAAACTTTTAACCCAGGAGTTGGCTTACTTTCTGTAATGAACCAAGTAGAAAATATTTTCAACTCTGAAAGCCTTACAGTTTCTACTGCAGCTACTCAACTCTGTGCTTGTAGTTCAAAAGCAGCTATGTGAAAGTGAAAGTGTTAGTCACTTTCAACCGTCACTTTCAGTCGTGTCCCAATTGTTTGCAGCCCATGGACTGTAGCCCATCAGGCTCCTTTGTCTATGGGATTCTCCAGGCAAGAATACTGGAACGGGTAGCCATTCCCTTCTCCAGGGGATCTTCAAAATTCAGGGATGGAACCTGGGTCTCCTACATTGCAGGCAGCTGCTTTACCATCTGAGCCACGAGGGAAGCAGCTAGAGGCTATATGTAAATGAGTGGGCATAGCTGTGTGACATTAAAGCTTCATTTACATGCACAGGCAGCTCTACCTCCAACCCTTGGGCTATAGGTTGCCAACTGCTATGAACTGAATGTTTATGTCCCCACAAAATTCACCTGTTGGAATCCTAATTTCTGATGTGATGATATTTGTAAGTGGGCCTTTGGGAGAGGATTAGGATTAGATCGGGTCAAGGGGTAGGGACCTCATGATGGGATTAGTGCCCTTATAAAAAGAGGAAGAGACCAGAGATCTCTGTTTCCATGTTATGTTGTTACAGCAAGAAGTTGGCTGTCTGCAAACAGGAAAAGGGCTCTCTGCAAACACTGAATCTCCTGGTGCCTTGATCTTACACTTCTAGCCTCCAGAAATGTGAGAAATAAACGTTTGTCATTTAAGCCACCCATGTTTGTCATTTATGTGTTCGGTTATAGCAGGCTAAACTAAGACACCAACACCTGATATAACCCAATGAATTATCACAAAATGATCACACCTGTGTGACCATCACCCAGATCAAAAGATAATCAGCACTCCAAGAGTCTGTGTCCCTTTTCATCCACTAATCCCAGTGGCCTTCCAAGTTTTTTTCTTTTTTCAAATTTTATTGAAACACAGTTGATCTAAAATGTTGTGTTAATTTTTTCTGCACAGCAAAGTGATATATATATATATATTATTTTTCATTATGGTTTATCACAGGATACTGAAAATAGTTCCCTATGCTATACAGTAGGACCTTGTTGTTTATCCCTTTTATACATAATAGTCTGCATTTGCTAACCCCAAACTCCCGATCCAAACCTCCCCAGACCCCTCATTGCAACCACAAGTCTGTTCTCTATGTCTGTGAGTCTGTTTTTGTTTTATAGATATGTTCTTTTGTGTCAAATATAGATTCTACATATAACTGATATCACATGGCATTTGTCTTCCTCTTTCTGACTTAATTTGCTTAGTATGATAATCTCTAGGTCTCTCAATGTTGTGGCTATTACTCATTCATGAAGAGGAATGAAATAATCATTCCTCTTCATGAATGAGTAATATACAGTGTATATATCTACCACATCTTATTTATTCAGTCATCTGTGGGTGGACATTTAGGTTGTTTCCATGTCTCTTCCAAGTGTTTTTCTTAAAATTTTTAAAATTTCTTATGTCATCAGTTGTTCAATTGCTAAGTCGTGTCTGACTCTTTGTGACCACCTGAACTGCAGCATGCCAGGCTCCCCTGTCCATAGGATTTCCAGGCAAGAATACTGGAGTGGGTTGATGTTTCCTTCTCCAGGGGATCTTCTTAGGTCAGGGATCAAACCTGCGTATCTTGCATTGACAGGTGGATTTTTTTCTACCACTGAGCTATCAGGGAAGCCCATATGTCTCATCATTTTTCTTTTAATTCAAATTCTGTCTTATATGATAGACTTTTTAGACATTATCATTTAGGGCAGCAACTGTCAAACCTTCTTGAAGGAGTAGTCTTCAAGGGAAGCATTTGGTGAAACTCTCATATATATTGGAGAGAGAGAACAGAACTGTGGTCACACTGGAGGCAGAAATGCAGAGCTCATCCCTGCCCCTCTCTGAGCTCAGAGGCATTTCTGAAAACTCTTAAAGGTGCCTTGAACCCAATTTGGAAACCATTCACCATTCCTTTGAATACTCATTAATACCCAAATAAGACAAATATTCATATTCTCACTCACCATAGATGACCCGTAACTCCATGGCCCAGGATGATCAAGGACACAGCAAGGGGTCTGCAAAGGTTATGGCAGATAGGTTAGTGGTAAGACTGGTATTGTAGGCATCTGTGAGAAGATGGGCTGTGAGAGCAGGCAAGCTGAAGAGGAGTTGGTGAGACAGAGAGGCCCACAACTTACAGGGGAGTTAGAGTCATACCAAATACACCTGTGGCTTGGCTTCTCCCCTTGGCTCCTGTGTGGCCTAGCAAAGCTCACTCAACCTCTCTGAACCTCAGTGAACACTGTGTAAAAAGGGGCACCAAGCCTTATTTAGGTTACTAGAACTTTTTTCTTGTTCAGATGAGTGGGAGTAAAGATGCTTTGTCCCTCTAAAGCAATGGTTCTCAACTGGGGATGATTCTGTCCACCCCTGGGGACATCTGGTAATGTCTAGAAACATTTGTGGTTGTCATAACTGGGAGAGGGGAGATGATGCTATTGGTATCTAGTGAGTGGAGGTCAAGGATGCTGCTTCAGTGAGTCATAGTCCCCAGGATATCCCCCTACAAGAAAGAATGATCCAGCCCAAAGTCAGTAGTGCTGAGATGGAGAAACCCTGCTCTAGAATCTTTGGAATGTGTGATCTAGATGGAGCCAGCTGTCAATAAACACCTGAGGCAGAGGATGGATGATGGTGCCTGATCTTGCTTGAGTCAGGGGGTAGAGGGTGGGCGACAAGGAAAGATCCCCATGGCCAAAATTTCTTTGGAGTTTGAGCCCGAGAGAACCTGTTGGCTATGGGCAAAAGAAACATGGCCCCGGTCACTCAAAGAAATGCCTTCCCCAGGGCAGAGGCAGGACATGTAAACATGAAGAGCCTTCTGCAGAAATTCATTAATCACGGGGGATCTCATTACCCACACTTCCCCACTCAAATTCTCCCTCCTCCCTGGATGCCTACATACCTCACCGCTAAGTGTCATGGCTTCCCCTTCGAGTTTTGATTAGACCTTATCAGCCACATGGGGACCAATCAATGGCAGATCACTGGGAGATCAAGACCCCCGATACCTCATATGTCCTGTCCCCAGCCGCCCCACTTCTTGGCCGCAAATCGAGCAGATCTGGCTTTGGGTGATATCATTCCATGCCCTCAACCAGAGACATTGAGATAATAACTTTCCAAATATTGTCTTACGAGATGCTTATCATTGTAAAACAATATTTTGTCACCGGGCAGTCAAGGGGCAGTATCGTTTTGCAGAAACACACAGCTTGGTGAGTGGGCGGGGGGAGATCACTGAACGGTGGGAAGGGTTAGAGGAATCATCAGGTGGGGTGAGATGGTGGGCTTCCAGGACCTTCTAAGGTCTTCAGAACAAGTAGGGGGGAGGGGCGGGCTTGGCCAGAGGAGCTGGTTTTCAGGCTGTAAATGATGAATGCCAAATCAGAGGGGAAATATAATTTTCTCTTAACTTAGGATACAGTGGGGAATGTGGATATGAAAGACCTCTCCCCTATTCTCAGGGAGTTTCCAGTCTAAAAGAGAAGACTAGATTATGAGCCAAAGCAAGCTTATCACGTAGACTTGTTTCATCGTCAGATTATTATCAACAGGTTTTCAGCAAAAATAAAGTAAATAGCATTGGTTACGAGGCACACTTTCCTTTGGCCTCTGACTTCCTATTGGTAGCAGATGAGTCTTGATGGAGGGGAGCCTCAGTCCATCCTGTGTCTGGATTCTGAGTCTGGAGGTGGGGAGAAGGGGCAGAGCAGGTAAATGATGATAGAAGATGGAAAGGAAAAAGGCAAACCTTCAGTCAATGTGGCCATAAACCTGCACCCAAGGCTGAAGTCATCAAACTCCTTTCCCCTGCACCCACCCCTACCATCAGACTCCCTTTAGGGAGTTCCATTCCTCTGTGGGATCATTTTTAGGGAGATCTCTGGCAGGCAAAGGCAGATGGAAGAGAAAGGGAAAGGGAAACTCAGTGTATATGTGTTTGTTTTGTTTTGCTTGGGGGTTGAGAGAAAGGTGGCATGAGGATCTAGTGCTGCTGTGACATAGTGAGCCAAGCCCTTCGTGCACCTGGAGTGAACACCAAGTTATGAAGGGCAAGGCGTCTGGAGGCTGACTGGCTCAGTTCAAACTCCAGCTCTACCTTCTTCTACTAGCTGTGTGATCTTGGACAAGTTCCTCAAACTCTCTGTGATTCAGTGTACTTATCTATAAAATGGGAAGATCCTTAGGGCTGCTGTGAGGATTAAGATAGAACCAAACCACTGTAACTGGTAGGTTTTGTTATTATCTCAGAGTCTTCATGAGGATTAAATGGAAAACTGCATGGAGTCTACAATATCTGTTTGATTGCCAGCACTATACACCAGGTCTAAGCAAAGACCCCTGTCAGCAGGAGCTTATATTCTAGTGGAGAAGACAAATACTGAACAATGCTTTAAAAATAATTTCAGGCAGTGATAAGGGCTAGGAAATGATAATGGCTATGGAAGAAGAAAAGCAAAAGGCTAATAGAGCTGCAAGCTGTTTTAGACAGGGTGGCTGGCAGAGGTCTCTGGCTAGGGCCGATACGTGAGCAGAGATTTGCAGGAGGCAAGGGAGCAGAATGTGAGCCCTAAGATAGCCGGGAGCAACAAGCACACACGCCTCAGGCAGGAAATAGGAACTGGAACTAGGAGCAGTGTGTCTGGATGGGAGGGAGAGGAAGGTTGCAGGAGTTACGTTGATAGGTGGGAAGGAGCCGATTCGTGAGATGAGGACTTCAGATTTATTCTGGGTCCATCAGTTCCCTAGAACTACCCTAACAATGTACCCCAAACTGGATGGCTTAAAACAATGGAAACTGATTCCCTTGTAATTCTGGAGATGAGAAATCTGACGTCAGGTGTCAGGTGGAACACAGTCCCTCTGAGACTGAGTTGCATCCTCCCTAGACTCTTCCCGATGGTGACCATCAGTTCCTGGTGTGCAACTGAACCACTGCCCACCCCTGTCTCTGTCAACACATGATGTTCACCTCGTGTGTCTGTGTCTTCTTGTAAGGACACCAGCCATATTGGATTAGGTGTTCCCCACTGCACAACGACCTCCTCTTAACTAATTACATCTGCAATCGCCCTATTTGTAAATAAGGTCCCATTCTGGAGTACCGGGGGAGTAGGACATCAACACAGATGAGGGGAGGGGAGATGGGAATACACCACAAAACTGGGTAACAGAGGAAACCAGTGAAGGGTTCTGAACAGTGTCCCAAAATAATCCGCTTTCTTTTGTAAGAAGATCGTTCCACTTGCTATGTGCAGAGAAAACTCTGGAAGGCAAGAATTGGTAGGATGACTCCTTGGTTTCTTTTTAATTTTTAAATTGATTTCACTTATTTACTTTTGGCTGTGCTGGGTCTTCGTCGTTGTGCAGGCTTTTCTCTAGTTGCGGTGCGCAGGTTTCTCATTGTGGTGCTTCTCTTGTTGGGCAGCACAGGCTCTAGGGTACATGCTGCTGCTGCTAGTAAGTCACTTCAGTCGTGTCCGACTCTGTGCGACCCCATAGACAGCAGCCGCCCAGGCTCCCCCGTCCCTGGGATTCTCCAGGCAAGAACACTGGAGTGGGTTGCCATTTCCTTCTCCAATACGTGAAAGAGAAAAGTGAAAGTGAAGTCGCTCAGTCGTGTCCAACCCTCAGCGACCCCATGGACTGCAGCCTACCAAGTTCCTCCATCCATGGGATTTTCCAGGCAAGAGTACTGGAGTGGGGTGCCATTGCCTTCTCCATCTAGGGTACATAGGCTTCAGCAATTGTGGCTCCCAGGCTTTAGAGCACAGGCTCAATAGTTGCGGTACACAGGCTTAGCACGATCTTCCTGGATCAGGGATTGAACTCGTGTCTCCTGCATTGTCAGGTGGATTCTTTACCACTGAGCCACCAGGGAAGCCCGACTCATCAGTTTTTGCCCTGAGTATATGGGTAGAATTATGTGGCCACTTACTGAGATAGTGGCCAAAAGGGCAGGGGCATGTTCGTGGTGGGATGGGGGACTGTGATTCCAGAGTCCTGCTCAGTACAAGTTAAGTTGAAGCTGCCTTTAAGACATGAAGTGGATGTGCTGTGGACAGAATGAAACCCTCAAACTCAACACATCCAAGCCCAACCCATCACTTTCAGTCTCAAACCAGCTCCTTCTCTAGTTCCACATCTCATAACCAAGATGGTCCCACCATCATCCAGATACCCAGGCAAGATCATGTTGACTTCTAACGTGTCATCAAGTTCAGGGGATTCTGCCTGTTAAGTGTGCCTTCCACTGGTCTCTGGTCCGCGCCCCCATCCTCATCCCGCCAACTTCCTTTCATCCCCAGATGACCACCGTGGCCTCCTTGACAGTCTCCATGCTCCGAGCCTTGCTCCCTTCTGACCAACTGCCCACCTTTCATCTGGAAGTTGTCACTAAAGATAAAAGGGGACATTTCTGAGTGTCTTCCTTCAGCTGATGGTGTCAGGTACAGAGGCTCACTCAAGGAAATTAGGTGGTATTTTCACATCCTCACATTGCTCAGAAGGAGTTCCACATTCATAGTGCAAAAGCCCTGGATCTTGAAAACCCACGGTCCCAGGTTCAAGTCCTGACTCCCAGCCACCTTGCTGATGACTGCAGCTGGGGTGATCACAGCATGTGTTGTCCTGACTGATGAGAGGGCTGCTCTGGATGGTGATGATAGAACAATGGGCAGGCATCTCAGTGGAGTGGGCTGATCACGATGTATAGCGATCCGAGAGGGTGGGCAAGTTACTAAATGTCTCTGAGCCTCAGTTTCCTCCGGGGTGAAGGAGGATAATGACACCTAACTAACCAAGTTGCTTGAGGGTGAAACAAGGCAATGTGCGGGCAGACACCTAGGACAGCATCTGATACAGAAAGAGATGCTCACAGCTAACCCCACAAAGAACTGCTTGAAAGACAATGTCACACACACCCATGCCCACTGTCCTCTTCACCATTTTCTATTGGAAGAAGAGCCATTCTGAAAACTACAGTCATTTGAAGTCCCCCTTCATTATTAATTTTATAGAGAGTTATTCTGTCTTTCTGGTTTTTTTTTTTTTTTTTTTGGTAATTAGATGCTGTAAAAAAATTTTAGTGATTTTCTCTTCTTTGTAATTAGAAATAGCGATTAGAGTATCTTTTATATTACATGGCATTTTTCCTTTAAACAATTGTATACATTTTGTATTCTTTGCTTTTCTCCATACAGACTTTAATGAGAATGGATTCATTGTGTACCATAATTTGCTATTATTATAGTGTGTCATGAAAATGAGTTATTTCCGTCACAGAAATATAATGCCCAGTGTAATGTATTTTTGCTGGTGGGTTTTTATTTTTTTTCCCTCTAGGGACAGGGGAAATGTGTGTGCCAAGTTTAGAACCCATTTGAACCTGAAAGGCTGGGGAATTGCAAGAGGAACTCAGGCTTTCCAGAGTCTGAAACCACTCTCCTTTCTCTTTCTCCACACAGAGGAAAGTGTGAGGCCCTGGGAAGATGGTTTTTCACATTTCAATAAAGAGCACACAGGACTCTAAACTGCTGATTCCCAGCAAATGGCATCTGTTCAAGCCAAGACACAGAGAAGCCAGGAGCAGGTCACTTCTTAGGACTTGTACATGCTAGGTAATTGCTGAGGTTTCACAGGAAATTCAAAAGCACCTCTGGGAATCTGCCTGTGTTTCTGCTGCCAATGCAGACCGCATATCGGGGAGATGCCTCATACTCTGTGTTACAGGTGACACAGCCTGCTGAACCCACAAAATGTGCCAGCGAGTTTCAGGCTGGGGATGATGGTCTGTCTGCTCTGGCCTTCCAGCTGCCTATGGGTGTCACAGCAGGAACGAGGAGGATGCTAGCCCTGCCTCTACAGTGAGATGGATGGTACCCAGCGGCTGGACTGCCTCTATGTTCCTGCCTACCAGTTAGAGCATGCTCCACTAGAGGTCACTCCCCAGGGCAAAGATGATATGATTCAGACATCACATCCAGATTTTAGGAAGGTGGGGGTAGACAGGAACAGACCAGCCGCATTTGTCCCAGAGGGCTTCCCTGGTGGCTCAGTGGTAAGGAACCCACCTGCCAATGGAGGACACGCAGATTCAAATCCTGGGTCAGGAAAATTCCTTGAAGAAGGAAATGGCAACCCACTCCAGTATTCTTGCCTGGGAAATCCCATGGACAGAAGAGCCTGGAGGGCTACAGTCCATGGATCTCGAGAATCAGACACAACTTAGTGAATAAAGAACAACAACAAAATTTGGCTCTGGGGAGTTCTCTGTGCTGTGACACCTCAGAGCCCTGGTTAGAGTGGGCACCATGGACCTGGAGCACGAGGGCCATGCCAACGGGCAGTGGGCGCCATCAGGAGGCACATTCCTAAAGGGTGACTGGAAAGCCTGTGACGGCCCTCCTCACACAGGTTTGGGAACCAGCAGTTCTGGGAGCACTCCAACCTCCAACATATCAGTGAAGCACTGAGCTTCTAGGGGCTCAATGTGGGTGTGGAAGAGGCAGCCCTTGGAGCTGGCCATTTTCCTATGGAGCAACAGAACTCGCCTTTCCTTGGAGAGAAGCTGGCCCAGAGATGCTACATGATAATAGCCTGCCCTCTGCTCTAAGGTTTGCAAAGCCCTAGTTTCATCTCACCTCCTTCAACTCTTCCCAAAGCCCTAGGAGACAGCCCTCATGGAAAATTCTTCCGATTTTACAGAGAGGAGATGGGAGGGTCAATAACTGGCCTGACACCAGAGCTAAATGGAGGGTGGGGGTAGGAGCTGGCTCAGGGGGGTGGGAGGGGAGGAGCATGTGGTCAAGGGCTGCTGGTGGTTAGGGTGGATCCTCAGAGTTGCCTGTGTGCATGCATGCTCTGTCGCTCAGTCATGTCCATCTCTTTCAGATCCTATGGACTGTAGTCCACCAGTCTCTTCTGTCTGTGGGATTCTCTAGGCAAGAATACTGGAGTGGGTTGCCACACCCTTCTCCAGGGGATCTTCCAGACCCAGGGATTGAACTCACGTCTCTTCTGTCTCCTGCATTGGCAGGTGGGTTCTTTACCACTAGTGCCACCTGAGAAGCCCAGAGTTGCCTACTTAATGCATTCATCCCCCAGGCAGCCCTGATCTGGTGCATCCTGGCTATGAGAACAGGATCTGACAGCCAATTGCCAGAGTTCAAGTTCCAGCTCTGCTGCTTACTATCCGTGACCGGGGGCAAACTAGCTAACTCTGTGGTGCCTCAGCTTCCCCTCTGGAATCAGAGACAACCCCTGCATCCACCTCCCGGGACTATTATGAGAATTAAATGAGCTCTTTCCAGGAAAGCCGGGTGGATCACCCTCGGGTACAGTTGCCCCATTGGTGTGGAGCACTAAGTGCCTGATTCAGGGAGAGGGGGCTGTGAGTTTCTGAAAGCCTTGCACATGTGAGCCTGCATTGGCCCAGAGAAGGTGTCTTTGCTAATTCATCCACCTGGACCGGTGCCTTTGTCTAATTCCTAAGAAGATTTGCATTGGCTAGCAGTGGCCTGGAATGCCAATACATCCCAAGGGCTCAATTAATATGTTACTATGGTTTTTGGTCCTTCAGATGCTACTCTGCCTCCTGCTCAAGGTGTCCTCTGGGAAGGCAGGAGCAAAGCCACTTGCAGTTACTGATTCAGACGCTAAGGGTGGGAGGTGGCCCCCGCTGAGTCTTCCCAGTAAACCCCGGTAACTAGCCCAGAGCTTGGACCTGGGTTCCCTGACTCTCAGCTACCTGGGGTCCCACCTGGAGTGTCCTGATTTCCCACCCCTCCCCACAGGCAAGCAGAGCACAACACTTAGATCTCAGAACAATTCACTCCTGCTTCCCGTGTGGGTTTTGCCGCTCTTCTTCCCAGCTGAGGACTCGCACTTAAGCAGGGCAAAGTGACATTCCATCATTAATACCTAATGCAGTTGTATCGAGTAGTGTAAACACGCTTCCCGGTGCAGAGTCCTGCCCCCACCCCCTCTCGCCCGGTGCCCCCTCCCCAGTATAATTGTTTTCGCTCCCCTAAATTCAGATGTAATTCAAGCCGGAGAAATCGTGGCTGTATTACATCTCCAGCCAGGGAATTATTAGTATGACTTTTTGGCGGCGTGACAGTGATGTTTCGACAATCTATACATATTGATTTAGGTCGATAATAAACAATTTGATTAGCCTCCCCATCCATGGGCTGTCATTTCAATCACTGACAGGGCCCAGCAGAGTGGAAGGGAGGTGGCACACACAAGTGGCAAGAATTCTCAAAATAAGAAACTCCGTCCTGATTAGAGGCCTGGCTTCAGTGAATTGGACAAGACAGCTCAGCTGCCACGTTATTAACTCCCTGGGAAAATACTTGGTCGGTCCCCGGGGCCAGCCCGCGTATTCTGATGTGGATCGATAAGCAATCTCCGGTGTATATGGAATTCAGACTCGAATCATTTGTCTCTGGCTCCTTTCTCCAAAGGGAGCCCCGTGGTTGGACCTGGTCTGCCTTGCAAGGACCCCCCACCCCACCCCACCACACACTCCCTTTTTAACTAATGACCTGCTGTGGAGGAGGCCAGAGAGCAGACACCTCTTCCATCATCAAGAAAGGCTCTCTCAGGTGGGTCTAATGATGGTAATGGGCTCCTTTCAATTTTTTAAAAATGATCCCCAGCCTGACATCGTGGAGTTGAATTTGTGTAAGTGATGGGCACGCCCCTCAGTGGCAGATAGACAGATGGGTGATAATGAACACCCTCCCATCAGTGGCCACACCTGAGGGTGATGCTTTGACAGAGCAGGAAATTTCCCTCTTTCTGACAGGTCTTTGTGAGGGAGACAGAAGGGTGGGTGCCACCCAGGGGTGCTGACAGCCTGGACTGGAGATGGTTCAGGAGAGGAGAAGCTACACCCAGGAGGCTCCAGGCTTCCCTGTGAGCTGGCTTCTTTGGCTGCTGGTCACCAACTGATGGAGCTCCCTGGGCTGCAGGACCTCCTCCCGACCATCAGATGCCATGCCCTTTGCTTATAGGTGGAGACTCCAACGATGCTAAAGGCAGAGGACCTCGGGGGACCACATGGCAAGCCAGGTATTGGCAGGGACCCAGCTCCCCTCACTCCCCACAGCTGGAAAAGCAATGTGTTTAGTGCTTATGACAGTCTTTGGATCAGGCAAATCTTGAGGCCGTGTCTGGTGCTTTGAATGTCAGTTTCTCCTTGGGTAAAATGAGGCTGCTAACACCCACCCTGCATACTGTGGAAAGAATTTAATGAAATAATATGGAGAGAGAGCCTAGCACAGTGCTTGTAGTAGAATAGATACTTGATAAATGTGGGCTTCCTAGCTGGTGCTAGTGGTAAAGAATCTGCCTGCCAATGCAGGAGATGCAAGTTTGATCCCTAGGTCAGGAAGATCCCCTGAAGGAGGAAATGGCACCCCATTCCAGTATTCTTGCCTAGAAAATTTCATGGACAGAAGAGCCTGGTGGGCGACAGCCCATGGGGCTGCAGAAAGTCAGATACGACTGAGCACACAAATAGTCATGAAGTTTAGAATCGACATGAGATAACAAGTGTAGAGAGTTTATACATTTTTATTTACAAGTTTTTGTGATTTTTATCATCAGATCCTCGCTTTTTCAAAAAATGAGGTCTTAGAAATCCCTGTTTCCCCCAGCTGCAAAGTAAGTGTGGGCGGGGCAACCCCCAGAGTGCACCTCACCTCCCAGATCCTGTACCCCTGGGGGAGGGAGAAGCTCTATAATCTGTAGAGCTCTGTAACACTGACTAGTTATAACACCAGAGCCACAGAGCTGTGGTGTTCGTCATGGGCTTCACACAGAAGTACCTCAGGGGCTTCCGGGGCTGGAGGAGGTCAGGGGGAGGGCCCTGGGGCCCCTATCCCCACAGAGTACCTGGACCTCCACTCCGGGAGCCTGTGTCCCAAAGAAAAACAAGCAAAGAGTAGTATCAGAACTGGATTTGGCAGTGAGAAACAAAACCTGAAATAACATGACTTCAACACGATCAGACTTTATCTCTCTTCTACATGAAAGCTGGGAAGTTGGCTGTCCAAGCCTGGTGTGGCTGACTGCTCAGCTGGGTGACGTGCTCAAGGAGCCGGTTTCCTTCCAGCTCACTCTCCAGCATCCTTAGGGGCCCAGATGTTCCAAGATGTCAGCCCAGAGATCCATGTTCAAGGAAGGAAAATGGAGGAAGGGACAAAACAGATTGGGGTAAACAATATAAACCAACTCTTTTTTTTTTTATTAACACAGTTTTAATTTTTAAATAGCTTCAGCTTTACAGAAAAATTGCAATGATAATTCAGAGAGTTCTCATAACACTCACATCAAGTTTTCCCATTATTAACATCTTGTATAAGTATGGTATATTTGTCCAAATGAATAAACCAATATTGGTACGTTATTATCAACCAAAGTCCACATACTTTATAAAATTTCCTTTGTTTTAACCTAATGTCATTTTCCTGTTCCAGGATCTCACCTAAGACACCACATCACGCTTAGTTGTCACGTCTCCTCCGGCTCTTCTTGGCTGTGACAGTTTCTCAGACATGCCTTGTTTTTTTCAGTTTGGGGGAGTGTTGGTTGGACATTTTACAGAATGACCCTCTATTGGAAACTGTCTGTTGCTTTTCTCATGATTAACTTAGATATATGAGTTTTGGGGAGGAAGACCACAGACATAAAGTGCCATTCTCATCCTATCCGAAAAACATCTTGGTTGCTTCCAAGTTTTAATGATCATGAATAAAGCTGCTATAAACATCTGTATATGAGTGCAACATATCAAGTCTTTTTTACAAACAGCTTTCAGAAACAGCTCTGCAAAATTTCACCTATACCGTAAGGTAAATTTAGTCACCTGGCACACCTACCTGCAAGGGAGGTTGGTAAAAGTAGGCTTCTGCACCCAGCTAAAATGGAAGAGTTCTATGGAAGAAGGGAGAGAAGAGACATGGCCGACTACCATCAGTCTCAGCCCAGGGATACAATCAAGGCCTCGGAAGCAGACAGGATGGAGGAAGTATAAAAACAGTGAACTTCTGGTACTCAAACGCTGTTACTGAGAGAATCAAGGAGAGGGAGGTCAGCTGCCACTGAACTATGAAAAAGAGTCTTGTGCTGGGGAAATGTTCAATAATTCACTCAAAAAATAATTCACTCCAACAAATGCATTGATGGTACATCCAAACAATGGGATATTATTCAGTACTGAAAAGGAAATGAGCTTGCAAGCCACAAAAAGTCTTGGAGGAAAGACACGAAGGAAACTTAAATGCATATTACTACATGGCAGATGTTTTTTCAGGCTCCAAAATCACTGCAGATGGTGACTGCAGCCATTAAATTAAAAGACGCTTACTCCTTGGAAGAAAAGTTATGACCAACCTAGACAGCATATTAAAAAGCAGAGATGTTACTTTGCCAACAAAGATCTGTCTAGTCAAGGCTATGGTTTTTCGAGTAGTCATGTATGGATGTGAGAGTTGGACTATAAAGATAGCTGAGCACAGAAGAATTGATGCTTTTGAACTGTGGTGTTGGAGAAGACTCTTGAAAGTCCCTTGGACTGCAAGGAGATCAGACCAGTCCATCCTAAAGGAGATCAGTCCTGAATATTCATTGGAAGGACTGATATTGAAGCTGAAACTCCAATACTTTGGCCACCTGATGCACAGAGCTGACTCATTTGAAAAGACCCTGATGCTGGGAAAGATTGAGGGCAGGAGGAGAAGGGGGTGACAGAGGATGGGATGGTTGGATGGCATCACCAACTCAATGGACATGAGTTTGAGTAAACTCTGGGAGTTGGTAATGGACAGGGAGGCCTGGCATGCTGCAGTCCATGAGGTTGCAAAGAGTTGGACACGACTTAGCAACTGAACTGAACTGAACTGAAGTGGAAGAAGCTAATCTGAAAAGACTATGGACAGTGTAATTCCAACTATACGACATTCTGGAAAAGGCAAAACTAGAGAGGCAGATAAAAACACCAGTTGTTGCCAGCCAGTGGGGGAGAGAAGGATGAACAGATGGAGCATAGATTATTTTTAGGGTAATGAAAATACTCTATGATGGTGGATAAACTTGTGATGCTCAAACCCATAGAATATACAACACCAAGACTGAGCTCTCATGTAAGCTATGGACTTGAGTGTTAATGGTGTGTCAGAGTAGGTTCATCACTCATAACAAATGTACCGTTCTGGTGGGGGATGTTGATAATAGCAAAATTTATGTATATGGGATATCATATTCCTCTCAGTTTTGCTGTGACCCTGAAGTCTAAAAAGCTAAAGTCTTTTTTGGGGAAAAAAAAAATGTATTAAACAATTCAGGAAACAAAGTGGGAAAGCGCCATGGCCCTCCTCAGGTTTACAACCCAGGGATAAGAGTTTAACAATATTTGGGGATAAGAAAAAGTGTGATGCCCTGAGATCTCTAACAGTCCAGTGAGACAGAGTGGAAGTCTGCTGAAGTGAAGTGACTCAGTCATGTCCAACTCTTCGCGACCCCATGGACTATAGCCTACCGGGCTCCTCTGTCCATTGGATTTTCCAGGCAAGAGTACTGGAGTGGGTTGCCATTTCCCTACAAATTCCAAGATCCACGAATCATTGTCTAAGTTTGGTCGGATTTATAATTGCCGATTTCAGTGGCTAATTCTCTGTGAACTGTGATGGCACAGGGCAGCTCTTGGTTAATGAGGCTGTCCCGTGGTATCTAAGCTTCCCGCACAAGAAGCCATTTCCTTGGGCCTAAGAACCTGACCTTCAGCTCTTTGGGTTTGGGGAGAGGCTCTCATGGAGGTGACAGATCTCTTTTAGATGAGGTTCTGCCTCGTGTTTCCCTGGTTCATGAGAACTTCCAAGAATTTGCCTGGGAAATGTGTTTGATGCCAATTCTGAGACAGATGCGGATTACCTGCAATTACCTCCAAGTGAGGGCAAAGTTTTATGTAGAGTGAAATTAAGGACTTTGGATTATTTGTCTGTTTGTCGTCATTTATAAAGCCTGCCCGTGATGCCAAGTGGTATTTCTCAATAAAGGAATGAACAGGTTTGAGTCTTCCTAAAACCCCATGTTCAGAATGGCTGTAACGTAGATTATGACATCAGAGGAGTTTCTTCTAGAAGTCCAGGGCCCCGGGATGAAGATGCCCACCAATATAAAAAACAGATTGAGGATAGGCCCTCTCAGGCATGGCTCAGGGCTGAGGAGCATAGGGGGGGATGCCTCAGTTCTCAAAGGAGTTGGTAGCTCCACCATGTTGCGTATCAATACA
The DNA here is from genome assembly GCF_003369695.1 of Bos indicus x Bos taurus. NCBI lineage: Eukaryota > Metazoa > Chordata > Mammalia > Artiodactyla > Bovidae > Bos > Bos indicus x Bos taurus. Next base: position 46,443,187 of record NC_040093.1, read on the forward strand.
AATAAACACATGCAGAGATTCTACTTAATGCCTGAAAAAGTTGGGGCCTAACTAGCTCTAGACAGTTCAAAAAATAATCTGATGTTTCTGACTCTCCATTCCCTAAGTTAAAGTTTATTCTCTCTGCCTCCTTTGTGTGCCATAATAACTCCTGGCCCGCAGGATAATAGCACTTATGTCATGCTGCTTTGTCTCACTATGAACTGTGTACAGGCTTGCCTCCCAACTAGATGTAAGCTCATCCAGGGTTTGAATCTGGTCCCTTTGCCTTCTCCTGGATGCCCTGCATTGAGCACCTGGCTGTGGTGTGCAGCCCAAAGACCCAGCTTTCTTACTTATCCAGCCACGTGATCTGGGACCAGCTGCTGAATTCACCTGAGCCCTTACTTCCTCTTCTGTACAATAGGGCTAACATCCTCCTAGGGTATGTCGAAGTGTGTGCTGTGTGCTTAGTCACTCTTCGAAATCCCATGGACTGTAACCCACCCGACTCCTCTGTCCATGGGGATTCTCCAGGCAAGAATACTGGAGTGAGTTGCCATTCCCTTCTCCAGGAGATCTTCCCAGCCCAGAGATCAAACCCAGGTCTCCCACATTGCAAGCAGATTCTTTATAGTCTGAGCCACCAAGGAAACCCATATCTAAGTACCAAATCAAATAGGGAATCAAAATGCCATGCCCCATGACTGTTCCATAACAAATGTCCAGAAAGCATTGGATAAAAATAAAAACAGATACTTCTGAGTGTCGAAGGGGTGAATTCATGAGTGTGAAAATGTTTCTCTCTGGGACCGTGCAGGCAGTTAACAAGAAAAGGCTGGCATTATGTTAATTCCCATTAATATCCTCTGAGGGTGCAGGGGAAGAAGATGGACTGGCTAGCCTTGAAACACAATCAGATCCCATTTTTATCTCCTTTGCTACAGCTTTATTGTAGTGAAATATGTTCACTTTAGCAGAGGGCAATCACCCTCAATAGACAATGCAAGAGGCATGAGGTGCCAGGGGGAATTTTCTGAGCGTCTGCCCTGGACGCCCAGCTCCAGGCTGTTATGGTTTATGTATTAAAACTGCCCAGAGATGTGATTGTGTGTAGCCCCTGATGGATATTTGCTGCGGTTAGGCTGCATTAGACTCGATTTATCCCCCAGCACTCATTGTTGCTATTGATTGATTTTTAAATTAGATGAAGGCAATCAGTAAATACCACCCAATCAAGTTCTAAAAACATACAGGAGATTAGACAATTTAGGGTAATCAATGGAAATATTCTTTGATTTGCTACCACTCAATTTTGACCATAAATTACAACTATAACTTGCAAGTTAGTAAGCTATAAAGCAAGTGGATGTGACAAGAAAAACTATAAGAAATGAATTAAGGGACTGAGGAAGAACCACTGATGTTGTTCTATAATGAGGCAAAATGACTCTTCATATCTGGGCATTCCTGTGGGACCTCATCACCCGTGTTAGGTCAGGACACCAGGGAGAGCTCAAGGTTTGCCCGGCTTTTTAAACAAAAAGTTGGGGAGGATAGGTGGAAAAATTTTGTGTGGTGGAAATAAAACACAGTAGTCATTCTTCTAACAGATGAGCTTGAACAATAACTGGTCAACCTAATTTTGTGGTTGCAAATACATGTCATATAATTTTAGGCTCAAACCCCACGGTTTGTGAAAACCCTCACCTACCTCACAGACACTTTCAAATGCTAATTTCAAAGTCACACTCCTGTACTGTGATTTCCTACAAAGTCTAAAATGTAACAATAATTAAATGTAATTTTAGACCAGAACTTCATACTCTTCAAAAGATATATTTGCCTGATTGTACAATCTGTACATCTTTCATACTTTTAAAAGAAGCACATTCAGACTCTAAATTTTCCTATTCTTTCTCTATCCAATGGGCATATGATGCAAAAGACATAAATTTGTTTTCATGAGTTCATGATTTCATAGCAAAGGCAAAGACCTCACAGCAGCTTGAGTTCATCCATCCATCCATCCATCCATTCATTCATTGGTTTACATGAACATTGAAGACAGGTTGCTTCAAGTTTTCTCATCTCTCTCTCTCTCTTCATTTTTTTTTTTTTTTTTTTTGCTCCTTAGGGCTTTGTAGAATACACAGAAGAACAAAAAATATCTGAATGACCCAGATAGCCACGATGGTGTGATCACTCACCTAGAGCAAGACATCTTGGATTGCAAGTGGACCTTAGAAAGCATCACTATGAAAAAAACTAGTGGAAGTGATGGAATTCCAGCTGAACTCTTTCAAATCCTAAAGGATGATGCTGTGAAAGTGCTGTGCTCAGTATACCAGCAAATTTGGAAAACTCAGCAGTGGCCACAGGACTGGAAAAGGTCAGTTTTCATTCCAATCCCAAAGAAAGGAAACGCCAAAGAATGTTCAAAGTACTGCACAATTGCACTCATCTCACACGCTAGTAAAGTAATGCTCAAAATTCTCCAAGCGAGACTTCAACAATATGTGAACCAAGAACTTCCCGATGTTCAAGCTTGATTTAGAAAAAAGGCAGAGGAACCAGAGATCAAATTGCCAACATCCATTGGATCACAGAAAAAGCAAGAGAGTTCGAGGAAAACATCTACTTCTGCTTTATTGACTATGCCAAAACCTTTGACTATGTGGATCACAACAAACTGTGGAACATTCTTAAAGAGATGGGAATACCAGACCACCTGACCTGCCTCCTAAGAAATCTGTATGCAGGTCAAGAAGCAACAGTTAGAACTGGACGTGGAACAGACTGGTTCCAAATTGGGAAAGGAGTATGTCAAGGCTGTATATTGTTACCCTGAAGGCAATGGCACCCCACTCCAGTACTCTTGCTTGGAAAATCCCATGGACGGAGGAGCCTGGTAGGCTGCATTCCATGGGGTCGCTAGGAGTCGGACACGACTGAGCGACTTCACTTTCACTTTTCACTTTCCTGCATTGGAGAAGGAAATGGCAACCCACTCCAGTGTTCTTGCTTGGAGAATCCCAGGGACAGGGGAGCCTGGTGGGCTGCCATCTATGGGGTTGCACAGAGTCGGACATGACTGAAGCCACTTAGCAGCAGCAGCAGCAGCTTATTTAGCATATGGAGAGTACATCATGCGAAATGCCTGCTGGATGAAGCATAAGTTGGAATCAAGATTGTCAGGAGAATTATCAATAACCTCAGATTGGAAATGACACCACCATTATAGCAGAAAGTGAAGAGGAACTAAAGAGCCTCTTGATGAAGGTGAAAGAGGAGAGTGAAAAAGCTGGCTTAAATCTCAATGTTCAAAAAAATTAATATCATGGCATCTGGTCTCATCGCTTCATGAGAAGTAGATGGGAAAACAATGCAAACAGTGACAGACTTTATTTTCTTGGGCTCCAAAATCACAGCAGATGCTGACTGCAGCCATGAAATTGAAAGACTCTTGCTCCTTGAAAGAAAGCTACGACAAACCTAGACAGCATATTAAAAAGCAGAGACATTGCTTTGCCAACAAAGGTCCATCTAGTCAAAGCTATGATTTTTCCACTAGTCATGTATGGGTGTGAGAGTTGAACCATAAAGAAATCTGAGCACCAAAGAATTGCTGCTTTTGAACTGTGGTGTTGGAGAAGACTCTGGAGAGTCACTTGGACTGCAAGGAGATCAAAAAAATCCTAAAGGAAATCAGTTCTGAATATTCATTGGAAGGACTGATGTTGAAGCTGAAACTCCAAAACTTTGGGCACCTGATGCAAAGAACTGACTCATTGGAAAAGACCCTGATGCTGGGAAAGATTGAAGGCAGGAGGAGAAGGGGACAGCAAAGGATGAGATGGTTGGATGGCATCACCAACTGGATGAACGTGAGTTTAAGCAAGCTCCTGGAGGTGGTGATGGACAGGGAAGCCTGGCATGCTGCAGTCCATGGGGTTGCAAAGAGTCAGACATGTTTGAGCGACCAAACTGACTGAGGGCTTTGTAGAAGTGGAAAATGAATGATCAAACTGTAGTAGCCTTCTTACACCAGCAAAATACCCGGGGACTTTCTGAGACATCAATCAGAATAAGCGGACTAGTTCTCCTACCTCTGTCCTGGGTGGTCATTGGCCAGGAAGGGCCAGGGATGGGACTTCTCTCTCTTCTGACTTGTGACAATCCTGGGCTCTCATTGGACCCAGTGACAGGAAAGAATGGTAGAGCTTGGGGATTGATTTGGGAGACATGGACTCTCCCTGATGCTCAGGGATCCCAGAGGGGTCTATTCTTAAAATAGCCTTGGAAATTCAAGACAGAGGGGGACTTCTGAGCACAGGGGGTTCTCTAGAAAGCAACTGAATTGGCAGAGCAAGAAAATTTAAAGTGAAAATGTTTTTTCTGGAAGGTTGGGAACTTAATTTAAAAAAATAAGTTATCCTGCTCTGATTCATAAATTAATACATGCTGACTGTTAAAAAAAACTTAGAAAATTCAGAAAATTGGAACTGCCCTGGTGGTCCAGTGCTCCCGCTGCAGGGGGCACAGCTTCAGTCCCTGGCCAGAGAACTAAAAACTCATGTGCCTCACAGACAAAAAAGAAAATTCAGAAAATTATACAGGAGAAAATTAAAATCACGTATAATCCCAGTATTCCAAATTACTATTGTTTTGATACATCTTTCCAGCCTTTAAGCCTATATATAGAAAAATAAAGCTACCCTCTCTGGTGCCTGCTTTTGTATATCATAGACATTGTCTCTTACCATTTAATTTTCCAAATAACACAATCTCCACAGATGCAGAATTCCCTTGATAGTGACAATACTTAGTGAGTGCTGTGAACAAGGACATAAGGGTATCCTCTCGGCATGTCCTTGCCACAGCCCTGGGATGTAGGCGCTATTTTCATCACTGTCTCCATTTTGCAGATGCACTAACCAAGACTAGTAGGATTTGAGAAATATGCTCCTGGTGGAGCAGCAGACGCAGGCTCCGGACCTGGCTTGTGAAGCTCTAGGCCTTGACTCCAACCAGCCATTATGGGATCTGTGTTCAGAGCCTTGCAAAGACAGAGAGAGGAACTCTTCTCAATACCTAAAGGAATCTGAGCCCTAGTCCCCATTCTTTCCATTTTTCCTATTCACACCATGTTTGAGCTGCCAAACTTGCCCTTGCATCAGAGAATGCCCTTCACATAGCCCATCTCAGAGAGTTCATTGAGAGAATATTGGGTTGGCCAAAAATTTCATCCAGATCTTTCCCAAAATGTGTACCCAAATGAACTTTTTGGCCAACCCAATATTTAGTTGACAGTCTTCTTCTGAGGGTCATTATGAGCACCAAATGAGGTCTTTCCTGGGAAAATGTTCTACACATTGTAGAATCCTGTACACAAGCAATGCGTGCGTGTGTGCCAAGTTGCTTCAGTCGTGTTCGACTCTTTTCGATCCTATGGACTAGAGCCCACCAGGCTCCTCTGTCCATGGGATTCTCCAGGCAAGAATACTGGAGTGGGGTGCCATGGTCTCCTCCAGTGGATCTTCCTGACCCAGGGATTGAACGTGCATCTCTTATGGACCCTGCAATGGCAGGCAGGTTCTTTACCACTAGCACCATCTGGGAAGCCTATGAAGGGCCAGTCAATCAACTAACAGTGGTGTACAGTGATGCTCTAAATTAGAGATTGCTCTCTGCCAGACAGTGGTGCAGATCTAGCTAATAGATGGGTTTCACTTAACCTATGTTGTGTTGAAACTTTTTCCAATTAATGGCTAATATTTCAAGGTCAGGAGATTTTAAGGGAAAAGAAATCCAGATTTCCTCCCCATTATCTTGGAAAGTCCGAAGACGCAGCCAATGGGCCCACATTCTCACCCAGCAGCTGCTGGCTGGAACAAAGAAACAGCTGATAGACAGGAATGTGCTATCCGGGGCACCCCACTCCTCACCACTCCCTGTGTATCATGCCTACGGCTTCAGTCATTGATACTGCTTGCTTGCCTGTGGGGAGACTGTATTTACCACCCTCACACTAAGTATTTCTGTGAGATACAGGTCTGTTCCCTTCTCCTCTAAGCTCTGAAATACATGACTTATCTCTAGTTTTTTGTTGTTTACTCACTATATCTGACTCCTTACAACCCCATGGACTGTAGCCCGCCAGGCTCCTCTGCCCATGGAATTCTCCAGGCAAGAATACTGGAGTGGGTTGCCATTTCCTTCTCCAGGAGATCTTCCTGACCCAGGGAATGAACCCACATCTCCTGCATCGGCAGGTGGATTCTTTACCATTGAGCCACTTGGGAAGCCCCGATCTCTGTTTACTCTATTTGAGTGAAGTCGCTCAGTCATGTCCGACTCTTTGCAAACCCGTGGACTGTAGCCAACCAGGCTCCTCCATCCGTGGGATTCTCCAGGCAAGAATACTGGAGTGGGTGGCCATTTCCTCCTCCAGGGGATCTTCCCAACCCAGGGATCAAACCCAGGTCTCCTGCATTGCTGGCAGATGCTTTAACCTCTGAGCCACCAGGGAAGCCCCACCACTCAAATAGAAACTCGAGGACCAGGGTCCATTTTGTTGCATTTTTGCTGCATGCACTCTGGCCTGAGCAGGAGAAGGCACCCAGGAAGTGTTTGTTGAGTGGGTGAATGACTAAGAAGGAGGCTAACGAAGTCTGTGAGAGGCGGGCAGTTTTCAAGGTGACACAGGTGAGAGTCTGGCCAGCCAGGTAGTACCAACATGATGGCAGGTGAAGGCACCTGCATGAAGGTACATGTGGATGCCAGTCAGGTAGCCTGGGAGTCTGGGTCAGGTGGAAGATGGAATGGGCCAGGAGCCTGCTGCTCCCCAGGGCCTCTGCCTTTCAGGAACGAATTTCTCTAAGTTTTCTTGCAGCAGAAAGGAGGGTGGCTAGACTGCAGATAAGGTTCTCCCCAGACCCAGGGTGTCAGGGATAGTTAGTCTTACCTGGAATCTGCTCTTGTCTTTGCAGGTCACAAAGCGCCCTCTTGCCTTCTCTTATTACTGTTTTACCACCACTCTAGGGGGATGCAGAAACATAGGCCAATGGCTTGCCTGGTCTCTCAGTGAGTAAGTGGCAAGGTTGAGCCTTCCACCTGGGTGTCCTGGCCCTGGTCTGGCCCACCGTGCCACCAGGTCACAGCCGTCTCCAAGATGAAGATCCATGATGGTGGGGAGCTGGCCTTCAATGAACAAAAGGAGTAAACAGTGCAGTCTGAGTGCAGGCCCAGAGGCCCTTCCTGCCTCCGACTTTAGAATTGCCATCATCTATGACCAGAACTGGGCTTCCCTGGTGGCTCAGATGGTAAAGGATCCACCTGCAATGCAGGAGCCCTGGGTTCAATCCCTGGGTCAGGAAGATCCCCTGAGTAAGGGAATGGCTACCCATTCCAGTATTCTTGCCTGGAGAATCCCATGGACAGGGGAGTCTGGTGAGCTACAGTCCACAGGGTCACAAAGAGTTAGACACAACTAACACCCATGTGACCAGAACCAAAGCAGCCATTTCTTCCCAAGGAGATGGCAGTGGGGAGCCCATTGGTTGAAGGTTAGAGATCAACCTGTGTGTATCTAACTTTGATCCCATGTTTTCATGAGCACATTAGCAATTTACTTAACTCTCTGTGCCTCATCTTTTCCTACCTGTGAAATGGGAAGATCAATGGTACCTACCCCTCAGGGCTGCTGAGTGTTGTCAACACAGCCAACACAGCAAGAGCTAATATTTACTGAGTGTTTGTTTGGGACCTGTGCTGTTCTAAGCCCTGGACATGCATCCAAAGTGCCCAGTAAATGCCAAAAGCTCTTGTGAAACAAATCACCTTCCTTGGATCCTTCTATGACTTCATGAGGTAGGTCTCCTATAATCCCCCTTTTATCTATGAGGAAACTGAAGCATAAAGAACTTCTACAGCTTGCCCAAGATGGTACAGCTGTGAAACAAGGAGCAGCGATGCAAACCAGACAGCATGGCTGCACAGCAAAATTCCTCAGCACCACCCACCTCTGACTCACAAAGGCTTCTGCACACAGTATCGGGTTGAACTGTGTCAAACTTCAATCCTTGTCCAATATCAGCTGTTTCATGTGGATCAAAGCCCTAAGGGCTTGGCAGACTCCCTGGATAAAGATGATGCAGATGAGGACGAGGACAACTTGGGTCCATGAAAGAGGATATGAGGGCGTGTCCCAGGCTGCAGGTTGGACTCTTCCAGGGATGAGGGGGTGGTTGGGGAGGGGGGTCCATGGAGGGCCAGGGAACTTTAGAGGAATTGCCTGGGAGGTGACCAGGAGAAGTGAGCTTTACTTTATCATGGTACAGAACTAAAAGGGCAGACCAATTAATCATAGAAGTTTCTAAAAGTGCTTTTATTTTGCCATTTAGTATGCCAGCGAGATCATTTCCCTTAATGTATACTCCTGGTATTAACACGCCTTAATCCATCACAGGCTGTATTATGAAATTACTGTGTTTTACTCCCGGGTCCTGCGGAAGATCATTAACCCTACTCTTCTCTGGGCCATACATCATCGGAGGGATTACCTCATGGGTCCAGAGACCCCTCTCCTTGGGCTACACAGTGGGGCTGCCCCAGTCATTTTTCCTCACCTCGCCTGACAGACAGGGCTGTTTGCATTAGTGAGCAGATGGTTCCTGGGTGAGAAGCAGATGTCACCTCCCACTTGTCACCTCTCCTTCCAGTGACCCAGGTTTCCATGGAACACAGTGTTCACCCAAAGCTGCCCTTCCCCTACCTCTCCTGATGCCCTCAGGCAAGTCAGGGGCTGTGTTCTTCTGTCCTTAAGCCCATCAGGGACTTTGGCTGTCAGATCTCCCCATCCTGTGACTCATCTTCTAGGGAGCTCTGCTCTGGGCTCGGGGGGAAGCAGACGGTGGCCAAAGGTATCTGGCATGAACCAGTTCAAGGGACCATCTTATGTCATCCGACTGGATTGCCCCATGCCATCCCCCTTCTCTTTCCTTCCCCAGGCTGCCCCATGGCCACATGATCTACCATGTCCTTTCTTTTTTTATATATACTGTGTATAGTTGATTAACAATGTTGTGTTAGTTTCACGTGTACAGCAAAGTGATTCAGTTATACATCTATCCATTCTTTTCCTGTATAGGTTATTACAGAATATGGGGGAGAATTCCCTGTGCTATACAGTAGGTTCATGGTGATTATTTCAGCAGTGTGTACGTGTCAGTCCCAAACTCCCAGCCTATCCACATTCTTAAATCCAAAAACTGAGATGTCATCTCAATTCCTTTCTTGCTCTGACTCACCCTTGTCCCTCCAGGAGCAAATGTTGTTGGTTCTTCTAACAAAAAGCATCCTGACTCTTGCAGCATTTTTCTGTTTCAATGTTATCTACCTTGATCCAAGCCTGGATGAATACGGTCACCTCTAAGGTCTCCCTCTTTTGACTCTCACCCCCACTGCAATGCATTCTCCACTGAGCAATAGAAGGATCTTTTAAAAACATAAATGCTTGGGGTTCTAGAACTACCCTGTATTTTTACAGGTGTGCATGTGAACATTCATTGAGACATTCACTAGGGTGTGTGCACACTGATGCACTCCCTGAATCCAGTTTATACCTCAATTTTTAAAAAAAAATCAGATTAATCCCCCTACTGAAAACCCTCCTGTGACACTTCCTTGTCCTCACATGAGTCTGTAGAACTCCCAGTCTCGGTCCTAAGTGACCCACCGTGCTTCCTTCCTGACACCATGTCTGGCGGGGGCCTTTGATTCCCACCTCCAGACCTTCTGTCCTCCTCTCCAGACCAGGAGCACACGGAGCTCAGGCCTGCTAATATAAAGCCTTTTTCCTTCACCAACACTTTCTCTCACATGACCCTGGCTTATCCTCTCTGTGGCACCCGCCACTACCTGATATTATCGTGAACATTTTCCTTTCTTCCTTGGCTGCCCTGGGTCTTCGTTGCTGCACGCAGTCTTCCTCTAGTTGCGGTGAGCCAGGGCTACTCTTTGTTGCAGTGTACGGGCTTCTTTTGTTTGGGAGCACAGGCTCAGTAGTTGTGGTGCACGGGCTTAGCTTTGTGGCATGTGGGATCCTCCTGGACAAGGAATTGAACCCCTGCCCCCGGCATTGGCAGGTGGATTCTTAGCCACTGAACTATCAGGGCAGGCCCATTTGTTTGTTCTGGACTCTCATTAGTCTACAAGCTCCATGAGAACAGGTAGCACATTTGTCTTGTATCCCTGACCTCCCAGGGCCCTGCCCATCACTTCCTGGGCTGGCAGAGGTGTGGCACCCTACCCACTCTGTGTCTGGGGTGATCGTACCATTATGTTCAGATCCATAGAATAAAAGGGGGCGGTCTGTGGGCAACGCTGGCCATGGGAATAATCTTGGAGAGCAGCAGCTGGACCCACAGGTGTGGGCTCTTGCTACAGAAGTGAAAATGCAAGGCCCTTCCAGCTCTGGAAGCCTCAGTGTCCCCAAGCTAAGCCCTCCCGAGTAACGCGAGGCCTGGACTCTGCTAGGTGTGAATGTGGGAAAAAGGCAGCGGGGCTGAGGATAGCTCTGTGTGATTCAAAACACTTCACGTAGGCACGACTGTCCTTTAGAAACCCAGGATTTGGGGGCTTTTGAGACTCTGGTCTAATTACCGGGGGGAGGGAGAGGGCACAGGTCATTGAGGGGGCAGGGCATTGCCTTTGGCTGAGCCCTTCACCAGGAGAGGACGGAAGACACACCTCCCATCCGGGTATCTGCAAACTGCGTCAACACTTCCGAGCTCAGGCGAGTCATCTGCTGGCAGACGGGGCGGGGCGTGATGGGCTGGGGTGGGGGTCGGAGGTGAGGCATTCAGGCCTTCTCAGAGGAAGCGAGCAGACAGTGAGCCTCAGGCACAGCACACAGCTCACACGATGGTGACTTCAGAGCCCTCAGCGGAAGCAGGGCACACTGGGTCCCAGAAGCCGGAAGCAGATATTTAAGGTCAGTCTTCATCTGAAGTGAGGTTAGTCCTTCAGTCATGTCCGACTCTTTGTGACCCTATGGACTGTAGCCCACAAGACTTCTCTGTCCATGGGATTCTCCAGGCAAGAACAGTGGAGTAGGTTGCTGTTTCCTTCTCCAGGGGATCTTCCTAACTCAGGGACCTAACCCATGTTTCCTGTATTGCAGGCAGATTCTCTACCATCTGAGCCACCAGGGAAGCCTAAGAACAAATCCCAGCTGACACAGAGAGTGTATTAGGGGGCTGATCCTGGGAAGTACAAATGAGGCAGTGGAGAAGGAAAGAAAGCCAGTGTAGGCTTTGCCAGTGAGCTGGTACAGCCGTGGGCAGTGGAGACTCATTTCCACTGGGCCCTCTGAGCAGTCATGGGGAAGACACCTTTGACTAATCGCCCTAGGAGGATGGGGGCTGGGCCATTTACCCACTGAGTCTCATCCCGATTGACTGAAGGTGGTCCCAGGGCATGTGCACGTGTGCACACAAACTCTCTCTCTCTCTCTTACACACACACACGCACACACACTCCTGACTAGTTGTGCTGCCTTGCTGACAAGCAAGCTCCCTTGGCCTCTGAGGAAAAAAAAGAAAGAAAAAGATTGATGGTTGGGGTAGGAGGCTGCCAGCCTACCGGGAAAGTGAAAGTGTTAGTTGCTCAGTTGTGTCTGACTCTTTGCAACACCATGGACTGCAGCCCGCCAGGCTCCTCTGTCCATGGGGATTCTCCAGGGATCGAACCCACATCTCCTGCATCTTCTGCACTGCAGGAAGATATTTCATCACTGAGCCACCAGTGAAGCCCCTCCTTTGTACATGCTGCTGCTACTGCTGCTAAGTCGCTTCAGTCGTGTCCAACTCTGTGCGACCCCATGGACTGCAGCCTACCAGGCCCCTCCGTCCATGGGATTTTTCGGGCAACAGTACTGGAGTGGGGTGCCATTGCCTTCTCCCTCCTTTGTACATACATGAGAGTAATTGTGATAGCTCAGTTGGTAAAGAATCTGCCTATAATGCAGGAGACCCCGGTTCAATTCCTGGGTCAGAAAGATCCACTGAAGAAGGGAAAGGCTGCCCACTCCAGTAGTCTGACCTGGAGAATTCCATGGACTATGTAGTCCATGGGATCGCAAAGAGTTGGACATGACTGAGCAACTTTCACTTTCACACATCACTAACAGGGCAGGAAAAGGAAAGGAGGCATTTATTCCTCTCAGGTGACATTCAGAGTGAATCTTTTATCCCCAAAAGGCGTCCAAACTGATCTTTTTTTTTGTCCAAGGTCACGGAAGTCTCTTAGTTTTGTGCAGGATACCCTGGAGCCATAGGGACCAGTCTTGATTTCCTGGCAGTGACCCAGCTGTGCAGCAGGGACCCAAGCTCAGACACTCTGGGCCATTTCCTGGCCCAGGGCCTTGAGCTCACATTTAACCTTCTGTGTGTGACAAGCAAAATCTAGCAGAGTAGCTCTGCCTCCAGGGGATTCCAAATGAATGGATGATGAAAGAAGGCAATCATCTGAGCTGTCCGCACTGCAGGGCCTTTGGGTGTGCTCTCCATTTGCTCCTTTGCCTGAAATCCCCTTCTTCGGGGTCCTCCCCTGGCTGACTTTTCTTGTTATCCTCAGAGAGGTCATTGTTGACCACCCTCTCCAAATGGGGCTTCTCCGTTGTTCTCTCTCCACACCCTGTTTATTTCTGTCACAAAACTTGCACCGTACCATAGCTATTTGATTGCCTCCTCACCTGCCTGTGATCTGTCTCTCTCCTGGGTCTCTAAGCTTTTAAATGTGAGCACTTTCTGCATGTTTTGCTCACTACCGTATAACTAGCTGGTGCCAATCACAAGATGGATGGATGGATGGATAGATAGATGGATGAACTGATGTTTGGACAGATGAGTGGTAGATGAATGGATGGACAGATGGATGGATAAAAAGTTACCATGAAAAGCAAATGAGACAGCATGTTTGGAAATGCTTTGGAAATAGTTAAGCATGATATAACATATCATTCTGAAATGCTAGCACCAGGCATTCTGATTGAGGCTTTACAAACGTCACCGTCACCAGTCATCTGACTGCTTCCTGGATGCTACGCTCCCATCTTTCGGGTGGAAAACAAGCTCTGTTATTAACCTGAGATCACAAGGCTGATGAGGGATAGGATTAAACCCTAATTAAGTCACCCTTGAAGCTTGCACTCCTTCCATTATATCCCAAATTTCTCATTATTAAAGAAAGTGACTGTGTAGTGTGGTCCCGTGGTTACCAGCAAGTAGACAGCTAGACACCTTAACCGAAATAGCCCCAAGGTGGTTCTTGAGTTACTTTGTCCTCTTTTGGAAACTGAATCTGCCTCCTCTCACTGTCCATTGTCCTTTCTCGCTGTTGTCCCCCAAGAACCTGCATCCATACCCATCCATCTCTAATGAACTACTTCCAATTACTTTTATTTTTTTGGTTTTGAATTTATTTATTTTTTAATTGAAGGATAATCACTTTACAAAATTTTGTTGTTTCTGTCAAACCTCAACATGAATCAGCCATAGGTATACATACATCCCCTCCCTCTTGAACTTCCCTCCCCCTCCCACCAATTACTTTTAATACAAAACCTGTTCTTGTGAAAATTACGTATAAAGTGGGAATGAAGAGTGCCTAAGCAAAGAAAGCTGTTTGCAATTTAGTCGCAATCTCTATTGATTCCTTTAGAGATTTTTTTTTTTTTTAATTCTCTTTCAGGAAGTTACTCCAGAAAGTTGAACTTCAGGGGATAAGTAGTATTTAAGCAGGCTACAAGTCCATGGGGTCTCAAAAGAGTCAGACACTACTTAGCGACTACACAAACACACACAGATAAACAAATACACTTGTGTATTTCATAGGGTTCTTAAAGAGAACCAAAGGAGAGGATCAATGTGGCAGTATGCTGGGGGAAAAATATGTCAACTTGAAGATGTAGATATTTAAGAAGATGCTACTGCTGGTTTTGCTTTCCAGCTTTATTATGATGCATATGACTATACTGCATTTTCTTCATTTATCCTCACATAACATTTTACAGAAATAAATCCAAGTCAGAGGAAATCTCCAGGCTGAGCAGCCATCACGTTGACCAGGAATATTGGAAAATGCAGATTCCTAGTCCCTAGTCTAGACTTACTGAACTATAATCTCTGGGTGGGACCTAAGAAATCTGTATTCTCAACAAGGTCCCAGGGGAAATGGGATAACTGGCCAATTTTAGAAAGTTACTGAAGAGGGAGAGAGAGAGCCAAGTTGGGGTCTGTACTGGATGGAATAGTATCCGCCTATCAAGTCTACAACCACCCAGAACCTCAGAATGTGGCTTTATCCAGAAGTAGGGTCTTTGTATGTATAACTTCAGTCAGTTCCGTCAGTTTTGCTCTAAAAAAGTCACAATGAACACTGAATTCAAGAACACTGAACCACTGCTCCTGGGAATATAGGGTTAGATTCCCATGAGACTTTGGTCACGGTATTTTCATCAATCTAGCATGTATGTTTTTTGCGTCTTTCCATCTAAAGACAACTTATTTACTGTATACTGTTGACTCATTAACATTGAACCCAAGGCCCCCGCCCTATAACTGATTCCTGAACGAAGCTTGTCTAACACTCACATTTTCTGCATTTTCTCTGTAAGGTACATCACAGTCTTCTTGCTCATAGGAATGACTTGGTGCCATTTTATAGAGCAAAATCACCAACAAAAAACACAACACTGAGCAAAGTCAAAAAGACACCTGTTTAGGAGAGCGGAAACAAGAAGGCAGAGCTATGAAGCCTCAGCCAGGAATGGCAAATCAGGCAACTCACATTTTTCACCATTCTGTGCATATCTTTAATGACCGTGGGTATTGACTCGGGGGTCACAGATAAATTTTAGCAAGTAGGTAAATTTAGCCAATACAGATACATGAATAGTGAGTGTTAGTTGCTCAGTCGTGTCCAACTCTTTGTGACCCCATGGACTGTAGCCTGCCAGGCTCCTCTGTCCACAGAATTCTCCAGGCCAGAATACTAAAGTAGGTTGCCATTTCCTTCTCCAGGGGATCTTCCTGACCCAGGGATTGAACACAAGTCTCTAACATTGCAGGTGGACTCTACCACCTGAACCACCAGGGAAGCCCAAATGAATAGTGAGAATCTACTATAATTAAGATGAAGTCTTTCTGGATTAGAGTGGGCACTAAATCCTAGCCAGGACATACAAACAACCTGAATGTCCATTGAAGGAGGAATGGATAAAGAAGATGTGGTACAGATATACAGTGGAATATTAGTCAGCCATAATAAGGAACTAAATTGGGTCATTTATAGAGACCTGGATGGACCTAGAGACTGTCATACAGAGTGAAATAAGTCAGGAAGAGAAAAAGAAATATATTAACACACATATGTGGAATCTGAAAAAAAAATGGTACAGATGATCTTATTTACAAAGTAGAAATAGTGACACAGATATAGAGATCAAATGTACAGATCCCAAGGGGGAAAAATGGGTGGGATGAATTGGGAGATTGGGATTGGCATATATACACTTCAGTTCAATTCAGTTCAGTCACTCAGTCGTGTCCGACTCTTTGCGACCCCATGAATCGCAGCACGCCAGGCCTCCCTGTCCATCACCAACTCCCGGAGTCACCCAAACCCACGTCCATCAAGTCAGTGATACCATCCAGCCATCTCATCCTCTGTCATCCCCTTCTCCTCCTGCCCCCAATCACTCCCAGTATCAGAGTCTTTTCCAATGAGTCAACTCTTCGCATGGGGTGGCCAAAGTATTGGAGTTTCAGCTTTAGCGTCATTCCTTCCAAAGAAATCCCAGGGCTGATCTCCTTCAGAATGGACTGGTTGGATCTCCTTGCAGTCTATGGGACTCTCAAGAGTCTTCTCCAACACCACAGTTCAAAAGCATCAATTCTTCGGTGCTCAGCTTTCTTCACAGTCCACCTCTCACATCCATACATGACCATTGGAAAAACCATAGCCTTGATTAGACAGACCTTTGTTGGCAAAGTTATGTCTCTGCTTTTGAATATGCTATCTAGGTTGGTCTTAACTTTCCTTCCAAGGAGTAAGTGTCTTTCAATTTCATGGCTGCAGTCACCTTCTGCAGTGATTTTGGAGCCTCAAAAAATAAAGTCTGACATTGTTTCCACTGTTTCCCCATCTATTTACCATGAAGTGATGGGACCAGATGCCATGATCTTAATTTTCTGAATGTTGACTACTATGTATAAAATAGATTAACCAATGAAAGCCTTCTACTCAGTGCTCTGTAGTGACCTAAATGGGAAGAAAATCCAAAACAGAGGGGACATATGTATATGTATGGTTATTATTATTATTTTTTTTTTTTTGCTGTACAGTGGAAGCTAATGCAACCTTTTAAAGCAACTACACTCCAAAAAATATTTTTTAAAATAATGAGGTACTTATAAGAAGAGGAGAGGACACACAGATATAGACAGACACAGAGGGAAGAAGGTCAGGAGACAATGAGAGCAGGAAGGCAAGGACTTGAAGCCATGACAAGGACTGCAGGTAGCTGCCCCAGCAGGAAGAGGCCAAGAAGCATTCTTCCCAGGAAGAGCGGTCCTGCCAACACCTTCCTTTCAGAGTCCTAGACTCCAGAACTGTAGAGGAATACATTTCTGTTGTCTTAAGCCACCCAGTTTGTGGCATTTTGTTCTGCCTGCCCTGGGAACGGGACTCAATGTGCTGGTATCAGCCGAGTTTCAGGACTGCAGGACCATGGGGTGCCGGGGAACCCCTTCCATTGGGCAGCCAGCCCAGATCTCAACGCTATAGCCTTAACTCGAATAAGAGGATGTTTGGGAAGACAACAGAGGACAAGAATGTGTTCCATCAGTTCAGCAGGTTATTATTTGAGTCCTCGGAGCCCTACATCACCTTCCAGCGGCCTTGTAGCTGCCTTTGCAAGCACTCTGGTCCCCAGCAGGACTAGACCCTTCCACCTTCCAGGAAAACATTTGGTGCAGGACCACACCCACATATTTGTTGGGTGTATTTTCCTACACCAGGAACCCCATCTTCAAAAGCTACATCTTTGAACTGCAAAGAAAGTGGCATTTTCCTCGTCTCTGAAAACTCAACAGCTTAGAGAATGCTTCTCCCTGACATCACATCAGTCTTGCCATCAGTAATAA
Organism: Bos indicus x Bos taurus; assembly: GCF_003369695.1. Classification (NCBI taxonomy): domain Eukaryota; kingdom Metazoa; phylum Chordata; class Mammalia; order Artiodactyla; family Bovidae; genus Bos; species Bos indicus x Bos taurus. The sequence goes on from NC_040093.1 coordinate 46,460,376, forward strand.
TGTACATCCATGAAGCAATTAAAATCCTGCGAGGTGGGAAATTCATGGTCAAGGTGTCTTGCTCAGGCCTGGCACGTGATGGGTGCTTAATAGATAAGCTGGAGTTGTCCAGACACTCCAGAAGTAGACATCCCCCAGTAGATACACTGGGGGGTGATTCTCAAGGATAAGACTCTTTGGGCCAAAGGACCTTCAAGGTCCCTCCTTAGGACTCCAAGTATGTTGGATAAATGAAGGAGTGGTCAATTTCTAGCCCCTCCCACAACACATGAGAAAACAATGGCTCTGAGGCTTACCCAAGATCAGACAGCTCCAGAGCTCTGAAATCAAGAAGGAAGGAACTTGTTCTGATGCTGCTTCTGGAGGCTGGTTTGAGCCTCCTTGCGCACCTGCATCAAGGCCCTGGGATCCCCCTCAGCCTGTCCTGGTGATGCCAGTTTGTAGACCCATTGGAAGGGCAGGGATGACATCACAGCATTCATTCTGAACTTGGGTATTCTCCAAGTCCCTCGGCTGTGCATTCGTTCACAGGCTGGAGGAAAGTGAGCAAGGTGGCTGGGAGTCACTGAGCACCTCCGGGCATTGATGCCTCAGAAACCAGACTGAAGGAGTGGACAGCTGGACAGGTTCTCAGAAGGTTTGGGGCTGGATTAATCAGAGTTCTCCAAAACCAGTGGGCTAGAATTAAATAAAAATTATGTGTGCTCAATCAGTTTAGTCATGTCCAACTCTGTGCAACCCTGTGGACTGTAGCCCACAGGCTCCTCTGGCCATGAGATTCTCCAGGCAAGAATACTGGAGTGGGTTGCCATGCCCTCCTCCAGGGGATCTTCCCAACCCAGGGATCAAACCCTCCTCTCCTGCATCTCCAGCATTGCAGTGGATTCTTTACCAGCTGAGCCACCTGGGAAGCCCAAGTATAACTAACAAAATACATATAAAAAGAAAGAAATACTGTGAGAAAGAGAGAGAAAAGGGGTGAAGAAGGAAGGGAAGGAGGGAGAGAGAAAGGCAGGCCATAAGATTGTGTAAGTCCCAAGGGGGGCAGGAGAACACTGATGTTCCAGCTTAAAGCATCAGACAGAGAGGACAAATTCCTCTTTCCTCCACTTTTTTGTTCTATTCAGGCCCCCAGTGGATTGCATGGTGCCCACCCACACTGGGAACCCTCAGAAATAAACCCCGAAATAGCGTCCTATCCGGGAGCTCCATGTCCCATCAAACTGATACAAAATTAATCATCCCAGGGGCTCTTCCCAGAAATAGAGCCCACTCTAGGGTGTCCACAGGTCCACAGCCCTCCCTTCCCCTTCCTAGATTCACAAGATGTCAGAGGAGGAAGGGCTCAGAGGGATGGCTAATCTGAGATCACACACTGAGGACCAGACAGGGAACCACTGTGGGTGGCTGGACCAGGTGGGGGCCTCCAGGGAGGTGATGACCTGTGGACCCACCCAGAGAGCAAGTGCATCAGTCATTGTAACCTTTAATGTTGCACCAAATACAAAACATCTGGAAGGCCAGACTCAGTCTTATATCCATCGAATCTGATTTTCGGGTTGTCCTGCTGGAAACTCTGACCCATAGAGAGAGGCGGGGCTGCTATGGGCCATGTGGTAAGAGATGAGCAGCATGAAGATGAGAACCAGGCTCCACCCCCACTCTGACTGCCACCTTTTGTTAATTCATCAAATCAGCAAACTCTCCACCAGCCAGGTGGGGACGAGATAGTTTCTGTTTCTGAGGAGCTCTGGAGATCTGAACTGAGCAGAGCTAGAAGGACCACAGAGAAAGCCCATTATACAGATAAGAAAACTGAGGTCCATGGAGGGGAAGAAACTCTCAGAAAAATGTACGGTGTCAGGCAGAACTAGGACTCATATAAGTCCTATATAAGTCCATATAAGTCACAGAAATGTGACTCATATAAGTACATACAAATGAGTGTGTGTGTGAGTGTGCTGGGAGTGGTTGTGCTAATTTCTTTCCAACCTTCTGTGAGGACAGAAGAGTACCTGGCCTAGAGCAGGTACTTGATCGGTATATGGTTTGAGGGTGATTACAAACTGAAGGATCCTGCTTTGGGAACTTGCAGGCTGAGAATGTGTTCTCCTGGCATCCATTTCTCCCAGAAGGCTTCTGAGCTATCTGCATTTCCCCCCAAATTCCTGAGCATTCCCTTTGGGCACCAAGTTTGACATGCCCTCTTCAAATTCATAATGAGTATGAAATAAACAGAAAGCAGCTCAAGGTGAATCATTCATTAATCATAAACAAAACAGTCCCTGATTGAGGATACATCAGCACAAACCATAAAAAGAAAGGGGGGAGGGTTGCCCAATCTCTTTATTTAATATTAACCACATTATGTTTTTTCATTTGAGTTCTAAGAAAGACTGCTCCCCACTCCCGGGTGCTGTATGAACCCAATCCAAAGTCAATTTTTCTTGACTACATGGATGCCTGCCTCACAGGTGCTGAGAGAGAGATGAGGGACTTTGGAGCCATGGTCACTCATGCTAGATGGATCCCCAACCAGCAGGACCATCTCCTTGGAGCATGGTAAGGTCTCATCCTCAAACCAGTTTCAGCATTGCCTGATATACATGGAGGGAACACAGCCACCTAGCTGAAGATCTGTCCTTGGGAGATGCACACATCACTAGGGTGGAAGCAATAAGCACCCAAGGCACTGGGCAAATAGCCATCTATTGACATGGCTGGGCTGTGGCCCAAAGGGGTATGGCCTTATCTGGGGGGTGAGGGAGATACATAAATATCAAGTGGCTACAGACTGCTCAACTACAGTTACATTTTTTCTCTTTTGCTTCTGCTTCCATGATGGATATAGGTTAAGAGGTGTGATCCCATTTTATAGGTGGATAAACTGAGGCTCAAGGTGTGGAATAATGTTCAGTGCAGGGCTCTTCCCCCTGCCAACACCACCTTCAAAGCAACATTGCAGGCTCCTAAGGGAAAGCTGTTACTTCATGACCAAGCATCTGTCCCTCCCAGGAGAGGAGGTGTCTTTTGACGGAGGTGGGAGACGTTGGGCCCTTGGCACTGGTGGTGATGCCCGAGTGTCTTCTCCCCTCTCTGGCACTCGCCACCTGCCAACCATCAGCTCCACTGCCTCCGTCTGGCTGGGGAAATGCCTGAGCTCTGCTGAGCTCTTCATGAGAGTGTGCAGTGCCTGGTGGGCGTGGGCACACCCCCCCAAGCCATTTGCACAGCATGGGGGTACTGTGATCCAAAGGTGAAACTCAGGAGTTTACTTCCCAAAAAAGCCCAGAGATGGAGGGCAAGGATTGGGAAGTCAGAGTAAAATCTGACACAAATTACCTGGTGCTTGCTGGAGTGGAATCAGGCAGTGAAGCTTCCAGGGCCAGTCTGGTTTGGTGCCATCTCGGCGGAGCAGAGAGGCTGGCCAGGGAGGTGGGGTGCTGACGTGGACGTCGAGTGGGCTTCATGTGGAAATCCAAGGCCATCAGAACTGGACAAGTTCTGAGGGGTTTTCTTGCCTGGGAGTTCCAGACGCCAGGTGCCTAGCAGGCTGCAGTAGAATGGCTTGGAAGCTTTCTTTAAAAAGCAGATAATTGAACTTCACCTTCAGAGATTCCAAATAAAAAATTGGGGATAAAATAAATAAGTCCTTGGAATTTAAAGTACAGCATCCTGACATCATGACTATAGTTAATAATACTATGTTGCATGTTTGAAAGTTACTAATTAATTTACTAAGAGAGTAAATATTAAAACTTCTCATCACAAGAAAGACTGTAACTATGTGTGGTGAGGGAACTTAACTACACTTCTTGTGTTGAGCATTTCACAACACATACAAGTATTGAATCCATATGTTGTACACCTGTGTGCATGCTAAGTCACTTCAGGGTGTCTTACACTTGCGACTGTATGGACTGTGGCCCACCAGGCTCCTCTGTTCATGGGATTCTCCAGGCAAGAATACTGGAGTGGGTTGCCATGCCTTCCTCCAGGGGATCTTCCCAACCCAGGGATGGAACCCACATCACTTATATTTCTTGCATTGACAGGCAGGTTCTTTATCACTAGCGCCACCTGGGAAATCTAATGTACACTCAAAACTCGTGTAATCAAAAAAAAGGACAATTTGGAGTGCAGCTAGGGTGTCCATATTATTGTTCAGTGCCAGACATGATCCTGATGCAAAGCCTACTGGTAAATCACTGTTTATTGATACCCCTCTCATTTGACAGGGGAAAAATTTCAGGCCAGAAATGAAAAGGGTCTTGGCCAAGGTCTCACAGAAAGTTAGAAGCACATCATTCTTTTTTTCATAATTTTATTTATTTACTTATGGCTGTGCTGGGTCTTCGTTCCTGTGCAGGCTTTTTTCTAGTTGCGGTTAGCAGAGGCTGCTCTCTTAGATGTGGTGCATGGGCTCCTCATTGCAGTAGCTTCTCTTGTTGCAGAGCTCAGGCTCTAGGGTATGTGGGCTTCAGAAGTTGTGGCTCCCAGGCTCTAGAGCACAGGCTCAATAATTGTGACCCATAGGGCTTAGTGACTCCCTGGCCTGTGGGACCTTCCTGGATCAGGGATTGAACCAGAGTCTCCTGCATTGGCAGGCAAATTCTTTACCACTGAGCCACCAGGGAAACCCAGAAGCACATCTCTCAATGTCCTCTTGAGTCCTCCTTACCTCTGTTTCTTCCTTCCCCTTTTCATTCATGCAGTCATTAAACAAACGTTTGGTGCTTGCTATGTGGCAGATACTGTGTTAGGTGAAAAAACAGCCCTGATCCCTCCTCTGCTGAAGCAAAGACCCTATTGGGAAAGATTGGAATTAATCAAATAATCCCACACTGAAGTAAAATGACAACTACGATTAAGAGAGGCAGAGAGGCTGTGTCAGGGGCATGTAACACTGTCCAGTGTCCTCGTATGGAAAATGGAATTTCCTCCCTTGCCCTGTCCCCTTCTCTACCTATACAACTCACACAGGATCTTAGCAGAGAACAGATACTGCAAACATAAAAGTAACTGTTCAAATGCTTGGCCTATCCTGATTCTGATATTGGTGGTGGTTTAGTTGCTAAAAGAGAAGCAAATGGCAACTCACTCCAGTATTCTTGCCTGGAGAATTCCATGGGCAAAGCAGCCTGAGGGACTACGGTTCATGGGGGTCACAAAGAGTCAGATACAACTGAGTGACTAGTTGCTAAATTGTGTCTGACTCTTGCGACCCCATGAGCTGTACCTTGCCAGGCTCCTCTGTCCATGGGATTTTCCAGGCAAGAATACTGGAGGGGTTGCCATTTTGTCCTCCAGGGGATCCTCCCAAGCCAGGGATCAAACCTGCATCTCCTACATTGGAGGCAGATTCTTTAACACTGAGCCATCAGAGAAGCCCCTCCTGACTCTGGTAGGCACTCAATAAATATTTGTAGAATTGAACTGCTGAATTGAATTATCCTGCAAAAATAAAGCAAAGATTAGCAAGCATCCCCAGCACCAACCCAGGGTTCATTCAATTTTCCTGTTAGTGCTGACCAGACGCAAGCTAAGTTTTCCAGATCTGAACAAAGATGGCCTTCTGCAGATCCCTGAAATGTCCAAGCTGGTGGGACTCAGCTCTCACCTGATTCATCCTTGTCCTCAACTTCACAGAATGAGATACTGGGGCTCAGGGAGGGAAAAGGCTATTCAAAGTCACGCACAGGAAGAGTGACAGAGCCAGAGCCAGGCCTCCCAAATCCCAGGAAAGCTGAAGATGGACAAACAGAAAAGTGGATGTGTCTGGGGCACTCAGATGCTAGGCCTGTGACTCTGCGTGTGGAAAATGCCACAGTTAGGAACATCCTCCATGTATTAAGTAATGCTCTATGATGGGACCTGTCCCCAAGTGCCCATGACCATTTCTCCACAGGCCGCAGCCAGGAGTAAACATCTACATATGTTTGATAGACAATGATTGCTTCTTTGTTTTCTGTTCTGGTAAAACACTCATATTTCTCTTTGTGTAACCACCTGCTCCCTTCCTGCTCTCAGTTTATGAAGTCTAGGTAGAGTTGCCTCCATCTGCCTCCAGGGATGGTGAGCACATGTCTCAGACTTAGCCAATCACCTTATTTCATCTCCTGCGCCATAGTGATTGGTTCAGAAAAGGACATGTGATTCAAGGTGATCCAATAAGATTCAGCCCTGGGGTTTTGACCAGCACTCTCCCCATTGTTTTTGCTAAGCTGGTGAAATGTTATCCTGGAGCTTCTGGTTGACATCCTGCATTAAAGCTGAAGACCTTTTCTATAAATGAGTCAACAACATGGGGTGGGATGTTGCAGGGAGCCAAGAAGTTTAGGAGAAACAGGCTACATACATAGATGTAGTCATTCCTGTGACTGAATACTCTGCAGTTATGGAGGCAGTAAATTCCCTGTAACAAGTTAATCCAGAATGGCAGAGACCGCCACCAGAGATCTGGGAAGTTTCTGCTGAGAAACAATTACCCAGTGTGGAACTCTGCTTTGCATCCTTCTTTACAAGTCCCACACAGGTGAGTTCTGGCCAGTGAAATCAGAGACAGAATTAAAGAACACCACTACCACCAAAACCTTCCATGCCATCTTTCACACTCCTCTCTTTCTCCATCAAGGGCTAAATGGCAAAGCACCCAGGAAGATTTGGGAAACCATATACTGAAGATGGCATCAGGTAGGGTCCCTGAATGACAGTATGGATGAAGGTGCTTTCTCATTCCACTGCCAGTTGGACTGAGGTGAATGAGAAGTAACCTTCCATTGTGTTAAGCCACCAAATTCCTTGGACTTCTTTGTAATAATGGTTATGTCATCTTAATGCATTCATCTGGTGTTGCATGATAGACAATAGAAATCAACTCTAGCTAACTTAGACTAAAAACGATGTATTAAAAGGATGGTAGTTGCTCACAGACACTCATCAGGAAAAATAGAACCAGGACTCGGAGCTGTCCTGCTCAGAACTATGCCCAAATTCATGCCACAGAACTGGAGCCAGGAGGACACCACTGGGTGCCAGTCTCACGTTGCCTCCTGCCAGTCCTGATGCCAGACCTTAGTGCTGCCCTAGCAATACTCTCCTGCTGCCTTTGAGAATCTGATACAGCTGCCACCATAGCCATGATCTTTTTCAGCATGGATTCTGGTAAGTCCCTGCTTCTCCATGTCCAGTGGAAAGTCCAGGGCATGTATTGGTGGAGCCTGGATCATGTGACCGTACTGTAGCTGCAAGGGAGGCTGGAAAAATGGACAGATGGCATTTTCCCACCACAATAGTGCAAGATGGGCTCTGCTACAAAAGGTGGGGAATTCTCCAAACATGAGGAAATGCTTCAAATACAGGAGAGCCTGATGGATAGATAAATACATGCTGTAGCCAACTTGAGATGGATTTCTGCCATTGAGAGAGCCTAATAGCATAGTACTCAATAGTACTCATAGTACTTAATAGTACTCATATATGCTCCAAATTTTGTACGAAATAGAACATAGGGATTTTCTTGGTAGTCCAGTGGTTAAGAATTCACCCTGTAATCTAGAGGACACAGGTTTGATCCCTGGTTGGGGAACTAAGATCCCACATCCCACAGGGCAGAGCAACTAAGTCTGTGCACCTCAATGTCACATGACATCACTAAGATCTGATGCAGCAAATTAATAAAAAAAAATTTAAAAATAGAACATAGGTACGTTCTAGAGATTGTGTTACTAAGTATGTGATACATACTATCTTACATAATCCTCATAATGACCCAACAGAGATAGAAACTATTATTCTAATTTTGCTGATAAGGAAATGGAGTTGTGGGGAAGGAAATTACTTGCCCAAGGTCACACAGCAAAGATGTGATGAAATCTTCTAACTTAGACACCTGCATCACAGTTATATTTCCCAAAGATGCAAGTCTCTCAGCTTAAAACCACAGTGGAATTCAGATGAACTGGGAAAATGAGTGGGGTATTCATGGACAACTGCAAGAGTCCTTTTGGGTGCAAGACTCAGCCTCCTGGGACAGGCTACCCTGAAGAAGAAGCCCAGGTGTGGTCAACTTTGCCAAGGAAGAAAACCTTGGCTATAGGATGTTAGGGAAGGATTTGGAATCTGAATACAATGGAGGAGCAGTTGTTTCTGGTATGGTCAGCCTTGGGGACTATCATCAGAGTCCTGAGAACAAGAGAGATGAAGGTAAAAAGTGAGAAGGCAATTTCATTCAAAAACTTGACGCAAGATGCTTCAGTCCACGTCCTTGCTTTGGGACCCCTCTGATGGGGGCTGATCCTCTTCACTACCGTGAAGCTTTGCAGCACGAGGCTGCAATGCATCGTGGTGGTGTCCAGAGCAGCGCTCACACCCAGTGTCCTGGAGAAGACTTGTGAGCACCTGTGAGACTTACAGGAGCTGGGAAGTGCTGTGGCAGTGAGTGGGGACAAGAGACAGTGGAACGTGACATTTCAAGGTCAGGGTGGACCTCAGTGCTAACCCCCAGGCTGAGTCAGGGGCACATGTGCTGGCTGTCTTCCGCTTGCTGCTCCAGATCCTCTCTCCACCCTTTCTGCCCTGTTCTGCAGACCTGGATTATGAGCTACAGAAGGGGGATCCCTGGTCCTTTGGCTTTTGTTTGGGTTCAACCAACGGGACGCACTGGCAGGTCTGCCTCCAAGAGTCACCATGACTGACTGCCTCCTCCACCTCCCCCACCCTCCAAAGTCACGACTCCTCCTAGGGACCCTCTCCATACAGCCTTCTGTCTCCAGGATCTCTTCACTGACCCCATATTGGGCTGTTTTAGGCCTGCGTACATGCATGCTGAGCCACTTCAGTCTTGTCTGACTCTCTGAGACACGATGGACTGTAGCCTGCCAGGCTCCTCTGTCCGTGAGATTTTTCATGGCAGGAATACTGGAGTGGATTGCCATGCCTTCCTCCAGGGGATCATCCCAATGCAGGGATCAAGCCCATGTCACCTGCATCTCCTACACTGCAGGCTCATTCTTTACCACTTTTTAGGCCCAAAGGAAGGTTATACTACTGCTATTTGTAGCCCCCCAGGCTGCTCCATTGCAGGTGGATTTTCTACATCCTGTTCACATCGTTGTAGAGTCCCAGTATCAAACCTGCCTCTAGTTCCCCAGTGTGCAACACTCAAGTTTTGCATCTCTTTCCAGATAGGACTCCAACCAATATAAAGAAACTTTGATTCCACCGAAAGATAACCTGCATCATGATACTGAGGAACAGTATCATATAGAATTTTGCATCATCTTTTTTTTAAGATAAACACTCTTGTACAAGAATGTTGGTGGGGTTTTTGCAGTCCCCCATGCATCTGGTAGTCTTGTCACAGCATTCTTTTTACTTCCAGTTGGCCGCAGATCTGCCATTGTTGGGGAAAATGCCATAAACCAGGGAGTTCCTACAAATGGCTGAGGGAAGATGTCATGGAAACAGCTACTCCAGGGGCTCAAAAATAGAATGCTGAATCCTTAAAGACACCAAGATGATGAGCAGGCTAGGGCTGTCCTGTGGTGGAGCTTGGATTTGGAAAGAGCTTGTGATAAACTGGGGACTACAGATCCCTAAACACCTTCATAGGAGGGAGTCACCCATGTTTCTCCTGTTGACCATCCATTCTCCTTGGACCTTCACTTGGCCTAGTTGCAAACAGCCCAGCCTGAGATGAGCAAGAGCTAGCTTCTGATCTCACTCTGAACCCCCTTGCAGTGGGGCCTTCTCTGCAGAGTCCAGGTGGTTCAGAAAGCCCAGGCAGAACAGGGCAGGCAGCGGAGGAGACAGCCTGGGACCACTCACTACCTCCTATCAGGGAGCGGGAGGTACAGACGAGCTCCCAAATCCATGAGCTCACATTCACTGGACCTATTTTTAGGACGACAAATATACCCACTCAGGACTTCAGAAGAGTGACTCACTACGGCCCAGAATGGCCTCCCAAGCGAAGGCTGGCTTTCCTTCCTGCCACAGCTCCAACCCTGCCCATTTTCTCCCCCGGGAATGTCCTTCCAAGTTACTGTCTGAGGTGCCTGATTAGGGACTACGAACTTCCAGAGACAGCATTTGGGAGGGAAACCACTGTAGCCAGACCTTGCCTCCAAATAGCCACTCACATAACCCCTGAAGTCTTTCATGTTCTGAGTCACAGCTTCAGAAAAGAGGCCATTGGGGACTTTCCTGGTGGTCCAGTGGTTAAGAATCTGATTTGCAATGCAGGGAACAAGAGTTTGATCCCTAGTCGGGGAACTAAGATCCCACACACCACAAACCAACTAAGCTTGTGAGTGGCAACTGCTGAAGCTGGTACTCAAGAGTCGGAGAGCCACAACTGCTGAGCCCATGCCAGCAAGGAGCTTGCATGCCACAGCTAGAAAGTCTATGCACTGCAACAAAAGATTCTACATGCCAGACTAAGACCTGACACAGCCAAATAAATAGCTATTAAAAAAAGAAGAAGAAAGGGGAAAGGCCATTTGCTCCAGGATAAAGCCTAAACTTCCACCTGCTCAGGGATTTTTGACCCACCAGCTCTGTCAACTAGGCCAGAGTGGAGGTTAGACCCCAGACAGAAGTCATCTGAAGGAAAGAGCTTCATTTTGACTAATGGGTATCCCTGAAGCTTTCCATATTTGGCTGCACATGCTGCATTGCACAGTTGCAGGGAGCATCACCCACTGCCTGGTCATCTTGACCCGTCATCATTCTTGTAACTGCCCTCTGATAGATGGCAGTAAATAACAAAGCAAGGGGCATCTGTCTCCTCTTCACTCATTTCAGAGGGACTTAGGCCAGTTCCTGGTCAATCCTAAAGGAAATCAATCCTGAATACTCACTGGAAGGACTGATGCTGAAGCTGAAGCTCCAATACTTTGGCCACCTGATGCCAAGAGCCAACTCACTGGAAAAGACCCTGATGCTAGGAAAGATTGAAGGCAGGAGAAGGGGACAACAGAGGATGAGATGGTTGGATGGCGTCACCAACTCAATGGACTTGAGTTTGAGCAAGCCCCAGGAGATGGTAAAGGATAGGGAAGCCTGGTGTGCTATAGTCTATGGGGTTGCAAAGAGTTGGACATGACTTGGCGACTGAACAGCAACAAGGCCAGTTCCTGAGTTTCCAGATCACAAAGGCCATTAGAGGACAGTGGTGGGAAATGTCCCCTTCTCCATTCTTGGAAAGAATGGAACTCATTCCCTGGGGCATTTATGCCACCCTCTGTTGCCTCCCTCTCCCCATCTATCCCCACAAAGCCATATAGGCACGGTCTCAGGATACTTCTCCATAAATTCTCTTTTTGTTGGAGGCCCAGCAGATAATAATTTAAAGAACTAGTCACTGCTTGCAATTAAGCACAGAGGAAATAGATCAGGCCCATAATTTATGTCTGTGCAAGGTTGGACTGGATTCGTAATTAATGTTTGCTCCTTTTAATGAAATAATCCAAAGGTCTGCACTTCTGTCATTCATGAAGGTAATTTTTCAATTGATTAGTAAAATAATACTTGAAAAGTAAATGCACCTGCTTCTTCCCCGAAATGTCTCAGTCAACCGGACACTGGTTGAGACGCTAAAAAAATACCACTCCAGCCCAGTGGACACCGGGCTCCACACCATCAGCATGCAGAGCACCCGAGAAGGAGGCAAGGTGAAAAGTAATTAGAGCAGCCTCGGTGACCAGAATCCCTGTGTGGCCCTGGGTTGCAGAGCAGATTGGCCTTCCTGCCCGGCTCCTGCCTGCTATGAGGGGTTGGGCAGGACTAGGAAGGCGCAGAGGGGGCCCAAGCATTCTGGTTTTCCCAGTGGGGTCCCAAACCCAGGGTCACAGAGCACCAAGCTGCCCTGGGATGACCTTGGGGAAGATGCTTCAGAGGTCAAGCAGGTGCCAGGACCCAGCTGGAGGGCACTGTGGCCAGGGCAGGTGCAGGCTGGCCAGGGTACCTGGCAGAGAGCCAAACACAGAATAAATATTTTTTGCTAAGATCTCTATCAGCCCAGAGTTAAAGGCCACTGAAAAATGAGATCCAACACTTGTTAGTAGTCAGGAGATACAAGATTTGATGGGCAGTGGGGGTGGGGGTGGGGAGGAGGGCTTCACTTAAAAACTGAAACTAAAAGTTATGAATACAATTTCACTTTATGTTCCAGATGGTAAAGTTTAGGCCATAAAGTAATACAGCATCAACTCCTAGAATAACTCCATTATTGATTTGGGAGGGGGGTAGTTTTTATCCAAAATTGTTTAGTAGCTTGATGTAACATCCTTCCCCTCACAATAGATTTTCACAGTCCAGACATAACAAAGATGATCTGGGCAAAACTATTCAAAGACTGGAGCTGATTTTTCCCAAGTTGGTTCTTCATCTTTGACATTTGAAGGACTCAGCTATCAATTATTGAACAAGTACTGAAGTCCTCAGCCTGTCTGTGGTCATCCCTGCCAGTTGTTTTCTCCTCCTGGGTCATCATGTGCCAGTAGCTTGGCGGGGAGTCCAGCGGCTCTCCAATACCACTTCTGCAGATTTTAAGAAATCCAGCATCTTTGGAAGATGATTTATTTCTATCTGCAATCAACTAACATTTTAATGACCACCGCAGGTGTCACTGGTGAGGAGAGAAGGTGGCTGTTCCGGGAGCACTAACTTTACAAGGGGTTAGATCCTCAGGGAACACCTCCGTGGGTTCTAGGCATGCAGCCTTATCTCTGCAACCTCCTACTAGTGGGGCCTGGGAGGGCAAACAGTCAAATCACTGGACGCTCGTGGATCCCTCTCCTAATACTTGCTGGACAAAGTTGCTTGGATGGTGCCTGAAAGAAAAGTTTATCAGGGACTTTCCCAGCAGCCCAGTGGTTAAGAGTCTGTCTTGTAATGCAGGGGACGTGGGTTCAATCCCTGGTCGGGGAGCTTAGATCCCACATGCCACAAAGCAACTAAGCACGTGCACCGCAACTACCGAGCCCTTGTGCCTGAGCCTGGGCGCCACAACTAGAGAGCCTGCAGGCCCAGCATAAGACCCCGCATGACACAGTGAAGACCCCATGCACTGCAGCTAAGACCCAATGCAGCCAAACAAGTTCAACGTTTAAAAAAAGAAGAGTGTATCAGTTAGGATCTTAGCTGCAATAAACAGAAATGGACTGGCTGATTTAAGCAGAAAGAGAAAGCAGGAAAGTGAATCCCTGGGAGAGCCCTGAGGGTTTCCTAAAAGCACCAGGGCCATTGCTTTCTCTAAATGAAAAATGGGCCAAGAGGGCAGCATGTGGCAAGGAAAATGTGAGATGGGATTTTTGTTTGTTGACTGAATAAGCTCACGGATGCCGATGTGCTGATATCACATGTACAGGCTCTGCAGAAGCTGGTCATCTAAAGCCCAGCATCTAGGACATGCCCTATTCTCCAAAGTTCAGAATGGGGCAACTAGTCACAGGTGACTGTTTGAATTTAAATATAAATTAAAGTTAATACAATTAAAATTCCAGGTCCTCAGTTACACTAGCCTCCTTTCACATGCCATAAAGTCACTTGTGGCTAGTGGCTACTGGGTTGGACAGCCCAATATATATGGGAGCCATCCATCGACATGTAAAGTTCTCCAGCACAGCGAAAGTCACTCAGTCATGTCCGACTCTTTGTGACTCCGTGGACTGTAGCCCACTAGGCTCCTACCAGGCAAGAACACTGGCGTGGGCTGCCATTCCTGTCTCCAGGGGATCTTCCCGACCCAGGGATTGAACCCAGGTCTCCCACATTGCAGGCAGATTCTCCTGCACAGCCCGGCTCTAAATTCCCACCCCAGTCCTGACACAGTGTCCCTTTCAACCAAGCAAGCAGCCTGTTGCAGCTTCTGAGCTACCAGGACACAATGACCCAGGGCTGGGCCCTCCTTCTCTGCTTCAGCCGGGCCTTCCACCTCCCTTCCCGGAGGAGACTAATCTGTATTTGCAGCTCCTATTCTTCCCACGAACAATGAGGCAGCTCCCCGGGAAATGGCTGGATCCCTTTCTCCAGCATCTCCTTTACGACTCCCTTAATAGGTGGAAATGCTTGATTATTATTTCAAATGAATATAATTACAAAATCCTCTACTTAGAGTAATCTTCCTCCTTTGTGGGAGCAGACGTCTCTTTTCTCTCGTTTTCTCCTTTTTGAGAGGCACTTTGCTGCTATGAAAAGTGAAATTCAATGGTTCCGGCAGGACGGTCTCTCCTCACACTACGAGGGGCAGAGTAACCCTGGGTCTTGCCGGCAGCCCGCAACTGCATTTCCACACTCATTCTCTGGGTGGACGTGAAGCTTCAAGAAAACACAAACTTGGAGGAAGAGCCACTGGCCCCTTAGCTCCTTGAAGCATTCTCACCCTTTTCCCAGCCCCAGACTGCCCTTCCCCATCTGGGCAAAGATGCCAGGTGTCTGCCCCCGCTAAACTCATTTGGCATTCCCTGCTCTTTCCTCTGCACCTCGGACTCAGGGAGCTGCTCTGGTGACTTCACAAGGGTCCCCTTCTGTCCAATGTAAAGCCTGTGTTCCCCATGAATTTGCATTCCTGGAAATATCTTCCATTATCGTAGAGACATCAAAGGCTCTGACTTGAGTTCAAACCCCAACTCTCCCACTCACTGACTATGTGATCTTTGATGAATGAATCACTTTCTCTGAGCCTTAACTGCTCCACCTGTAAAAAAGAAACACTAACCACTGTGTACAGCAAAGCTTCCACATTCTCACAATGGGACTCTGCCCTGGCCCTGAGTGATTGGTCCAGAAATGAGCACATGACTCCTTCCCGGGGGTCTTTGGATGTAAAATGAGAGAGCCTCGTGCAGCTGGGAGGTGTCCAGTAGTCTGCAGCCATGTTTTCCCTGCTTAGAGGAAGCTGGCCAAGGAGGAATGAGCAAGAAAGAAGCAAGGAACACAGGGAAGCCTGTCCTCAGCCTGTGAGGACAGAGGCCCCACTGGTTTGTTCACCCCTATCTATCCAGGTCCTGGAAGGATGCCCAGCACGTAATGGGCACCCACCCACTGATGGCTGCAATGCTGAAATAATGGGAGACAGAGAGTGGGAGACTCTGGCCCCATTATCCAGAAGTCCAGATGCTTTTCAATTCTTCAGTGTACTTGACCGTCTAGCCCTTCTGAGACTCGGCCCCTCTAGGCTTCTGCTGGTTTGACCTTAGTTTCTGCCACTTGCAACTCCCAGAGTTCTGATACCACAGCCCTGCGGACACCCATCCCCTCCTCAGCTTGTGCCTGCAGATGTGCCCAGGGTGAAGGGAGCCTTATGAACATCTGGTCTACCCTCCACTTTCCCATTTTAAAGAAGCAATTCAGGACTTGCCGGAGCCTTGTTGCATACTGGCAACAGCCTAAGGAGAGAACACAGCTCCTGAGGCTGGTCCCTTTGTACATTTGAAACCCTTCCTCTTTCTCTGCTCAGTCCCAGAGGTGAAGGCTCTCTGAATAGTGATATTCTCTCCCCAGCCAGAGGATTCTCCCTCTGGAGAAGATACAGCCTCCGGGAAAATGCAAGAAGCTCTGCTCCCATGTCCAAGTGTATTCATTACTGAGCTAGAGGTGCCCCCACACTCCACCCACTGCACGGCCTCCTCCTGGTGCATTCTGTATGGTAAAGGAGATGCCTTCAAATTCAAGGACATAGAATGGAAATGAGGCATGTTCACAGAGCTGTGAGCAAAGAGGTGGCCCAGCTCTCCAAGGCCAGGTACCAACCACACACACACAGACACCACTTAACCTCATGTCTCCCTTCCAGACAGCTGAGTGGACCCCTGTTTCCTTTTGCCATCAGCACCTCCCCTCACTATGGAATCTTGTAGACATTTCCAATGTGACGGCAGGGCCTGAAGGACATCTGCGGATGCTCTTGGTGTGGTTTTGGGCCTCAGGATCAATTTTGCTGTATGAGCAGTGCGACCTGGGGACAGATGTGAGCTCAGGTCCCAGTTCTGGAGTTCTGTGCCATCATCATTGGCTGTCCAGTTGCTGGTCCTAAGTACAATATTAACTGGGTCAGTCCCTGCGGGCATAGTTCTGGAGGGAGACAAACGGAGGGGACAGTGCCCCCTAGGTGAGCCCAGGCATCTGGCAGGTATGCTGGTAATGAAGTATCTCCCTCAGGTCAACATCAGCATGACCTGAGGATCAAGGAGGGCTTCCTGGAGGAAGTCATGTATCCAGTCAAGAATGAGGAAAGTTTGGATAGTTATGGATGAGGTGGAGGATAGGGTTTCCCAGCCAAAAGGAGCACTGGAGGCAAAGTAAAGGGACCCATCCTGCTTATTGAGACGACAAATCCAGGAACAAAAAGTAAGTCTTACGACCACAGTGTTTCTTGCTAGTAAACTGAGGTCAGCTACTCAGGATTATCATTCATGACTTCATTCATTCACTCACTCAGCACCTATTAATTGAGCCTGGTGAAACTGAACTTAATTGGAATAGAAATTGGAAACCAGATTCAGAACCTTTTTGTTCTTGATATAAGGATACAGAGGTAAATAAATCAGACAGTTCCTGACCTGGAAAAGAGAAGGAAGTGGAGGAAAAACAACCAAACGAATAAACACACCATTCCAAGCAGGAATTCCTGCTGGAATGTGCAAGGTGGATGAGGGGGTCCAGGTGGCCAGAGAAGGCCTCTCTGAGGTGGGAGCCTTGGAACCAAGACCTAAAATTGGAGAAGCAACCAGCCACCCCAGAGGGAGTCGGGAAGAGAATATTCCAGGCAGAAGAGAGAGCAAGTGCAAGTGCTGAAAAGGAAGCTGAGCACCAGACAGAAGGTCCACGTGGTCGAGGGCAGGGGCTCAGGCAGTGTGGTGGGCGGGGGAGGGAGAGGCCAGCGGGGCCGGTCATAGGTCACAGGTCATGGGGCCTCGGAGGCCAGACCATGGAGCTGTGGATTTCATCCGATGCCTCTGCCCTGACTACGAATCACACTGTTATGAAAGTTATGTAAGCACACGCTTCCCCTAGAAGAAGGATCTGCAAACAAATGGGGGTCGCCGCCTGGTTTTGTCCTGCCTGCAGGCCAAGGATAGCTTTTCCATTTTTAATGGATCTTGTACAAGTGCCCACGTAGCCCTGCAGTGCCTTGATTTTGCCTCTTGACTTGCAAAACCCAAAATATTTGCTATGCGGTTATTTGCAGAAGAATGTAGTTGATCCTTTGCCTAGAAGGATGCCAGATAAGCAATCCCTCTCTAGGAATATGTTTATCATCACCAGTGGGTGGCTGGCCGAGGGTGGGGGATGTTCTTCTTTGGGGGGAAGAACAATAAGATAACCGAGTAATATCTAAAGAAAAGACACTCTCCTCAACTTTCCAACATGGGTGTTCTGGGTACAGAGAAGACTGGAGGACTTCCCCCATCACCTCATGTCTCCCCACAACTTTTCTCCCTCCCAGCTCCTGGAAATCCAATTTCCTAGTTATGGCCGTGCTTATTAAAAGCATGATTGTGGAGGCTGTTTACCCCAAGATCTATTTTTGTCATAACTGTTTGTAATGGTTAAGCCTCAACAACTTAAACACTTCATACAAAATAATGTATCTTCAATAAACTGAAATATTAACCAATCATATGTAATGGTTCCTTTCTAACAAATGCCCAGTTCAGGGTCCTCGGGGCATCATAGAAATTGAAAACCGTATTGATGGACTGGCCAGCTTTCAAATTACACTGCGTGGGGATGAAAAAGCATAGGAAAAGTTCTCATTATAGCTCTCTGACATTAATTTGAGCATTTTTATATGTGTGTCCTATTAAACACTTTAAGTGCTTTTTGATAATTGTGCTTTGTAGTTTTTACAGCACTTCAGCCTATTCCCAGTTCAATTTCCTCTTTTATCCGATGTTTGAAATATTGATTTCTGACAGATAAAAGCAAACCTTATAATCTCAGCAGCGAGTAATAAGTGAGTGGGACGAGGCTTCAGAATGCATCGGGGAACGGTCATATTTGAAACAGTCTTTGTTTTATTACATTTCGTCAACAGAATTTACTTACTGCTCGCTGATATTTATGTAAAAAGCCCGGCCGCTGAGAGGGCCGTGATATTGCCAATTTCAGGTCTAGTTTTTGCATTTAGTAAGATAAAAGAAGCTTCTCCCTGGGAGCCCGATGATTGCAGTGGCTTAAACTGCTGTCAGCCGGCTGCAAGTAACTGTGATTTATCTTCTTCAGATTGTGCCGTGGCGTGGCGTGGCTGCAAACTTTTCTTTCAGTTTTGCATTAAGAAACTGACAGCCCATTGGAGTGCTTAAAGCCTCGCCTCGCAGGCTGGCCCCAGCCCCAGTGGAAACGCTGGCCCTGGGAGATGCCTGGAGTTCATAGTGGAAGCTGGAAGTGAGTCAGAGATCATGCTGTCTGCCTCTCCCGTGAAGCTCAAGGACCGCCATGGGCATCGAGATTAGTTTGGGGGCTGCACAAAACGTCCCCCTTTAATGATGCTGTCTCCCATTCAGTCAGCACAAGTATTTTTTACCGGGTCATGTCCGGTTGCTAGGGCTACAGAGATGAACAAGGAAAGTAACTGCCTTGCTCTTAAAACACTCGCATTCATTCCAGTAGTGATTCTGGAATCAACCGGGGGTGATTTTGCCCACCCCCTCACGTGGGATACTTCTGGTTGTCCCAACTGGGGAAAGAGGGTGTTATTGGTCTCTTGCACGTGGACGCCAGGGAGGCTGCTAAATGTCCCGTGTGCACAGGAATCTCCCACCACAAAGAAGAATCCGGCCCCAAATGTCAATAAAACTGATGCTGAGAAACCCTGTTCTAGTGGAAAAGACAATTAACCTCTAAATGGACAAGAAAATAGCAGGCAGTAATACCGGCAATAGGAAAATAGAACAGGGCAGCGACAGAGAGACCAGATGACATTTAAACTGGGGGCCATGAGAAGATCTGCAGAAGGCATGTCGCTGGCAGAGAAAACAGCTCCTGCAAAGGCCGCACAGCAGGAGAGAGCTCACAACCTGAGTTGCAGGAAGAAGCCAGGGAGGCTGGAGGCGGGACCTAGGAGCCTGGGAGGAACAGCAGCAGCATTATTGAAGCAGTGTTGAGAGAACTTTGAGGCTGAATGTCGTGTAAGAAGACAGTAGATTTAGAATGATGCCAAAATTCTGTCCAGCTATATGTTTATTTTAATCTGGATTAAAAATATTGCTTAGGGTGAAGATAAAGTATGCAAGGGAAAAAAAAAAAACACTTAAGTAAATCATCACTAAAGTGACACAGCTATATTAACAGCTGTGAAGAAGAAACTGAAATGAGTTGAAACTGGGAGGGGGAAATAGAGACCAGGAGGGTCTTGTCCAAGGCCTCAGGGCATATGAGGAGCAGAACTGCACAAAATCATTTTCAGGAACGTCCCTGGTTTTCCAGTAGTCTCAGGGTTAAGAACACAGAATATGAAGTCAGGGCTTGTTTTTCCCAGAACCTTGGGAGTCATTTATAACCAAGGAAAGGCCGTTCAGGGACCCAGCCGAGCTCCAACTACCAAAGACTACCATGGATTGCAGCCTCTTTTGGACATCATGACCACCCACCCCTGCTGCCGGAAACCCTCCCATGTGCTAATACTTTCAATCAGTTAACAAATATTTATTGAGCACCAACCATGTGCCAGACCCTGGAGACACAGCAGAGAACAAAGCAAACCAAACAGAGGGCTGCCCTTCCCCTCTGCTCCTGCTAGCAGTCCTCTGGGCTCTGGAAGATTGGCCGTGAAGCCCATAACTGGAGGTGAGATGGCAGTCAGGGGCAGCTAAGTTATCCTGCAGTGACAAACATACCTGGGACTCTCATTCACTCTACATGCCCATTGCAGGGCAGTAGAGGGTCTTGGGGGCCTATGGGGTAGCCAGTGTCTGGAGCAATACCAGTCATTTTGGTTGAGGAAGATAGAGAGTGGTGAAGCTTGTGCTTCTGCCCATATGGTATGTCTGCTCCCATTTTCTTGGCCAAAGGAAGTCACATGACCACATCTGAGTTCTGGAGGATGAAGAGAAGAAGCCAGATATCTGAGATCAACCCTAAGGAGTGGCGCAGCGCTCCAGGGATGGAGGGGTAGGCTGGAGGAGCCCGGGTTCGGGAACACAGTGAGGGCACTAGCCCTTGAAATGACTCCTGAGACGTCTAATGGGTAGAGCTGCAGGGCCAGAGTCTCCAACCACAGGCCTGCAGGCGGCATTCAGTCCGCAGCCATGTGATGTTTAAAAACCAGTAGCTGATATTTTTTAATGGGCAGATTTTGCATAAAAATCAGTTTCTCTTAAAAAAAAAAACAAAAACTCAGAAGCAGCAGCCCCATTGGGTTGGCAGTCTCAGTGGTGACAGTCAGCTGTTCCTGGGAGCAGCTGGCCTCCAGACAGGGCCCTGTCTTTGTTCCCAGCACTTTAAGTCACCTTCCCAGCCCTTAGGTTTGGACTTTGCAAACCCTGGTCTAATCTGTCACGCAGATGAGCCTTGCAGAGAGAAAATGACCAAATTCAGACCCGTTAGTGGCAGACTCGAATCGGAAGCCGTCTCAATCTCTGGCTTCAACAGGCTGCTGGGAGAGAAGGGGGTTTTGACAAAATGGGGGGGTGGGCATGGTGGGGAAGGACAGGGGTAGGAGAGAGCCAGGGCGGGCCGGGCCATGCACACAGTTGCAACAACGCTGCTGTCTGGGAATGTACACTTGTTCCCCGCCAGGCACCCAGCAGAGTTCTCAAAGCCCAGGCTTGGCCAGCATACCCAGCTCGCGGTCAGCCGGGCAGGGCCAGGCACTGCTCACTCCTCATAAGAAAGCGGCCGCCTCCACTCCCAGACCTCTTCAGAGAATTGCCTGTAAGCTGGAACCAGACATGCTTAGAATTTCAAAGGGGATCGTTAGCATTTTCCATACTGGCCTGGTTATTTACAATTCATTAAGAGAATTAACTTTGAGACTGGGTTCCTCTGATAAACCACCAAAAAGGAAATGGAAGGCTAAGGGATAGAGTAGGGAGGGGATCGAGGCCAGGGGCTTGGGTGGGGGCGGGGGGGGGGGGGCAGTGGTTTTTGTAGAAATACAGATAGTCCTGCCTCCTCAACTTCCAGGTGACAGAGTAGGACACCGGCCCAGGGGAGACTTGGGAAGTCTCCTAGCTCCCATGAGTGGGGCCATGGGGACGGCTACATACCCAGGCACAGCGGCCAGTCCAGAATGGGACCCCGTACTTGTCCCGGAGGGCCATCTTACTCCAAAGTTCTTCAAGCTTGTGTAAACAGAAACTGCTGGAACAGCGGAGGCCCTAACACACTATGTACCAAAGACAGTGGGCTTCCCAAGGCACTCAGCAGTAAGGAATCCGCCTGCCAGTGCAGGAGATTCAGGTTCGATCCCTGGGTTGGGAAGATCCCCTGGAGGAGGGCATGGCAACCCATTCCAGTACTCTGGCCTGGAGAATCCCCTGGACGGAGGAGCCCAGCGGGCTACAGTCCATGGAGCTGCAAAGAGTCGGACACGACTGAACAACTGAGACACCAATGCCAGTACAATTCCACCTTGGAAAGGGGACAACCGGATGGAAAGGATGAAGATATCAGTCCCTCGGCCCTGAGGGAGCACCACCTGTCGGGACTCAGAGAAACAAAGATCCAGTCTAACTGAAGGAAGGACCTTCTCGGCCTCCTGGGGCCCTGCCAAATGCCTGCCATTAGCACCTCTTCCAAATAGGCTTTTGAAAAGTTTGCTAATGCATGACTTCAAAGCTCAGCAGTTTCATGAGACCTCATCCCCTCTACCTGAGGGCTAGTGGCCTCCTCCTTCCTGAGGACCTCAGGGGTATTAGATTTAACTATTTAACTATGTATAAAAGAAGGTTTATAGCATTGATAAATTGAGGATCTGGTGAGAGCTTGCCGCCTGCCTTCCAACTGTGTGGTTCCTATGGACAATAAAGTCCTATTTGTAAATTCTGAATGTAGGGTCTAATATTCTTCTACTTTTACGGTTACGGAGTCTTCTCTAGTTCCTCATATTTAATGCAAGGGACACAGATTTCTTTCTAAAGGTAGTTGTAGGAAACCTGCTTTTAAAAATAAACATACAAAAAAGGAAATTTTAAAAGATTAAAAGCCAACTTAAAGAATGATGTTAAGTGAGGAAATTCTTTGGCAGTCCAATGGTTAGGACTACACAGTTTCACTGCTGAGGGCTGAAGTTCAATCCCTGATCATGGAACAAAAGTGTCACAGGCCGTGCAGTATGGTCCCCCCGAGAAAGAATAATGCTAAGTGAATAGCAGTACAGGGGTCTGCAGATGTGACCAAAAGTGTAGTGATGGCACATGAGTGCCCTAAACCAGACAGTGACTCTCGAGTGCAGGATTCCCAAGAGTCCTGGCAGAAGAGCCCGTGAGTGACTTCACAACCGGTATGATGCCTTACTCCTGGTTCCTCAGTACGTGGTACATAGGTATTTCAAATTGCACCATCAAAGCAATGAATGGGTAAAGAATCTAGAGACACTAAGGCAGAAATCTGAGTAATGCCTGGGGTCAGGGAAAAGGGTTTGAACCATACTGAGAGTGCCAAGTTCTTGACACACGCATATCACATCAGGATTTCAAGACCACGGTGGGCATTCCTCAACCACACATTTCACTTCCCCTGAAGCAGAATGCAGCCTCAGAATCCTTCTCAACGCTGCACTCCAGGCACCTAATCAGAAGTAATGGGGACAGAGTACCTTGGAAATATACATTACCATATGTAAAAACAGATAGCCAGTGGGAATTTGCTGTATCACGCAGGTAACTCAAACCAAGGCTCTGTAACAACCTAGAGGGGTGGGATGGGGAGGGAGATGGGAGGGAGCTTCAAAAGGGAGGGGATATATGTATATCCAGCGCGGATTCGCACTGATGTTTGGCAGAAACCAACACAATACTGTAAGGCAATTATCCTTCAATCAAAAATGAATAAATTTTAAAAAGAATAAATCACAAAATGAACTCTGTCCTTCTTGGACCATATGACCCTTTTTTGGTTGAGGGGAGGTGACATAGAAAAGTATAGATTTGTTGCTTTGCCAGGCAAAGGAAGACACACTGGGCTTCTGCCTCAAAAAAGTATGTGTCCCCCATCCCAAGAGGATTGGATAAAGGGTTTTATAACAATGAGTCCGAGTGGGGTCTCTGAAGAGATTAGTGTGTGTGTAGGGCTCCAGTCCAAGGGGTCGCTAAGAGTCGGGCACGACTGAGTGACTTCACTTTCACTTTTCACTTCCCTGCATTGGAGAAGGAAATGGCAACCCACTCCAGTGTTCTTGCCTGGAGAATCCCAGGGACAGAGGAGCCTAGTGGGCTGCCGTCTATGGGGTCACACAGAGTCGGACACAACTGAAGTGACTTAGCAGCATCAGCAGCAGGGCTTACACTCCTGAATGACCATTTGAGCTTCATTCCAGCCCCTAAAATTGCAAGCGGGTGTGAGACACTTGAACAGCTAAGCTTATAATGTTATTCCTCAAACCACCAAGCGGTCCAAACAGCTGCCTCTGAGTTGAGGCCAAAAGTCTCGAGAGGTGTTCTGTTTTCTTGTGGAGCCAGACATTCCCACAAGCCTCAGAGTCCCTGTTTGGTGTAAGGGGTACAACGGGTGATCTGGAGGCCTCTTGGCTATGATGTTGCCAGGAGGCAGTGACAAAAGTGTGATTCACAGTCTCCAGGGCTTCCACACACCTGGCACCTGCCAGGCCTCAGGGGACAGACTCTGGAGAGAGGACAGTGACTGCAGTGGGAGCTGCCCGATTTGACCAAGTGAAGGACAGGGAAGCCTGGTGTGCTGCAGTCCATGGGGTTGCAAAGAGTCGGATACAACTGAGCGACTGCACAGCAGCAACAAATTCCCCAAGCCCTGCACACTTCCACCCACCACAGGATTCCCTTCCACAGCATCTCTGACTGGTAGCTTGAAGATCCTGCTCATATCCCTCCAGGGCTGGGGAGGTCACTGCTTGCCATCCACCACAGTTCTGGAGGGTCTTTATTTTTATACAATCATGAAGAATAATGTCCATGAGGAATCTTTAACAACCTGGGAAAAAGCCTTGCAATGAAACATTAAATGGGGAAAAAGCAAGATATCAAAATATGTCACTATGGTTTTTTTTTTCCCCCAGTTTTGTTGAGGTGTAACTGGCAAATTCAATCGTATATATTTAAGGTGTACATGACGATTTGATAAATACATATATACATTATGAAATCATTACCACAATCAAGTTAATTATGTATGTCATTGTGTTTATACGTAAGTTTAAAATGCATTAAAAGGGAAGAAGGAGGTGGGTGGCATTCAATTTAAAATATTATCCACAGTTGAACTTCAGTGATAAGGTAAGAGGTGAATATTTTTGTTTTTCCTTTTCCAAAGTTTTCTGTAATGTCACATTATTTTCATGATGTGTGTAGTGGGTTCCTGTGGTTTATGGCCAACTTATCAGCCTCATCTTTTGGTAAAGATATGTCAGTTTTCCTTTCAAAACCATCCCTTCTCACTACAATCTGCAAAATCGAGTGGGACTAAGCCCACACCCACTCGTTCCAGGGAAGGGCACATGCCCCAAGCATTCCCTTCCCCCTGGCTCCAGTGATTGGTTATGGGTAGATTCACTTCTGGAACATCTGGAGCAATTAGAGAAGAGATGAAAGTTGTGAGGATAAGTGTGCAGAGCTACCGGCAACCATTTTACCACTTCAAAGAGAGAAACTGTCTGAAACCGAAGCTGGACAAAAGGGAAACGGAGGAAAGATGGAGGTGCTGAGAGAGAGAGCGTACCAGCTCCCGTGAGCACCTGTATCCAGCCGTTCCTGAAGTCCACATCCCCCTGTAGTTAGAAAAACAATAAGCTCTTTTTATGCTTAAGTCAACCTGAGTTGCAAAACTGTCACTTGCAACTCTGAGTGTCCCGACTAACTCAGAGGGAAAAAATTAAAAAACAAAGCACCAAGCCTGCATACCCACCCTTTTGGTCTTAGTTTTGAGTGGGGGGAAGAAAGGGCCCTTTTCTCCTTTTAGTCATTTGATGGTAACTTCTCAGCTTTCTGCCCGCCTTCCCCTACCACTGTTCAACACACAGGCACAGCAAGGTGAAGGTAAGGCCTGGCACTGTGGTTGGCATCCCTTCTGATGTGGTACCATCCCAGCTAAATCAGTTATTAATACGTAGCCTCTCACCCTTGAAAACACTCCCTTATTATTTTATTTTTGGTTCCCCTTGAAGCAGACCCTGAGATAAAGATTAGGGCACAGATCATTTATTTGTACATGATCCTAAGAAGGGTTTCCCAGGTGGCTCAGTGGTAAAGAATCTGCCTGTCTCTGTGGGAGACATGAGTTTGATCCCTGGGTCAGGAAGATTCCCTGGAGAAGGAAATGGCAACCCACTCCAGTATTCTTGCCTGGGAAATTCCATGGACAGAGGAGTCTGGTGGGGTATAGTCCAGGGGGTCGCAAAAGAGTCGGACACAGCTTAGTGACTGAGCGTGAGCACAATCTTGAGAAGCAGCCATGGAGAATAGGGAAGGCAGTTCACCGTGCATTAATGAGGCAACAGGAACTCAAGCCTGGGGTCCTCCAGGAGACTGCAGAGTACACACCTCAGAGTTGTGCACTGAGATGGGAGGGAGCTGAGAGCACAAACACTGACTCCCATGTGTCTGGTAGAATGCTGCTCTGGGGGCAGTAACTCTCTGGCACTTCTGGTCTGCCCTGGGCTCAGCTGAGAAAGGTTGCCAGGGAGGCAGAGAGATGCTTCAGCAGGAAGTTAGAGCGTGCACTGAGCAATTCATTGAAAGGACTGATGCTGAAGCTGAAGCTCCGAGAGTTTGGTCACCTGATGCAAAGAGACGACTCATTGGTAAAGACCCTGACGTTGGGAAAGATTGAGGGTAAGAGGAGAAGGAGCCAACAGTGAATGAGATGGTTGGATGGCATCACTGACTCATCATGGACACGAATCTGAGCAAATTCCTGGAGTTGGTGAAGGATGGGGAAGCCTGGTGTGCTGCAGTCCATGGGGTTGCAAAGAGTCACACACGACTGAGCGACTGAACAACTGAACAAATCACTGTGGGTAAGCAGATGCCAACAGAGTCTGCCTCAGCAGAGAAAAATCAGTGCTCGGGATGGGACAATTATCTACCAGGTGGTTGGGGATCTCCAATCATAGAGGTTTATTGGCAGGACACGCTGGCTGTGTTTTCTCTGGATGGTTTGTTTGGGTGAGCTTCTATGACTTTCCAGTTCCTAGATTGCTCACTTACAGAGTGACTGAAGCATTTTCCTAGCGAAAAAAAAAAAAAGGGAATGTGGAGAAACTTCAACATTCTAAGAAAATTCGACTCATTGCCTGCTTTGTGTTAATCTAGCCATTTTCAAGTTCCCCCTTTGCAATTACTGCAATCAAGTTATTATCAATCATACTATCAATTGCTTGCCCCACTCTAGGATGTAGGTTAAATATTCTTGTGTCGGTGGGATGCTGCATCCTAGATTTTCATTGAAATCTAATGACTTTCATCTTCAAAGAAACCATTTGGAGCTAACGCTTCGTCCCCACCCCTGCTGGTTTAATCACAGCGCTTCATACATCTCACATTCTGAAGATAACACCCCGTTCAGTGTTTATCCCAGTAAGATGCTTTTCAAGGGGGAATGTGACGATAGTGCCCACTGCAGCGAAACGATGGCTCATCACCCTGACCTTAAGAACTTGTATCTAGCTTTGGATGAGATGCAGCTAGGATACTTCTGTGTCTGCCTGTACTGGGACTGGGCATCTGCTCCAAACAACCTCAGTGAAAGTCTCCAATGACCAGCATTGGAAATAACCCCAGGTCACAAGCAGGCACTTCTGAAAAAATGGAATATTTAGTATTCGCCAAAGCATTTTTATAGGTTTAATGCTGCTTCAATTTTCCCATCACCTATTAAGCATTCATTTAACAAGTATCTATACAATATCTGTCACATGCCAGGCACTGGGGCATCACAGTGAACTCTACAAAGATCCTTCAAAGCACGTCACCTGCAGGCATTTCACAGTCCAGAGGGAGAGGCAGCCCATGAACAAGCACCTTCCAATATAAAGCATCACACATTCAGATCAGTCCCATGAAAGAGCAAAATGAGAAGCCCAGAATGCAGAAATATAGAAGAGACCATGTTTAAGGCAGGATGGCCAGAAAAGGCATGTCGACTGGGTCTGCCAAGAAGCGGACAAGAGTGGGGATTTACTGGGCATAGTGCTGGAGCAGGAGGAAGTGGGGAACCTTTTGTGATGCGGGTCTGACACCCATGAAAGGAGAGTGGGAAGGAGGGCTTGTGTACGAAGAGTCACAGCCTGAAGTGGAGTTCTGAGAAAGTTCTAGAAAGTCTCAGTCAGGTCCAAGGGTAGGAGTTGCACAAAGCAGCATGTACATGGGGTAGAAATGGTCCAGCTCTAGAACCCAAGACACGCTTCATCACAGCAAGTCTGAGTTAGCCTGGGCTCAACATGAGAGCCATAGTGGATCTTACCAAGTGACAGCTAGAGGGCCCCTCATGGAGAGAGCTGAACAAGGCAGCTCCACGGCCAGCACTGCCCCCACTGGTGATCCATTTCTCCATGCATGTTCAGAGAGCAGCTCCCCCAGAGGTGCCATGGACCTCTGTTCCCGAGGGGACGCTTAGAAGGGGGAAGAAAGTAGGATGAACTACAGCAGCAGTCTCCAGTGTTTTGGGGACCAGGGACTGGTTTCATGGAAGACAATTTTTCCATGGACTGAGGGGATGGGGATGTTTCAGAATGAATCAAGAGCATCACATTTACTGTGTACTTTATTTCTATTATTATAATATCAGCTCCACCTCAGATCATCAGGCACTAGATCCCAGAGGTTGTGGACACTTGAACTACCGTCCTGACCACTGGGGTTGCTCTCAAGTCTGTAAATGGCACTGACCCTCTCCCTCCTTCACCATGCTGGCATGTGTGTGCTAAGTGGCTTCAGTCATGTCCAACTCTGTGCAACCCTATGGACTGTAGCCCACCAGGCTCGTCTGTCTATGGGAGCCTCCAAGCAAGAATACTGGAGTGGGTTGCCATGCCCTCCTCCAGGGGATCTTCTTCACCCAGAGATCAAACCCAAGTCTCTTATGGTCTCCTGCATTAGTAGCCAGGTTCTTTACCATCTCCTCCACCATCCTTTCCAAATTCCCTCCATCCTTGGCAGTTCTGAGACTTACTCAGTGGTGTGCCTCCACCCTTTGTTGCTGAGGAGTCTGGGCTCTTGGTAATCATGCATTTCTCATGCTGGGGTTGCTGCTCGTGTCACTCACAGCTACAGTGGGGCAAGGGCATAATGAGAGGCACAGAAGTGGGGTCACCTGTGTCCACACACATTCTTCTCTGCACCCACGGTATAATAGCAGCCCTCACCCTTCTTGGTGACAAGGTCAAGTTCCCCAACAGCCCTGGACAAAAGGTGTCCAAAGTACCCTTCTGGCAGTTATAGCTTGTAATTCAGTGGAACTCTTGCTGTATCCCTTGGCAAGAGTGTATCCCTTGGGGAGTCAGAACCTTGAATTCCACAAAGTCCAGAGTTCGGGGGATGACAAGC
Organism: Bos indicus x Bos taurus; assembly: GCF_003369695.1. Lineage (NCBI taxonomy): Eukaryota > Metazoa > Chordata > Mammalia > Artiodactyla > Bovidae > Bos > Bos indicus x Bos taurus. The sequence continues at coordinate 46,489,058 of NC_040093.1, forward strand.
ACGAGGTCCCCTGGTGGGTCATTGGGAGTGATGCTCAGTGAAGTCCCTCTTGCCTCCATCCCTTGCTTCCTGGGTGGGTGTATTTTCCCTGTAGAGGACCCAACGTCATATAAACATCTCTGACATGATGCATATGTTGCATCCAAGAGGACCAGGAGGGCACCCCATCCTCGCCTCCAAGCTGCCACTCTAGTTGTGCATTTAGAGGGCCATGCTAACAATCTGTAAGGCAGCTATTTCTGTGGTATGAGACACAACCAGTCGATACCACAGTTACAGGCACAATCTCTCACCTTCTCCACTAGGAAGTGTGTCCATCCCCAGGGAAGATGCTACATTATGTGGGATTCCATGCCTATAGATCAGGCCTTTCTTGAGTCCCTGGACAGTTGTGCTGGTTGAGATACTGCAGGCAGAGAAGGCAGACTCACCCCTGGACTAGGAATTCACCCCTGTAAATACCCATGACTGGTGTGGTCAGCTTGTGTCTGCAATGCCCCTGCCCCTTGGCCTTCCCAAAACTGACTCCCTTCTCTCCACTGGATTTGGGGCTTCCAGTCAATATCATCCCTCCCAACCATCACAGCAGCTTACTCCTGTGTTCCAGGTGGGGCCTACCTGGCCTCCCAGGGGTGTGCACATCTCCAGACTTGACCAATCAGATGACTCTGCCTCATTGAGCTATCAAGAAGAACCTGCTCCCAGGGTGCTCCAATGGTGTTTTCTTAGATTTTGTATGTATCTGCTAGGCATCCATCCATTGTGTGTGCTAATCTGTCCTCTGCTGAACACTTTCGTTAGTATTCACGTACTATTTGGAAAGTGAGTCTTTCTATTAATCTTTGGAGTTTTCCCTCTGTGTAGCTCTCTCTTCTCCAATACTCAGTCCTGCAAACTCTAGGTGGCTTTGTCTTCCAGACTCTGCCTTTTCAACTCAGGGGTCTATTTGACTTCACCCTTCCTGCGCCATGACCTGGAAACTCTCCCTAGATAGGTAAATGGGGCAATCATAGGGCTCACCTCATTTCATTCCCCTTTTTCTTCCAGGGTGGCTCTTCTTCATTGCTTAAAGTTCATTGCCTTGCAAATTATTGTTTCATATATTCTATCCACTTTTGATTGTTTCACATACAAGAGCAAATCTGAAACTTGCAAGTCCATCCTGGCTGGAAGCAGACCTCCAGATCTTTCCTCCATTTTACCTTCTTCTGTTTGCAGATACTAAGAAGCAGCCTTAGAGGACAGAGGAGCCTGGCAGTCTACAGTTCATGAGGTCGCAAAGAGTCAGACACGACTGAGTGACTGAGCATAAGAAGCAGGCTTATTAGTGGCCTGACTGCTATGCCTCTAAGGACACCACGTTCTACGGTTCACCTTCCCACTGTTCTGCAGATCAAGCCACATGGCTGCCCTTCTGAATTTGCAAGTCACAGTGATAACTGCAGCCTCCTGGCTTCTAGTCCTTCAGGAGCCTGCCATCCTCATGACTACTAACAAGCCCGATTCTGCAGCCACCTCTCCTGCCAGCAGCCTTGCTCTGCAGAGAAGACCCACCACCAAGTTTCTCAGTGATGTTGGCATCTGCCTCGCTCAGAAGTGTGTTCTTAATGTCATTGATGAAGGGTGTGTCCTCTGAATCCTCCAGGGCAACACAGTTCTCTCGTGGGTCTTCTGGCTTCACATAATACTGCCTGCTTATCTCCCTCAGCCTTTTCCTTCTTCTGTCATCTTCCAGAGCAACTCAGGTATTTCAGCTTCACTTCAGCATGTTCAGTTCAGTTCAGTTCAGTCGCTCAGTCGTGTCCGACTCTTTGCGACCCCATGAATTGCAGCACGCCAGGCCTCCCTGTCCATCACCAACTCCCGGAGTTCACTCAGACTCACATCTATCAAGTCGGTGATGCCATCCAGCCATCTCATCCTCTGTCGTCCCCTTCTCCTCCTGCCCCCAATCCCTCCCAGTATCAGAGTCTTTTCCAATGAGTCAACTCTTTGCATGAGGTGGCCAAAGTACTGGAGTTTCAGCTTTAGCATCCATCCTTCCAAAGAATACCCAGGGCTGATCTCCTTTAGAATGGACTGGTTGGATCTCCTTGCAGTCCAAGGGACTCTCAAGAGTCTTCTCCAACACAACATTTCAAAAGCATCAATTCTTATGCACTCAGCTTTCTTCACAGTCCAACTCTCACATCCATACATGACCACTGGAAAAACCATAACCTTGACTAGATGGACCTTTGTTGGCAAAGTAATGTCTATATGCTATCTAGGTTGATCATAACTTTCCTTCCAAGGAGTAAGTGTCTTTTAATTTCATGGCTGCAGTCACCATCTGTAGTGATTTTGGAGCCCAGAAAAATAAAGTCTGACACTGTTTCTACTGTTTCACCATCTATTTTCCCATGAAGTGATGGGACCGGATGCCATGATCTTAGTTTTCTGAATGTTGAGCTTTAAGCCAACTTTTTCCCTCTCCTCTTTCACTTTCATCAAGAGGCTCTTTAATTCCTCTTCACCTTCTGCCATAAGGGTGGTGTCATCTTCATATCTGGGGTTGGGCCATTGCCATCTCTAGGTTTCTAAAAGCCCTCTTGGCATTGAGTTTGCCCCATATGCTGGAGCCTTTGCCAGGGTATTAACCCCTGTGTTCCAAGAAAGTGCCCCAATTTGATGAATTCTTGCTTATTCAGTCTTCTGTTCTGATCCCCTCTATTGAACAACCAGAAATTGTATCTCAGGTGACTCCTGCTAGTAAATGCTGGCTAATTCAGGCAGCTCCTTCAGAATGTAAACTCTTTCCTTCCCTATCAAGCTCAGCATGTCCTCAGCAGATTTCTATTGGGATGGTGTCATCACATTTATAGAGAAATTGAGGTGTATCATACATAATGCTGCTGCTACTGCTGCTGCTAAGTCGCTTCAGTCGTGTCCGACTCTGTGCGACCCCATAGACAGCACCCCACCAGGCTCCCCCATCCCTGGGATTCTCCAGGCAAGAACACTGGAGTGGGTTGCCATTTCCTTCTCCAATGCATAAAAGTGAAAAGTGAAAGTGAACTCGCTCAGTCGTGTCCGACTCTTAGCAATCCCATGGACTGCAGCCCACCAGGCTCCTCCATCCATGGGATTTTCCAGGCAAGAATACTGGAGTGGGGTGCCATTGCCTTCTCCGATCATACATAATAGAGGGACATAAATCCTAAAGGTAGAGAGAGATTACTTTTCATGACATGAACACGCTCAGCCACCCAGCCTCCAGATTAAGAAAGAGAACACAACCAGCTCTCCAAGGAGCTCCCCTGGTAGCCCGTTCCAGGCCCTGCCCCATCCCTTTCAAAGACTAGCGTGAGCCTGACTTCACCACGGGTTAATTTGGTCTGGTCTTGGGCATTGCACAAGTGGAATCACGCAGTAGGTCTCCCCTTGTGTCTGTTGGGCCTTCTTTGGCTCAACACTGTGTCTGTGAGTTTGAATTTCATCCATGTTGTCAAGCGAGTTTATAGTTTACTGGTTCTTGCCGCCGTGTAGTATCCCACTATATGCTTACACCACGAGGTAGTTACCTCTCCCCCCACTGTTTATGGATGTTGGTTTCCTTCCAGTTTTGCACTATTTTTGGAATAGTCCTGCCATGGACATTCTTGTGCGTGTCTTCTGGCAAACACGTGATCACATTTCTTTTGGGAACACACCAGTGGTGGGACCGCCAGGTTATATGGAAGTTGTAGGTCCGTCAGTTATACTTCGGTTTGTCAATTTTGTTTACCCTTTCAAAGAGCCAGCTCTTGGTTTTATTGATATTTTTCTATTGTTTTTTCTCATCTCTATTTTATTTATTTCCTCTCTGATCTTTATTTCTGCTGACTTAAAAGGCTTTGTTTGTTTTCCCCTTTCTAATTCTTTTAGGTGGTAGGTTCAGTTCAGTCGCTCAGTCCGACTCTTTGTGATCCCATGAACTGCAGCAAGCCAGGCCTCTCTGTCCATCACCAACTCCCAGAGTTCACCCAGAGGGAGGTGGGTTAGGCTGTTTATTTGAGATTTTTCCTTGTTTTTTGAGGAAAATGTACATCACTATGAACTTTCCTCTGAGAACTGCTTTTGCTGCATCCCAGAGATTTTGTGTGGTTGTGTTTTCATTGTCATTTGTCTCAAGTATTTTTTTTATTTCCCTTTTTGATTTCCTCATTGACTCATCGGTTTTTTAGTAGCATGTTTTTTAGTCTCCATGTAATCATTTTTTTCTCATCTCTTTTCCTGTAGTTGATTGCTAGTTTCAGGCCATTATGGTCAAAGAAATGTCAGCTATACTTTGAAACAAGCTGGCAAAGGGGACTTTTCTCCCTGACTGAAGCCCTAGAGCTAAGCTATCACACACTAGGTGATCAGGACCTCCATAAGCTATAGAAGAGTAGAGGATGCTCTTCTTCTTCTAGAGTCTCCAGACTCCTTATGAGGTGACTGAATAAGTCCTATGAGTATCACACATCACCCACTCCAGTCTATAAGAGATGAGGAAACGCTGGAGAGGAACATGGAGAAGTGAGAAAACTGTCAGCTTTGAGAGTCGTCACCCTGAGCAGAGAGTGCTCTGACTCATGAGGAGGGAAGAAAAGGAATGAGACACGGAAGACCTACCATTCCCCAAGCCACGGAGTGTGCACAAGAGACCGGGTGTAGCAGCTGGCCTGAGACCGCCGGCTGGCTGCTGGCTGAGCCATGGAGTCTGAGGGCCCCACCCCAAGCCTGCTCCCTGGAATGAGATGAGAAGCACCCTGGGAGTTTAGGCGCATGTCTTAGGTTGGGTTGCTCCCATAAGCCGCCCTGTGCTAAAAATTTGAGTGCAAGCAGTTAAAGAGATGAACCCAGGAAGCACTGGGAGGGGAAGGGGGGACTGGCAAAAGGATCGGAAGGGAGCCAGTTCCAATGTGGCAGGAGCAAGCTGCTGCTGTGTGGGGCATGCACCTGTGGGCATGGGAGTTGGGGTGTTCATGCACCACCTCCTATTCATCTTGGCTTGAGGGCTACTCCCAGCCTCATTTGTTATCAAGAAAAAACTGCTCCACTCACAGAGAACAAACTAGTGGTTGCCCATGTGGAGGGGAGAGAGGGGCAATACAGGGACTGGGGAACGGCAGGCACGAAACACTGTGTATAAGACAGGCTGTGGGAATGCATTGTGTAACACACGGAATATAGCCAATGTTTTGTAATAACTATAAAATGAAACCTTTAAAATTGTTTTAAAGTATTTTTAAAAATTTGAAAAGGAGCTGCTCCCAACTATGTTTTCTTAAATTCTATACTTGACTATTTGGTATCCATTCATTATAAGGCCAACCATATTAACTATATATGCTTATTTTCTGTACTCTTGATACTCCGGCATTGAATACATCTGGCCTCGTTGACTGTGGAGGGACTGTCCCTCCCAAGGCTAGATAATTCCTAGAGGTAATAAACAACTCACCTGTGGACATGTACTGAAATATACACCCAACCAATCCCAACCCCATACCCTCCAATGACCTCCTTCATCTAACTCTCACCCACGAAGGCAACATTACCCTTGCCCTAAAACAACCCAGGGCCAAATCCCAGAAACCAGGGACCACTCCCACACCACAAAGTCACAAGGATTATTCAGACTAGCCAGTCCCAAACCGTTTCCCTGCCCTACCTTTCCTGAAAAATCCCAGTCAAAGTTCTGGCCTGGACTTGCCCCGACTCCTGACTCCCAATCAAAATAGTGCTTCGCTCTGTGGCTGTGTAGTGAGGCATGCTCCTCTTCTTGTGAATTGTAAGTAATAAGCATCTTCTTCAGCGGCAAAGACCTCTTCATGCTGTCACTCGGTCACCTCCATAAATTAAAATCCCATGGGGACATTTCCAGACACAAAGTACAAAGGCCTTGCAACCTGGAGCTACCAGGGGCACATTTCCAGTCCCATTAGGGCAGCTGCTAAACAATGATATCAACCCAGAGGGATGCAAAGCTAAGAAATGGACAGATAGAGCTCAGACCACATTGTTGGAGCACCTGGGTCCATATGCTTTACTCTGAGCTTCTGGATTATATGAACCACCTCCACCACCAATTTTTTTTTTCTTAAATTTTGCTTTAATGAGATTTCTGACCTTTACAGCCCAGAGTCTTGGCTAACATACTCTCTCCTCTGAGGTCCTGATTAAGTCTCACCACCCCCAGGAAGCCCTCCCAGATTACTCCGACTTCCAGTCTCTTTCTCTTCACAATGCCAGTTGTGTCTAGGATTTCATAACATTTTATATTATTCCTGCATATACCTTTCAGAATACTCTCTAACCACTCCATGGCTTCTCCTTGCTCCTAGTCTCTGGAGTGCAGGGATGCTCTCTGATAACTTCTCTTATGCCCCTACTTCTTCTGGGCACTTTCAGAGCTGCCATTTGCGATCAAATTGTCAGTGGCCTAACGGCAGAGGACCTTCCTGCTCCCGGATGTTCAGGCACTGCCCCTCCGAGAGAACCGACACACTCAGCTGCAACTTTCTCCCCAGTCTTTTCTAGAATTCAGACACATCCCAAGTTCCCTCTAGACTCCTAGAACCATCAAGAACCGCATCTGTCAAGCATTCACCCGCCTGGCTCACTGGCAGATATTAGTGGGAAACCCTGAGCGGGCTGAGGTGAATGCAGACCCCTTGCTGGTGCCTCATTCAGCTTTGCTGTTCACCTCACCCTCCAGCTGGTTCACCAGGGAGAGGCGGGGAGTGAGGATCCCGCTTCCCGAGTGGACTGATCCCATCACAGCCACAGCGCTTTGGAGTCATGCGTTTCTGGGTTTGTGTTTGGGTTCACCACCACCCGGCTAGATGTCTTCAAGAAAGTTTCATCCTCGCTCTGATTCTTAAGAACTTTCCAAGACAGACGTAATAATAACCCTGCAAGGAGGAGTTCCCTGGCAGTTTACTGGTTAAGACTCCGTGCTTCCACTGCAGAGGGCACAGAAGAAGAGTTATCTCTTGAATTTCACATTCATCTGTTTAATACTCTGGTCTTCCTGTGACGTTTCTTTTCAACCCCTGTAATGGGGCCAGAGGAGGGATGTTCCCAGGATGAATAAATTCTTTGGTGCAGGAGAAGGAAGGTCAGCAGTCTGGGAGCCACATCAGTTTGACCCATTTTATAGACAGATAAGCTGAGGCTGAGAAATTCTAAGTCCCTGCTGACCGAATCTGCTGATTCTTCTCTGGACCCTCTCTCCCCAAGATCAGTGTGTTCCAGTATTTGCACACCTGGGCTGCTCCAAATGTGGCCAACGATCACTGCAGGGCCATGAACTCTTTCTTATTGATTGATGTCAAGTATAGAAACTGAAGGTAAATATTGAGAAAATGTTTTTGGAATTGTCAATAACTTTGGAAATGACACAATATCCAAGTTCCTGGTCTGTGGACTCATTTCTACAAACAAGATAAAACCTGTTCTGGTGGCAAGGGAACTGCATGGTAGCCTCGTGAAGTGGACCGTGCCTCCACCAAAGTGAGCTGAAAGAAGAGAAACTACTCCTCCGGCACCACTAGTTTGGCAAGCATCATCATGTGGGTTTGAAATTTCACGAACAGTATGTTTAATGATAATAGATATTTCTTGTCATCTGTTTTAGAAAATACACTACTAGCCCATAAAAATCTCTGAGTTCATGGATGTTTGCCTTGGCATAAATTTAGCCGAGGAATTTAAGTAAAAAATGTTTAAAGGATGTTCTAAAGAATACTGTCAAAGACTTAGGAAACAAACTTAAGGTTGCCAAGGTCAAAGACAGAGGGAAGGGATAATTAGGGAGTTTGAGATGGACAGGTACTCCCTGCTATATTTAAAATGGATAACCAACAACGACCTACTGTATAGCACATAGAACTCTGCCCAGTGTTATGTGGCAGCCTGGATGGGAGGCGAGTTTGGGGGAGAATTGCTGTTGTTTAGTCGTTAAGTTGTGCTTGACTCCTTACTACCCCTATGGACTGTGGCCCCCCAGTCTCCTCCATCCATGGAATTTCCCAGCAAGAATACTGGAGTAGGTTGCAATTTCCTTTACCAGGGGATCTTCCCTACCCAGAGATTGAATCTGCTCTCCTACATTGGCAGGTGAATTTTTTTACCACTGAGCCATCAGAGAAGCTCTCTTGGAGGAGGAGAATGGATACATGTGTTTGTATGGCTGAGTTCCTTTGCTGTCCACCTGAAAGTATCTCAACACTGCTAATCAGCTATACTCCATAACAAAGTTAGAAGTTTTAAAAAATAAAAAAGACTGTCAACAAGACATTTGGTACAGGAGAAGATACAGCAAAGCATAATAAAGGTAATATGTGATAAGAGTGAAGAGTAATACTCAATGCTAGATATATTTGCAAATAATTAAAAGCAATTTTCAGAGTAAAAGCTTGGAAAGTGTAATAGCAAGCAATACCAGATTTCATTTTAATGGGCAAAGCACTTTCCCATCTATGATAGACTGGGCTGTTATAACTTTATGAGGTGAATGTTCTTGCTCCCCATGTTATGAGGAAAGAAAAAGTGAGGCAAAGCCAAGAATGTGAGTCAGATTGATCTGGGCACTATTTGGAACTAACCTCCACCCACCCTAATTCTGGGAGAAACGGGCAGCCTCTCATCTCAGCATCTTCAGTTCTGAAGACAAACCCCAAAGGTAGCAAGGCCCATTCCCCTGGGACAAAGCTGGGCACGTGCTCCAGGTCTTAGATTAAAATGTGTCAGCCTTGTAAAATCCTATTGACTGGCTGCTTCCAATCTTGGATCTCTTCTCCATCCGTCCCCTTCCTCCCTCACCCTGGGCCCCTGACACCCCACTGGGGTGGCGACTCTTTCAAGGATGCTAAAAATTGCTTTTTTTCCCCCACTAATTTGCCAACAAGCTCAGCCGTCAGTCCAGTTGGCCCGAAATGAAATTCTATAATTACACAAAAGCCTGGGTCAGCGACCTCCTGATTGCAATATCTTGTCTTTTTTGTCCCTCCCTTCCAGCACCTCGCCCATGGGACAAAATTGCTTCGGCTTCTCCGGCAGCCTCCTGGATGAGGTGGTATTGGAAACTAGTGAGGCGTGGCCCTGCGGAGGTGTTCATAGCTTTGCAATAATTTACCCATTTTCATTTTGTTTGATTTCATTAACACCTGGGTCTCAGGGGAGAGGCCAGTTGGGAAGGAGGAAAAAACAAATGATTTCCATTGAAGTCGAGTGGTTACCGCTGCCCTCTCTGGCAATACCCAGGGAGTGTGAGACACCAAGGGAGTAGTCCAGTCTGATCTTGGGGAGGAAGGAGATCTTTCCTTAGAGGCAGCCTGAATGGCCAAGTCTCTCCTTTCGTGCTCCACAGCCCTCCAGGGCTCCCTGTCGGGCTCACTCAGTTGGCATCAAGCTGGTGCCCCACACTGGTCCTTCTTTCTCAAGGAGTCAGTCTCAACTGCCCAATGGACCAAGGTCACTGGGATGGCTGCATCCAGACAGCAATGCTCAGGGATTAAAAGCACGGACACCCAGAATTAAGTTCAATCCTGGCTCTGCCTACTGCTTTTCTGGTAGCCCTGAAAATGGAGCTTCAATTCTACAGGCCTCGGTTCCCTTTTAAATAAAGTGGAGGTGATAGTCCCTGCCTTGTGGGATTCCTGCAGAGATTGGCTAGGACTGTGGGTGTGGAGCACTGTACGGGTCTCTCACACACTGTGAGTGCCCAGAAACCAGAGATGCAATAGTAATTATGGTCATCCTCTTCATCATTTTCTCTTTCCCCTGTCTCCTCCTTCTCTTCCTCTTTACCTTCATCATTATCAGACCCTCTCCTGCCATCTCAGTGTCTACAGGCTCTCCTCAAATAGAACACAGTCTCAGAATGAACCAGAAGTGCTTGCCAGGGGTGTTTATGGATTGAGGAGCTTACAGTCCCCAGATGCAGAGCCCTCCAGAAAAGATTCTCACCTGATTCAAGCCATGCCACTGAGCTGCATGGCACACTTCCTCAAAGGCCTGAGAATTCTGGGTAACTCGGTGATGTTCCAGTGATGGGGAAAGCACTCGATGACAAATTGCAACCAGATGCTGAGAGAGCCCACCATGGCTGAGCTGAGCCTAAATACTGGGTCTCCCTGTTTATCCTCCCAGTTCCCTAGGAGACACCCCAGAGAGAGGCCATAACTGGAAGGCAAAGCCACCACCATTTTGACCCATGACAGTAGCAGGCAGACGGAAACCTCGTTTTCAGGTGGAAGGCTCTTCCAGATGCCCCTCAGATCAACAGGTTGATCAGTCTACGAAGGCAAGCCCTTCCATTCACAGTCGTAAGAACATAATGCCAACTGCAGCTGGCATCTGTTGAATGCTTGCTGTGTGCAATGTAGCACTGTCCCTGTATTAACTCACTTCATATTCATGAGAGGCTGCTATCATTGTCCCCATTTTATGGATGAGAAAGCTTAGGCAGCAGGAGGCTAATCTCTGGTTCAAGATCTGACAGTCAGGAGCTAAGATGACACCCTGGTCTGCGTGGCCCTGAAGTCCACCTCTCTAGCTGTTGCAAGATTCTTCACTGTCTTGAACTAAAACTTCCTGGAACTGGGGCCCTTTGGTCCTGTTTTGCACTTAGGGGTCTCTGCACTGAAGCTGGGGCTTCCCAGGTGCCTGCCAATGCAGGAGACATAAGAGATGCAAGTTTGATCCATGGGTTGGGAAGGAAGATCCCCTGAAGGAGGGCCTGGCAACCCACTCCAGTATTCTTACCTGGAGAATCCCATGGACAGAGGAGCCTGGTGGGTTATGGTTCACAGAGTGGCAAAGAGTTGGACACAACTGAAGCAACTGAGCTCACAGGCACTGAAGTCAGCTCCTCTCTGGTGACCGAGCCTTGCAGGTGGTACCTTCAGCTCAGAGTGTCCCCACTCCAGCTCCTCAGCTCTGGACTAAAACCACCATCAATCCCGGCTCACCGGTCATGTGGTAAGGAGCCCCTCTACCCAGCATGTGAAAGGCCCCTCTCAGCAGGGGCACCTCGTAGCAGGAAGCCCTGAACAGCTCTGAGGTTCCAGAGGGAGAGTCTCACCTCCCTCCTTGGATATTTGGTCTCTAGTCAGGAATTCTTGGTTCCCCAGCTCTCAAATTCCCATGTGCTCCAGAATCCTCTAGGTCAACCTGTAGGCTCCTGGACTCTATGTCGAGACATGTGGCCTTAAGAGGATACAGTGAACCCAAGAATCTGTATATGTAATAAGAACTGCAAGAAATTCCTAAGTGGAAAAGGTCAGGGGCAAGGGGAGATGTCCTTCAACTCTACTTTAGAAACCCAGACTGGGGCGGGGGTGAGGGGGCGTCTGGAAGGGACAGATTGGGAGTTTGTGATTAGCAGATGCAAACTATTATTTAGAACAGATAAACAAGGCCCTACTGTACAGCAGTCAGAAGTACATTTAATGCGTACTCAGTCACTCAGTCCTGTCCGACTCTCTGTGGCCCCATGAACTGTAGCCCGCCAGGCTCCTCTGTCCATGGGATTTCCCAGGTAAGAATACAGGAGTGAGTTGCCATTTCCTTCTCCAGGGGATCTTCCCAACCCAGGGATTGAGCCCACATCTCCTGCATCTCTTGCATTGGCCAACAGATTCTTTACCACTGCGCCACCTGGGAAGCCATCACTATAGTCAGTATCCTATGATAAACCATAATGGAAAAGAATATGAAAAAGAAGGTAAACGTATGTATAACTGAAATCACTTTGCTGTACAGCAGTAATTAACACAGCACTGTAAATCAACTATACTTCAGTAAAATAATTCTTTTTCAATGAACACAGCCTGAAGCACCTCCTTGATCAGCCCCGCACATGTGAGGGACAATTCAAATACCCAGTTCTTTCCACTTGCCTCCACCCATCCCCCTACTTCTGGCCTATGCAGCTGGGGGCCCCAGCACATAACTATCCCTAGGCCATTGGAAAGTCCAGGGCCAGAGGGCATTCGGTTTCCTCAGCAAAACCACACACGCTCCCTCTGTTCCAGCCTCCTTCTTTCTGTTTCTTTACTCACCACATGGCTATTTCCACGTCAGGGCCTTGGCACTTGCTCTTCTCTTCCCAAAATCTTTCTGGGGTTGGCTCCTTTTCACCACCACCATCTCACCGAGGACTTCGCTGACCATCTAGCTTCTCCAGGACCTTCTCCATCGCCTGACTTTGCTCCACTTTTTTCACAACACTGAAATTTCCCATTTGTTGTCTGTCTCCCTTATCAAGGAAGCTCGGGTCTCTTGTTTCTCCCTGTGCCTCAGTTTCCACGTCTGTAAAATGGGGATAACTTGACCTCACAGGACTACTGGGATGATCAAAGGAGGTACTACGTAGAACACTCAGAACAGTGCACAGTGATGGTTTTTACTGTTCATATTAATACCATCATTCATTGCTTTTTTCTCAGCTTGCAGAACTGCATCTCATACAAAGCAGGCCCCCAGTACATATGTTTGAATGAATATACACATGGATCCCAAGAGCCTTGACACGGAGGATCTGAAAAGTCCCACCCTGTCTGCTTCCCAAGACCCAGGCCACCCCCTCCTCATGGGCTGTAATTACCCATTAACGAGAATCCCAGCCCCTGAGGGCTTCACATAGGGCGCCTTCCCCAAAGATGAAAAGCTCATTTGTTAATAACTACATTTACAATATCTAAAATTTTGGTTGTATTGTGAGGCCGGGTGCCTTCCCCATTCACCAATAATGACAGACCACTTAAAAAATAAATAACACATATAATTTAAGCAACGAAAACAAATAGCAGTGTTGGCTTTCCCTGGGAAAATATTTTCACTATTTCCTCAAGACGTCCTCACGGGTGCCCCTGCCTTGGCCTCCCCTGCTGAGACGCCTTCTCAGCAGGCGGCCTGGGAGTGGAGCACAGAGCTGCAGCAGGGAGGAGATCCCAGCCTCAGCCTCTCTGGAGGCTGGGGTCATTTTCTCCAGAGCCAAGAAGGGGCAACTACTTTCTCCTTTCATCCCCACCCCCCCTGTACTTCCTAGCACCCTCTCCCCATCAGGGGTCACATACTCAAGTGCCTATAGGGGCAGACAGGCAACATTCATAAGCAAAGCAGGGGGTGGTGTGGGGCAATAGGGACAGGTGGGGCTTGTGGTAAATTGAAGAGCAGAGTTTCCTCCAATAAGGGCCAAAGCTGGCCAAAGGTTGCCAAGCAGATAGGGAAGCATGGAGACCCAGTTTTGCCAAATCTCCTGACATAACAAAAGAAGCCACCATTTTTTATTTTAAATGTTGGTCCTTTTAATGATCTCAAAGGTCCTAATTCAAGCTCCCATTGTCTCTGCTTTCATCTCTTACCTCACTCATCCTGCTCTGGCCACACTGGTCTCTTTACTGTTTGGGAGCCACACCAGATACATTCCTACCTCAGGACCTTTGCACTAGCTGTTCCACCCACCCAGAGCATTCCTCACTCAGAGTACAAGGCCAGTGTGGCTGGAGTACAGTAGGTAAGGAGGGACATGGCAGAAAAGGAACCTGGAGAAGAACCCAGGGTAGCCTGATTACAGATGGTGGTGGGGAGGTTAAAATCATACAGGGATGTTTTTGCTTGTCACAAAGATTGGAGTATGCTAACAGCATTTAGTAGGTAAAGACCTGCATGCCAGATCCCCTTGCAAAGTGTGGACAGCTCTTCACACAAAGAGTTTATCCACTAAATGTCAAGGCAGGTGAAAAACTTAGATATAATGCTTAGTGCCTAGACTCTCACTTGATTTCACATTTAATATCAAAGGTTTTTATCTTTGGTACAATATTATTTAACACTGAACTTTCTAGGATTGTTGTTTGTGTGTAAATCAAGGGGAAGTTATACTGTTCTCTTGGGAGCTTTATCAGGAATTGGTCCTCTTTATGGGAACCTCATCATTGAATGGGGCTTCCCAGGTGGCTCTAGTGGTAAAGAATCTGCCTGCCAATGCAAGAGACCCAAGGGATGTTGGTTTGATCTCTGGGTCAGGAAGATACCCTGGAGTAGGAAATGGCAACCCACTCCAGTATTCTTGCCTGGAAACTTCCACGGACAGAGAAGCCTGGCAGGCTACAGTCCATGGGGTCACAAAGACATGACTGATCGACTGAACACATACACACATCACTGAAAGCCAAACTGCTTGTAGAGCTTGAGTCACCGGCACAGCATCAGTCTGTGTCGACAGGATCACATTCATGAAAAGTCTGCCTGCGTCTGCTGCAGGCTCTGACGCCTTCACTGTGTCTTGCAGGAGAGTTGGGCTGGAATATTTATGTTCTGAGGTAATTGTTATTTTATTATAAATTAGTTGCCTTTTAATTCACCTCTAGAGTATACTTAGACATTATATGGCTTATATGGATTTATTTGAATGATGTGTATAACTAGGTTATGTTATCTATGAATTCCATTTCAGCACAGTGTAAAGAGCATGGCAATGCATTTGTTATTTAATAAAGAAAAAGAAGAAAAGGAAACCATACCTGACATGCCTGAGGCCCCAGATGTGGACGCTTGCAGGATGCAGAAAGGGACTTGGGACCTTTGTTGGTCAAGCTGGGAGTCCTGGGAAGGCCTCTAGAGAGGCAGGGACACCAGCGAGGGTCTGCTCAGCCAACCAGGAGAAATACTAGGAACAGCAGTGCAGCAGGTGGCAAGAGGTGGGGCTGAGAGATTTGCTGATGCATCAGATGTGGGATGTGAGAGATGACCCCACAGTTTGGTTCTGAGTTACTCAGGGAAAGGAAAGAGGGCAATTTCTGAGCTAGGAACATCTGTGTCTTGATATGGATGCAATCTGTGGTGAGGGAATAGAAAAAGCCTACTGGCAAACGCTAGGAGGCAACCTTCTTCCTGCCACCCCACCCCACCCGCACCCATTGCAGCCTCACCTTATGGAATGAACATAAGATTTCGAGTCAGGACACCTGTGCTTGAGTCCTGGCTCCAACATGGACCGGCTGTGTGCTGCTGAATGGATCACTTGACTTCGAGACTTGGTTTCTCCACCCCAAGGATTGGTTGATAATGTTCACTTTAGAGTGTGATTATGAAGACAAAACTAGATGCAAGTAAAATGGGGCGGTGAAGAGGATTATCTCCTTTGCCACTAATGGCTCCATTGCTCTCAAGTTTCTAGACATCCTTGTGTCCCCTTGGAGGCTGTCCTCATGTCCATTGGGTCAGTGATGCCATCCAACCATCTCATCCTCTCGTCATCCCCTTCTACTCCTGGCTTCACTCTTCCCAGCATCAGGGTCTTTTCCACTGAATCAGCTCTTTGCATCAGGTGGCCAAAGTATTGGAGCTTCAGCTTCAGCATCAGTCCTTCCAATGAATATTCAGAGTTGATTTTCTTTAGGATTGACTGGTTTGATCTCTTTGCTGTCCAAAGGCCAGGCAAATAATTTTTATTAAAAAATGGTTTTTATAAATAACAACCAATCATAAATAAATACAGTACAGGTAGCATGTGTGCTGTGCTTAGTCACTCAGTCGTGTCTGACTCTTTGCAGCCCCATGGACTGTAGCCTGTCAGGCTCCTCTGTCCATGGGGATTCTCCAGGCAACAATACTAAAGTGGGTTGCCATGCTCTCCTTCAGGGAATCTTCCAAAGCCAGGGATCAAACCCAGGTCTCCCACATTGCAGATGGTTTCTTTACCATCTGAGCCACCAGGGAAGCCCACCGATATTGTGTGGCCACAGTAAAACTCCTAAAGATACAGACAGTGCACTGCAACTTGGAAAATACATTCAAGGATCTCTTCATCCTGAGATGCTACTGTCATTTCCGTTTTGAAGATAGGGAAACTGAGGACAGATGGGGCCCACAGAGGCTGAGCTCCAAGATGCTGCCAGATGTATGACCCTGCCTGGAAAGACCACGGGCGAGAGCTCCCATGTGGCCTGTAATAAGAAGCCTGGCACATAGCAGAGGCCTGCGGCAGCATCTGTCCCCAAATGAGACCTCTGGGGCTCCCTGTCCCCGCCTCCCACCGTTCCTGACTTCTGAGCATAACGAGGACGGCAAGCTAGGGCCCTGCCAAGACACACTCTCCGAATTTGAATCAAATGGAATTTGAATCAGAAAGTTCCCCAGAGACCCGAGTGAGGCTCCACGTTGAAATTTCCAGGAGAGGTGAGTGAGAGTACAGTGCATGTAAACTGAAATCGCCTTGCACCCAAGCGGCTGAGCGCACAGGGCACAGCTGAATAAATCAGGAGAAAACCGACACGATTGTGGAAGGGGAGTCTAGAGGTCCCTCTTGGCTTGCGTCAGGGGCCATCCTGAGGCCAGGAACTGAGCCCAGCGAGGGGCAGAAGTGGTAGGGGGATATGACAAAGCTCTCCCTGGCCCCACACCCCGGGATTCTGGCCCCACAGGTATCCAGCTCCCATTCAGGGCCCCGGTGTTTAATAGTACTTGGAAGTTCTACCTGGTGTCTAGCTGTTTCTCTCTCTCTTCTTCAAACATTACCTCCTACCCTGGCAGGGAGGAAAAGGTGACCACTTCTTATGGAACACTCATGCTGGATCACCCTTCAAGCAAGGGCCAACATCAAGATGCCACAGATGTCCCCAAAGCTAAAGGGTATCCAGGGAGAGGCCTGCGGATGGTAGGTGGAGCCAGAAGTCTGGTGGGAAAGTGATTTCTGTTCTCTCATTCATTCATTCACATGCTCATTCATTCACATGGTGGCCTAGCCCTATGTTTGAGGAGTTCGGGGAAGCCTTTGGTTTTCACTCCCACCCACCTCTGAGGGCAGAGAAGAGCAGGGCTGAGTGAGGCCAGATGGTCAGCAGCCTGGCATTGACATTTGATCCTGCCTTTATGGGCTGTGTGGCCTTGGCACACCCTACAACATCCAGAGCCTTGGTTTCCTTACCTGTGAGAGGAGAATAGTAGTCAAATCTCAGAGGATTAAATGAGATGGCAAGTAGAGGGCTTAGGAAACACGTGGCACATGGTCAGCCTTCAAAAACAAGGCAGGGGGGAGGAGCTAAGATGGCAGAGGAGTAGGATGGGCAGAACACTTTCTCCCCCACAAATTCATCAAAAGAACATTTAAATGTGGAGTAAATTCCACAAAACAACTTCTGAATGCCAGCAGAGGACATCAGGCACCCAGAAAAGCAACCCATGTCTTCAAAAGAAGGTAGGAAAAAATATGTAAGACAAAAAAGAGACGAAAGAGGGAGGGACGGAGCTCCGTCCCGGGAAGGGAGTCTTAAAAAGAGAGAAGTTTCCAAACACCAGGAAACCTTCTCACTGCCGAATCTGTGCCGAGCCTTGGAAGCACAGAGGGCAACATAACAGGGAGGAAAAATAAATAAACAATTAAAACCCGCAGATTACGAGCCCTACGGTAACTCTCCCAGCGGAGAAGCAGCGCAGACGCCTGCATCCGCCATTAGCAAGCGGGGCTGGGCAGCGAGGTGCAGCGTGGGCTACATCGCTTAGAATAAGGATCTGGCCTGAATACCCCGAGCACTATCTGAGCGAAATAATTTGGGCTAGCAAACCAGACTGTGGGATATCTACCACGCGAAAAGCCAGCCCTAACCTAAGACATCGCCAGGCCTGCACACGGAACAAAGGACTGTACAGAGATAGCCGGCTGCAGACCGTCCCCCTCTGGTGACAGGCAGCCAGAGCCGGAAGGGGGCAGTCGCAGCCCCAGAGAGACATTATCTATAAAACTGTAAGCAGGCTTCTTTGCTAACTAAGACTTCTTGGGGGTCTGGACGGTCAACATCTGCCTGAGAAGGTGCGCCAGTTGTACACCTAGATAACCGAGCGGCGGGGAGGCAATAAGTCGCAGCAATCGCACTCGCCAAACACCTCATCACCTGAGCTGCTCGGACCTGGGAAGGGCACAAAACGCAGGCCCAACCGATTCTGCGCCTCTGAGGACTACCCGAGTGCCTGAACCTGAGCAGCTTAGACCTGGGAGGTGCAAGCAGCCCAGGGCCGGCCACGGATGGTTCCCGGCGGAGCAGCCTAGAGTCTGAGCAGTGTGGGCAGGGAGGCTACATGCGCCGTGAGCGGGGGCAGACCCTGTGTGGCTGAGGCACTGCGAGCGCACGCCAGTGTTATTTGTTTGCAGCATCCCTCCATCCCTCCCCACAGTGCGACTGAACAAGAGAGCCTTAAAAAAAAAAAGTGTCCTCCACCGTCCCCTTTGTGTCAGGGTGGAAACCAGACACTGAAGAGACCAGCAAACAGAAGAAGCTACAACAGAGGGAACCGCCTTGGAAGCTACAGGCAATAGATTAAAACCCTATGGTTAGAACTGAATACATAGGAAGGGGCATATAGATCTTGAGAAACATAAGTCAGACCAAGGAACTAGCCGAAAATAAACTGACCCCACAATACCCAAAACAAAACCAGAGAAATCCTAAATATATTTTTACTATTTTTATGATCATTCTTTCTTCTTTTTTTTTTAATTTTTTAAAAAAATTTTGAGTCCTCTATTATTTCTTTAATTTTCACTTTTATAACCTACTATTACTTTGCAAAAAAAAAGACCCTATTTTTTTTAAAAAAGCAAACTTCATATATATATTTTTTATAATTTTTGTGACCTTGTTTTTTTTTCTTCTTTTCTTTAACATTGTATTTTTGAAATTCCAAACTCTACTCTAGATTTTTAATTTTAGCTTTTTGGTATTTGTTATCAATTTTATACATATATATATATATATATAAAATAATTTTTGTGACTTTTTTTTCTCTCTTTCTTTCTCTTCTTCTTTTATATAACATTGTATATCTGAAATTCCAAACTCTAGATCTTTAATTTATGCTTTTTGGTATTTGTTATCAATTTTGTACCTATATTTTCTTTATAATTTTTGTGACTTGGTTTGTTTTTGTTTGTTTTTCCTCTCTTTCTTTTTCTTCTTCTTTTTTTTTTTTAACATTGTATTTTTGAAATTCCAGGCTCTAAATTTTTAACTTTTGCTTTTTGTTATTTGTTATCAATTTTGTACCTATATTTTCTTTATAATTTTTGTGACTTGGTTTGTTTTTGTTTGTTTGTTTTTCTCTCTTTCTTTTCCTTCTTCTTTTCTTTAACATTGTATTTTTGAAATTCCAAACTCTACTCTAGATTTTTAATTTTTGCTTTTATGTATTTGTTACCAATTTTGTACCTTTAAGAACCCAATCTTCAGTACCCATTTTTCACTAGGGAGCAAGATTACTGGCTTGACTGCTCTCTCCCTCTTTGGACTCTCATTTTTCTCCACCAGGTCACCTGGTGTCTCCTCCCTAACCCCTCTCTACTCTATGCAACTCTGTGAATTTCTGTGTGTTCCAACGGTGGAGAACACTTAGGGAACTGATTACTGGCTGGATCTGTCTCCCTCCTTTTCATTCCCCCTTTTATCCTCCTGGCCACCTCTGTCTCCTTCCTCCTTCTTCTCTTCTCTGTATAACTCCGTGAACATCCTGAGCGGTCCAATTGTGGAGTGCACATAAGGAAGTGATTACTGGCTAGCCTGCTCTCTCCTCTATTGATTCCACCTCATCTCATTCAGGTCAGCTCTAACTCCCTCCTCCCTCTTCTCTTCTCCATGTAATGCTGTGAACCTCTCTGGGTGGCCCTCATGGTGGAGAAACTTTTAATCCTTAACACAGATGTTTTATCAATGGTGCTGTATAGAAGGAGAAGTTTTGAAACTACTGTACAAATAAGACCGATTACTGGAAGCAGGAGGCTTAAGTCCAACCCCTAACTCCAGGGAACTCCTGACTCCAGGGAACATTAATTGACAGAAGCTCATCAAACGCCTCCATAGCTACACTGAAACCGAGCACCACACAAGGGCCAACAAGTTCCAGGGCAAGACATACCAAGCAAATTCTCCAGCAACACAGGAACATAGCCCTGAGCTTCAAGATACAGGCTGCCCAAAGTCACCCCAAAACCATAGACATCTCATAACTCATTACTGGACACTTCATTGCACTCCAGAGAGAAAAAATACAGCTCCACCCACCAGAACACTGACACAAGCTTCCCTAACCAAGAAACCTTGACAAGCCACCTGTACAAACCCACACACAGTGAGGAAATGCCACAATAAAGAGAACTCCACAAACTGCCAGAATACAGAAAGGACAACCCAAACTCAGCAATTTAAACAAGATGAAGAGACAGAGGAATACCCAGCAGGTAAAGGAACAGGATAAATGCCCACCAAACCAAACAAAAGAGGAAGAGATAGGGAATCTACCTGATAAAGAATTCCGAATAATGATAGTGAAATTGATCCAAAATCTTGAAATCAAAATGGAATCACAGATTAATAGCCTGGAGACAAGGATTGAGAAGATGCAAGAAAGGTTTAACAAGGACCTAGAAGAAACAAAAAAGAGTCAATATATAATGAATAATGCAATAAATGAAATCAAAAACACTCTGGAGGCAACAAATAGTAGAATAACAGAGGCAGAAGATAGGATTAGTGAATTAGAAGATAGAATGATAGAAATAAATGAATCAAAGAGGATAAAAGAAAAACGAATTAAAAGAAATGAGGACAATCTCAGAGACCTCCAGGACAATATTAAACGCTACAACATTCGAATCATAGGGGTCCCAGAAGAAGAAGACAAACAGAAAGACCATGAGAAAATACTTGAGATAATAGTTGAAAACTTCCCTAAAATGGGGAAAGAAATGATCACTCAAGTCCAAGAAACCCAGAGAGTCCCAAACAGGATAAACCCAAGGCGAAACACCTCAAGACACATATTAATCAAATTAACAAAGATCAAACACAAAGAACAAGTATTAAAAGCAGCAAGGGAAAAACAACAAATAACACACAAGGGAATTCCCATAAGGATAACAGCTGATCTTTCAATAGAAACTCTCCAAGCCAGGAGGGAATGGCAAGACATACTTAAAGCGATGAAAGAAATAACCTGCAGCCCAGATTATTGTACCCAGCAAGGATCTCGTTCAAATATGAAGGAGAAATCAAAAGCTTTACAGACAAGCAAAAGCTAAGAGAATTCAGCACCATCAAACCAGCTCTCCAACAAATACTAAAGGATATTCTCTAGACAGGAAACACAAAAAACAGTGTATAAATTCGAACCCAAAACAATAAAGTAAATGACAACGGGATCATACTTATCAATAATTACCTTAAACGTAAATGGGTTGAACACCCCAACCAAAAGACAAAGACTGGCTGAATGGATACAAAAACAAGACCCCTACATATGCTGTCTACAAGAGACCCACCTCAAAACAGGGGACACATACAGACTGAAAGTGAAGGGCTGGAAAAAGATTTTCCATGCAAATAGGGACCAAAAGAAAGCAGGAGTAGCAATACTCATATCAGACAAAATAGACTTTAAAACAAAGGCTGTGAAAAGAGACAAAGACGGTCACTACATAATGATCAAAGGATCAATCCAAGAAGAAGATAAAACAATTATAAATATATATGCACCCAACACGGGAGCACCACAATATGTAAGGCAAATGCTAACAAGTATGAAAGGAGAAATTAACAATAACACAGTAATAGTGGGAGACTTTAATACCCCACTCACACCTACGGATAGATCAACTAAACAGAAAATTAACAAGGAAACACAAACTTTAAACGATACAATAGACCAGTTAGACCTAATTGATATCTATAGGACATTTCATCCCAAAACAATGAATTTCACCTTTTTCTCAAGTGCACATGGAACCTTCTCCAGGATAGATCACATCCTGGGCCATAAATCTAGCCTTGGTAAATTCAAAAAAATTGAAATCATTCCAAGCATCTTTTCTGACCACAATGCAGTAAGATTAGATCTCAATTACAGGAGAAAAACTATTAAAAATTCCAACATATGGAGGCTGAACAACACGCTGCTGAATAACCAACAAATCACAGAAGAAATCAAAAGAGAAATAAAAATTTGCATAGAAATGAATGAAAATGAAAACACAACAACCCAAAACCTGTGGGACACTGTAAAAGCAGTCCTAAGGGGAAAGTACATGGCAATACAGGCATACCTCAAGAAACAAGAAAAAAGTCAAATAAATAACCTAACCCTACACCTAAAGCAACTAGAAAAGGAAGAAATGAAGAACCCCAGGGTTAGTAGAAGGAAAGAAATCTTAAAAATTAGGGCAGAAATAAATGCAAAAGAAACAAAAGAGACCATAGCAAAAATTAACAAAGCCAAAAGCTGGTTCTTTGAAAGGATAAATAAAATTGACAAACCATTAGCCAGACTCATCAAGAAACAAAGGTAGAAAAATCAAATCAATAAAATTAGAAATGAAAATGGAGAGATCACAACAGACAACACAGAAATACAAAGGATCATAAGAGACTACCATCAACAATTATATGCCAATAAAATGGACAACGTGGAAGAAATGGACAAATTCTTAGAAAAGTACAACTTTCCAAAACTGAACCAGGAAGAAATAGAAAATCTTAACATACCCATCACAAGCACGGAAATTGAAACTGTAATCAAAAATCTTCCAGCAAACAAAAGCCCAGGTCCAGACGGCTTCACAGCTGAATTCTACCAAAAATTTAGAGAAGAGCTAACACCTATCCTACTCAAACTCTTCCAGAAAATTGCAGAGGAAGGTAAACTTCTAAACTCATTCTATGAGGCCACCATCACCCAAATACCAAAATCTGACAAAGATGCCACAAAAAAGAAAATTACAGGCCAATATCACTGATGAACATAGATGCAAAAATCCTTAACAAAATTCTAGCAATCAGAATCCAACAACACATTAAAAAGTTCATACACCATGACCAAGTGGGCTTTATCCCAGGGATGCAAGGATTCTTCAATATCTGCAAATCAATCAATGTAATACACCACATTAACAAATTGAAAAATAAAAACCATATGATTATCTCAATAGATGCAGAGAAAGCCTTTGACAAAATTCAACATCCATTTGTGATAAGAACTCTCCAGAAAGCAGGAATAGAAGGAACATACCTCAACATAATAAAAGCTATATATGACAAACCCACAGCAAACATTATCCTCAATGGTGAAAAATTGAAAGCATTTCCTCTAAAGTCATGAACAAGACAAGGGTGCCCACTTTCACCATTACTATTCAACATAGTTTTGGAAGTTTTGGCCACAGCAATCAGAGCAGAAAAAGAAATAAAAGGAATCCAAATTGGAAAAGAAGAAGTAAAACTCTCACTATTTGCAGATGACATGATCCTCTACATAGAAAACCCTAAAGACTCCATCAGAAAATTACTAGAACTAATCAATGACTATAGTAAAGTTGCAGGATATAAAATCAACACACAGAAATCCCTTGCATTCCTATACACTAATAATGAGAAAACAGAAAGAGAAATTAAGGAAACAATTCCATTCACCATTGCAACGAAAAGAATAAAATACTTAGGAATATATCTACCTAAAGAAACTAAAGACCTATATATAGAAAACTATAAAACACTGGTGAAAGAAATCAAAGAGGACACTAATAGATGGAGAAATATGCCATGTTCATGGATTGGAGGAATCAATATAGTGAAAATGAGTATACTACCCAAAGCAATTTATAGATTCAATGCAATCCCTATCAAGCTAACAACGGTATTCTTCACAGAGCTAGAACAAATAATTTCACAATTTGTATGGAAATACAAAAAAACCTCGAATAGCCAAAGCTATCTTGAGAAAGAAGAATGGAACTGGAGGAATCAACCTGCCTGACTTCAGGCTCTACTACAAAGCCATAGTCATCAAGACAGTATGGTACTGGCACAAAGACAGAAATATAGATCAATGGAACAAAATAGAAAGCCCAGAGATAAATCCACGCACATATGAACACCTTATCTTTGACAAAGGAGGCAAGAATATACAATGGATTAAAGACAATCTCTTTAACAAGTGGTGCTGGGTAAACTGGTCAACCACTTGTAAAAGAATGAAACTAGACCACTTTCTAACACCATACACAAAAATAAACTCAAAATGGATTAAAGATCTAAACGTTAAGACCAGAAACCATAAAACTCCTAGAGGAGAACATAGGCAAAACACTCTCCGACATACATCACAGCAGGATCCTCCAGGACCCACCTCCCCAAATATTGGAAATAAAAGCAAAAATAAACAAATGGGACCTAATTAAACTTAAAAGCTTCTGCACAACAAAGGAAACCATAAGCAAGGTGAAAAGACAGACTTCAGAATGGGAGAAAATAATAGCAAATGAAGCAACTGACAAACAACTAATCTCAAAAATATACAAGCAACTCCTACAGCTCAACTCCAAAAAAATAAATGACCCAATCAAAAAATGGGCCAAAGAACTAAACAGACATTTCTCCAAAGAAGACATACAGATGGCTGACAAACACACGAAAAGATGCTCAACATCACTCATTATCAGAGAAATGCAAATCAAAACCAGTATGAGGTACCATTTCACGCCAGTCAGAATGGCTGCGATCCAAAAGTCTACAAGCAATAAATGCTGGAGAGGGTGTGGAGAAAAGGGAACCCTCTTACACTGTTGGTGGGAATGCAAACTAGTACAGCCACTATGGAAAACAGTGTGGAGATTCCTTAAAAAACTGGGAATAGAACTGCCTTATGATCCAGCAATCCCACTGCTGGGCATACACACTGAGGAAACCAGAAGGGAAAGAGACACGTGTACCCCAATGTTCATCGCAGCACTGTTTATAATAGCCAGGACATGGAAGCAACCTAGATGTCCATCAGCAGATGAATGGATAAGAAAGCTGTGGTACATATACACAATGGAGATTACTCAGCCATTAAAAAGAATACATTTGAATCAGTTCTAATGAGGTAGATGAAACTGGAGCCTATTATACAGAGTGAAGTAAGCCAGAAAGAAAAACACCAATACAGTATACTAACACATATATATGGAATTTAGAAAGATGGTAACAATAACCCTGTATACGAGACAGCAAAAGAGACACTGATGTATAGAACAGTCTTTTGGACTCTGTGGAAGAGGGAGAGGGTGAGATGATTTGGGAGAATGGCATTGAAATATGTATAATATCATATATGAAACGAGTCGCCAGTCCAGGTTCGATGCACGATACTGGATGCTTGGGGCTGGTGCACTGGGATGACCCAGAGGGACGGTATGGGGAGGGAGGAGGGAAGAGGGTTCAGGATGGGGAATACGTGTATGCCTGTGGCGGATTCATTTCGATATATGGCAGAACCAATACAATATTGTAAAGTTTAAAAATAAAATAAAATTAAAAACAAGGCAGCTGTGTGCTGCTTTTATTGTTATGTCCACTCCCTCCACTAACAGGGCCCAGGCTTGTCTTCACACTGTCCCACACGCATTTCATGCCCCAGGGCCTTTGCTCAGGCTTTCTCCATCACCTGGAATGTCCCCTCTGCTCTACTTCCTAATGCAGCCCACTTCTGGGGCTATCCGGCTTCCACATCACCTCCCATGCAGCCTGCTGGGGCATTCACAATGACTGTCCCTTATCACTTCCCCAGGGTGCTCATCTCTGTGCACTGGAGGGACCCTCTTTGGCCAGGTCTAGGCCCTCCCCTTTCTCATCCCCTCCAGCAGCCTTGCCCGGGTGTTCTTCCTGGCTGTCTGATGGGATCTATTCCGGGAAACCACTCCAAGTGTCACCCTCTAAGGCAGTGGTTCTCAACTGGGGTGATTTTGCGCCCCACCACCCCCTCCAAGCCCCGGGCTGGGGGGAGCATTTCGCTCTGTCTGGAGACATTTTTGTTTGTCACAACTGGAGGGGTGGTAGCGTCACTACTCTCATCTAGTGTGTGGCGGCCAGGGAGGGTGCCAGTCACCGCTCAGCGCACAGGATGCTACCCTCAATGACCGATCAGCTTCAAAATGTCCATCAAGGGCTGAGGGCGAGAAACCCTGCTTTCAGGAAACACCTGTTCTCCTTCCGCGAGTGAGAACGTGGGGAATTCGGTTCTTAGGACCGCACACCTCGCAGCTGGGCTGCCGGCCGGTTTTTACAGCCTCGGGCACCTGGAGCTGTGTCTGCAGGGGAAATGGGATCTCGCACATCCCGCCCCTTGTCAGAGCATCCGCGAGTCCCTGCAGATTTGTACGAAGTAATTGACCAAGGCCAGCTGAGCTCGCTTTGTTCCCGCCGGGCAGGGACAATGTCCCATTACCAGGAGGCCGGGTCCCAGCCCGTAGCAGCTTGGAGTGTGGCTGGAGAGGGAGAGAGAGGGAAACGGGGCAGGGCCAGAGAAGTCCTAGGATGAGAGGGCAGAGAGACCCTGGTATGAATGGTTACAAACAGGACAGCACCAGATGCCCAGTCCGTGAGGGCTTAAGCTTTATTCACAGCCCTGATGGGATGTCTCTTCCTGCCAACTTACTTCCAGGGGTGTCGTTCGTTGTCCTTACAACCAACCAGGTGAAGAAACTGAGGCTGAGAAAAATCAGGTGCTTTGCCAAGGTCACCCAGCTGGTAAGTGGAGAAATAGAGCCCAGAATTCGGATTATCTGAATTATGGATTTTATAAAGGATCTATTTTGTGCTAAGCACAGTGAAAGTGCCAGGTGGAGAGTTGGTCACCTCAGTAGGGCAGAGAACTCGGAAGAACCTGGTGAAAACCCCACGGCTACCTTCCTACCGCCCAACTCCTACCTACCAAGAGGCTCCGCCTCCGCTATCATTGATTGGACTGGAAGAGGGTGCGGCCCAGTGTGAGCCAATCAGAACCCCTCTCCAAGGAATCCGACATCAGAACAGACCACCTGGGGGTCAGAGCCAAGTGGCCTGGGAAAATGTTAATGAAGATCCAGAGAAAGCAGCGTTCTTCTGATATAGGTGTTCAAAGCCAAGAGCAGGCAGAAACGAGGGAAGGACAAACCCTGCAAACTTCTACGTGTGTCGTTGGAAGTTCTCAGTCTATGGAGAGGCAGGCAACTTTCACACAGGAAGCAGCTGACCCGCCACGCAGCCCTGGAGGCAGAGGTGGTCTCTGCAATCACTGGTCCTCCAAGTGCCTGCGTCTGGATTCAAAGGAAGCTAGACCAGAATGTGGTTTTTCTCTTCGCCTCTAAATCTTAAGTTGACAAACTTTTCCTGTAAAGGACCAGATAGTGTTTTTGGCTTCGAGGGCTACACGGTCTACATCCCAATGCTCAACTCTGCCATTGCAGGAAAAGCAGCCATAAACAGCAAGGAAATGGAACGTGGCTGGGTTCCAGTAAAGCTTTAAATACCGTGATGCAAGAGGGCAGAATATGGCCCACAGGCTGGAGTTTGCTGACTGTTGTTCCAAATAAAGCCTGAGGTCCCGTGCACAGCATTTGTCTAAACCACAAGTTCGTGTCTCAGGAGATGGCATGGCCATTTATACAATTGTCTGGCTGAAAACCTGGTGTAACTGAGCAGACAATGCCTCATCCCATCCAATCCCATCCCCTGGGCACTAGCCTCTACACCTGAAGCTGCTTGCTTGCTACAAAGTCCTATGACTCTGGGGGACAGCATACAGTGTGACGGATGGGGACTCAGCCCCTCACCCCTTGTGTCTCAGATGTGTGCCCCTGACTCCCCCCAGTCCCCAGCCAAACTAAGCTGAGGATCCATGGATAGAGGAGCCTGGCAGGAGGTCCATGGGGTCACAAAAAGTCAGACATGACATCACAACTAAACAACAACAGCAAAGCCCACAGTGGTAATCTCTCATTTCGGTATCTTTATTGGCTGTGTTCCTTTCTCAACTCAGCTCTCTCCCCGCCGGGTGCTCCCTGGAAGCACTTCTCAAATAACTTCCTTGCTCTGGAATCCTGCTCTCAGGATCTCCTAACCCAGACTAAGACTGCCAGGACTCATCAATGGCCATGCCTATTCTCTCTCACCCCACACCCAGACTGTCATCAAATCAGTCTTTCAAAACATATGGAGAATCAAGCTCACCACTGCCACTGCTTTCCCCTTGGCCTGAGTCAGTCATCTCTGGGACCCTCACAGTCCATTTTCCACATACACAGCAACCAAATAAAACCGATGTAAGGCCAATTCCCACCTCTGCTCAAAACCCTCCTAGGGCTTTCCATACATTTAGAATAAAATGCCACGACTTTAACCTCATCTATAAGACTTTATAGGATCTGACTTCTTACCACTTCTCTGATCTTTCCTTGCAACTCTCTCCCTCTCACTGAGTCTAGTTCATCCCTCTGGCCTTCTTTTGAGTACACTACATGTGCTCCTGCCTCAGGACCTTTGCACTGGCTCTTGTGTTTACTTAAACCACTGTTCCCTGAAATATCTACGTGGCTTCTCCTCTCACTACAATCAAGTCTCTTCTCAAATTTGACACGATTAATGATGTCCTCACTGTCTATCCTCCTTAAGATAGAACTCTTCCTGGGACTTCCCTGGTGGTCCTGTGGCTAAGACACTGTACTCCCAATACAGGGGCCTTGGTTTGATCCCTGTCAGGGAACTAAATCCTATATGGCCTCAACTAAAGAGCCTGTGTGTGTCAACCAAGATTTGGTGCAACCAAATAAATAAATTTCAAAATAATAATAATAAATAAATATCAAGATAGAAGCTTTACCTATTCATCCTCTTGCCCTACTATCCTGAATATATCCTAAATATTATATATTTATTTGCTAATTTGATTTTGTTTTGTCTTTCCCAACTAGAGTGTAATCTGCTTGGTCTGTGCCTGGCACATTCTTGTTATTTAAAACATGTTAGTTAAGGAAGAGAAAAAGATATTAGGCTGCTTGGGTACAAATCTCAGCTTTGACATGAACAGCTGTATGACCTTGGGCAAGTCATTTTTCCTCCCCATGCCTCTGTTTCTCATCTGTATTATGGGAATAAATAAGAAAAATGATAATAAAATATATATAATGGGATTATTGTGGAGATAAGATGAGATAGGGCTTCCCTGGTGGCTCAGATAGTAAAGAATCTGCCTGCAGTATGGGAGACTTGGGTTTGATCCCTGGGTTGGGATGATCCCCTGGAGAAGGGAATGGCTGCCCACTCCAGTATTCTGGCCTGGAGAATTCCATGGACTGTATGGTCCATAGGGTCACAAAGAGTTGGACACAACTGAGCAACTTTGACTTTCACTTTCAAGGTGAGATAATCCAAGTATAGTGCCTGGCAGATATTACAGTGCTTAATAAATGGCAACTGTGTTTGCCATTGGGATGATCATAGGGCCTCAATTTCCCAATCTGTGAAATGGGACTGTTGCAAGATTTAAATGAGGTGAAGAATGGACATTGCTTGGCACACACTCTTCTATTAAAATTAGTGATTTTTTAAAATAAATACACACACACACATCCAGTCAATGAAGCGCCATTCATGTTCGCCTTCCCTAAACAGATTCCCTGAGGACTGGGAATTAGCATGACCATAAGACCGTGAATTCAATGGCTGAAGAAGGGTGGCTTCTGTTCAGCCACATCCACACTGGTTGCCTCTGAGCTGATGCCAGCACATTCTTTCTGGGAGTTTTCTCTTCCCGCACACTCTGCAACCCTGGTCTCCAGCAGACAGGCAGCCCGGCGTCCCTGTTAAAGCCCCACACAGGCATCAGAACCCCAGCTGCTCCCCCTCCACAGCCCAGACCACCAGGCTGAGCAGCCACCGCGCCTCTGTGTGGTGTTGCTCCTTATTAGGCATCATTAGGTACACAGTAATTATAATAATTATGTGCACTGCTTAGGCGACCATCCTCAGTAACAACCACTGCTATTCAGAAGTCATAATTGCTGCATCAAAACTTAAAATGAAGGCTAATTCGATGTCAGCTGCTCCCCCCACCCCAGCTCACAACCCTCAACATAATCTCTATACCCAAAGTGCCCCATGACCCCCGGCCATCCTTGATTAATCTGCAGAACCCCAAACAAAGAATCTGGTCCACAGGAGAGCATGACTCTGCCAGTGGGATTACAAGGAAGCATGAGGAGGCTTGAGGATGACTTTGTGGGGGTGTTGAATCATTTAAAAAGAAAAGAATTTGAGGGCAAGAGGTGATTGCAGAGCCTGGGTGGTGGCAGCGGGGGGAAGGGAACACGGTCAGGAGAGGGGGTTTGAATCCAGGTTATGTCAAAGGCTTCCATGAAGTTGAGCAGGTCACCCCTTCCCCATCAGTGAAGTAGGAGGGGTTGACTTGGGGAAGCACAATAAGGGCTTTGCTTCTAATAATATTTTATAGGGAAGCAACAAATAAAGAGATGCAAGCAGAGCTACTTTGAGAAAGGAGAAACAAAAGGGTCTGAAGACGCCCTGCCCTGTGCCATCACACAGTACCTCTGAAATATCTCTGTGAACCCCTAGGTTTCAGGGCATGTCAATGCCCTCTGAAGCACAGGGGAATCACTGGGGAGATTTTAAAACTGCTAATGCCCAGGTCTTACTCCCAAGGTTCTGACTTTACTGTTCTGGATGCAGCCCAGACACCAGGATTTTTAAAGATTCCCCAGGTGATACTCGGAGAAGGCAATGGCACCCCACTCCAGTACTCTTGCCCGGAAAATCCCATGGAAGGAGGAGCCTGATAGGCTGCAGTCCATGGGGTCGCAAAGAGTCAGACACGACTGAGCGACTTCACTTTCACTTTTCACTTTCATGCATTGGAGAAGGAAACGGCAACCCACTCCAGTGTTCTTGCCTGGAGAATCCCAGAGACGGGGGAGCCTGGCGGGCTGCCGTCTATGGGGTCGCACAGAGTCGGACACGACTGAAGTGACTTAGCAGCAGCAGCAGCAGTAGCAGGTGGTGCTAAAATGCAGCATCATCTGAGAAGCACTCAGGCATAAGCTTATACCTGGACATTATACCTGGGCTTCCCTGGTGGCTCAAACAGTAAAGAATCTGCCCACAATGTGGGAGACCCAGGTTAGATCCCTGGGTCAGGAAGACCCCCTGAAGAAAGAAATGGCAACCCACTCCAGTGTTCTTACCTGGAGAATCCCATGGAGAGAGGAGCCTGGTGGGCTACAGTCCATGGGGTTGCAAAGTGTTGGACATGACCAAGTGACTAACACACACTCACACTTGGACATTCAAAGGGTCTCAATTCCGCCCAGCCTGGTACAAGCATCCCCTTCCTGGGCCTCAGTTTCCCCACTTTCCAAGTGAAAGTGTTGAATGCAATGGCTTCTGCGGGCCTCCCAGTTCTCATTTCCCTCAGGTGGGGAATCACTCCCAAGCTCGGCATGATGGGACTACTTAAAGCAGGAGGTAAAATATGGCTATTTGTGTCCCTTTTTTTCTGCTGAATGTTTGTATCCATTTCTATTATGCAGGCCTGGCTTCAGTGCTATAGAACAAAAAATCATAAAAAGACTACTGAGTATTCCTTGCCCTCCAAGCACTTTAGGAACCAGCAGAGAACCATTTATTGAAAATAAAAGGGCTAAACAGGAATACACACATACACATTAGTCATTAGCATTCCCCCAAAGTAAACTATGGTTCTTGTGACTCACATCCAGCATTTCTCCAAGTGGGCTCGGCAGGGCACTAATCCCACGAGAAGATGCTCACTGAAATCTGGACACATGACGAAACACTAATCCTGCATACGAGTCACAGTGCAAGTGAGCCGAGTAAGAAGAACCCTGCAATAAAGAATCCTGTTCCATTCTTTTTAGCCTACAGTTCCCAGACCTTCTTTGACTAGAGAACTCCACTCAGGGTCTTTGGAACTAGCGGTCATCTGAGCACAGACAGAAACAAAGACCCAGGCATGGACACCCAGTTAATGCAGCCTAAGGAATGGAGGTCTAATTTTGAGCAGCTTTGGGCAGAACATTGGTAAAATTGCCACCAATTTGTCTGACTTTGGCTTCAGGAAAGACAATGTTCTGAAAGAAATGGAGACAAGCCATGGGTGCATTTCAGGAATCGAGGGGCAGCACAGGTCAGGCCTGTCCATACAAGCCTGAACATGGATCCAGAACATAAGTCAGCAAGAGGCATCCAGAGGGGATTCAGACAGAAGGTCCTACGCTATCCCCATTAGAAGAGATGGGTAGTTGACAGCCCTCATTTGGAGAGGTCAGTTATTCACAGGGAAACTTTCTGTTGCCTTTATAAAATTTCAGGTTTTAAAAAACACGAATTTTCAGATAAGCAAGAAATGGATTGGACATCAGTAGTACCTCAAGAGGAGGAATTTCTTGAGACTGCAGTGGCTGCCAAGTACCCCCAAAGTACCTAGATGCCTCAAGTAAACCCTGTAATTCCATCCTAAGTAATCCCTGAGTCTATAGAATCATAGCCGGTTTAACAGAGGCAGTGGCAATGAGGAGAGCTTTTGCGAATGGTGACTGCAAAAGAACCTAGCTGGTGCCTAGGAGGAATCTATTCTCCAGAGTGGATTCTTCTAGAGTGTGATTACCTTCCTGATCTATGGATAATCCAAAGATCTTCTCATGCAGCTCAGGAAAACGGCCTAGAATATTCCTCTTTCATCATGAAGCCTTGAATTCTAGGGGTTGTCACTGTGTGCTTGAGCCATAAATGAGCTCTGTGGGGCCAGGAGGAAAAAAGCAGATAATTCTTACATAGTACCCACTACATGCTAAGCACTGCTCCAAGTACTTTACATGTATTATCTCATTTAATCCTCAATATAACCCTATCTGTTGTTACTGCTATCATTCCCATTTTGCAGATGAAACTGAAGCAATGAGAAATTAGGCAAGTTGCCCTAAGGTCCTCATCATAGCTGCACATGGTAAGAAACACAAGTGTACGAGTGTTCTCTTTTTCTCAACTTTTTCCCTTGGGCACTTCATTAGCCTGAATTCCTCCATGTTTTCAAGGCAGGGCACTGAGGTAGAGGGGCTGTTTACAAGCTGAGAACCAGAAACTTCTTTTGGGATTCCCTGAAGATCCTTGGCCAATAGAGGTGCTATGCATGTGCAGAACAAGACTCTGCAAGGCTAGTTGAGAGCTAGTGATGAAGGCTGATGGCTAGACATCAGAAGTTACATCAGGTAGGGAGTTCTGGCCCAGTGAGAGTGAGAAGGCTCCCAATGAACACCTCAGGCATAAAACTGAGAAACTAGAAAGTCTATGCAGTGGAAGAACCACATTGTAAAGTAAGGGCCACGTCCTAAGACTGAAGACAAAAATCGACATAGATGCAGCATAACAAAAAAGATAAAATCAAACCTAACAAAATCAAGAGAATCCACCAGTAGTTTAACCAATTGCCAGAGCAAACATCAACACCAAATTATCCAAAATATCAATGCAATAAACAGTTCCTACATGTGCAAAAAGCAAAGCAAAACAAACAAAAAGTGACTCCAAATTAAGTGGAAAATAGAAACAGATCTTGAGCTATTTAGAATTTATAATTGACAACCAAGGACATTTAAACAGGCATATATAAATGTTAAAGAACTTAAAGGAAAAAAAAAAAGAAAGGAAAAAAAAACATGGAGAATTAAAAATGGGGACCTTCAAATACAAATCATAAAAGAGAATCAAATGGAAAGTCTGGAGCTGAAAAGTTCCATAACTGAAATGAAATATTCTCTGGATGGTTTTAAAATCAGAATGGAAGTGGCAGAAGAAAGCCAGGAAACTTGAAGACAGATCAGCACAAATTACCCAATTTGAAGAACAGAAGCAGCCAAAAATCTTTAAAAAATGAACTGAGCCTCAGCTACTGTAGAACAATATAAAGTAGTCTAAAACAGATGTTATTGGCACTCCAAAAGGATAAGAGAGAAAGAGAGAAATATTTGAAAGAATATTTTCCAAGTTTGAGGAAAAGTACCAGCTGAGAGATCCAAGAAGCTCAGGAGATCCCACCATAAATATAAATATAAGAAATCCATACACAGGCATCTCATAGTCAAAACACTAACAAAGTAAAGATGTATCTAAAAAGTAGAGAAAAATACAATACATGAAAGTAATAATTATATAGCTGATAAGTAATCTCATCAGAAAACATGCAGATAAAAAATAGAAGCTATGTCTTTAAGATCTTGAAAGATAAAAACTATCAATCCAGAGTTAATATCTGTCAATCTAGATATTAATATATCTGGCAAAAATATCCTTCAAAAATAAGAGTGCAATAAAGATACTTTCAGATAAACAAAAGCATAGAGAATTCATTGTCAGGAGACCTACATTACAAAAAAGAAATGCTTTAAAAAAATTTTTTAAGCAGAGGGGTAATTAAATCAGATGGCAACTCAGACTTTGGGGAAGAAATGAAGCGTACTGGAAATGGTAAACATGTGAATACATTTTAAAAGATTCCCTTTTCCTTCTCTTGGCTTTGTAATAGACAACTGACTACTCAGAGCAAAAATAGTAGCACTGCGTTGTGACGTTTATAACATGTAGAAGAGAGAATGGCGATGATGATGATGATGGTGGTGGTGATGGAGACAGATAGAGCTCAGACAGATGTACATGGATAGAGATATATGAAAATAACAGCACAATGAATAGGGAAGAATAAATGAAAATGATAGCATTTAAGATTCTTATATTTTAGATGAAGTGGTAGAATATTAACTCTCAGTAGAGTTAAAATAAAAAGAAATATATCTGAAAAAAAAGAATAGAAAGAAAAATGGGATCAAAAAGTTTCTATATTCCAAAATAGAGAAAGCCAAAACAGAAAGAAAAAGAGATCAAATAGAGAATAAATAGTACGGTGACATGATTTAAACCCAACTGTATTAAGAACATGAAATGGCAATGTTCTAAACACTCCAATTAAAAAGCAAATATTATTATTCTGATTCAGACAAGCAAGGTTAACTTTATTCCAACAAAAGAAATATTTAAAATAGTAAGACTAATTAAAAGGGGAGAAAATGTATACCCTGTATGCAGTAAAAGTTTGGTGTAGTTACATCAATATTAAAAAAAAATAGACTTTGAGACAAAGAGTATTCCAGATAAAAGTAGGTGTATTTTTTATTGAAGTATAGTAGCTTTTGAACTGTGGTGTTGGAGAAGACTCTTGAGAGTCCCTTGGAATGCAAGAAGATCCAACCAGTCCATTCTGAAGGAGATCAGCCCTGGGATTTCTTTGGAAGGAATGATACTGAAGCTGAAACTCCAGTACTTTGGCCACCTCATGCGAAGAGTTGACTCATTGGAAAAGACTCTGATGCTGGGAGGGATTGGGGGCAGGAGGAGAAGGGGACAACAGAGGATGAGATGGCTGGATGGCATCACCGACTTGATGGACATGAGTCTGAGTGAACTCCAGGGGTTGGTGATGGACAGGGAAGCCTGGCGTGCTGCGATTCATGGGGTCGCAAAGAGTTGGACACGACTGAGTGACTGAACTGAACTGAACTGATAGTTGATGTACAATGTTGTGTTAATTGCTATTGTACAGCAAAGTGATTCATATGTAAATATATATATATATATATCTTTTCCTATTATTTTCCATTATGGTTTATCCATATATATATATGGTTAAATGGATACGGATATATATATAATTCCCTGTGCTATACAATAGAACTTTGGTTTTTTATCCATCCTATTTATATTAAAAACTCACTTTATATCCAGAAGAACAAATAGGTTAAAAGTGAAAGGATGCAGGAAAAATTATGCATGAAAATAATCAAAAGAGAACTAAGGTAGCCTAACTAATATCAGACAAAATGGGCTTTAAGACAACAAACTTCCCAAGAGACAAAGAAGGAACTTACACATTGATAAAAAAGTCAATCCATCAAGAAGCCATTATATATAGCAATTCTATACATATATATGCTTAACAACAGAGTCCCCAAATATGTGAAGACAAAATTGACAAAATTGAAGAGAGAAATAGACAGTTCCACAATAATAGTTGGAAACTTCAATACCAAACATTCAATAATAAGTAGAACAACTAGATGGAAGATTGATTAAGAAAGTAGATTTGAACAACACTAAAAGTCAATTCAATCTTATAGAAGCATATAGAACACTTCATCCAACAACAACAGAATATACATCTTTTAAAGTGTATGCAAAACATTCTCCAGTACAGACCATATGTGCAGCCACAAAAGCAGTCTCAATATATTTTAAAAGGTTTAAATCATACAAAGTAACTCCTTTGGTCACACGTAATTAAATAACAAATAAATAACAGAGGCAAAGTGGACAATTCAGACATCTTAAAATTAAACAACACACTCTTAAATAACTAATGGATGAAAGAAGAAATTGCAAGGGTAGAAAATATTTTGAAACAAAAAATGAAAACACAAAATACAGAAAGCTATGGGATGTAGCAAAAGCAGTGTCAAGGAAATATTGTAGCTTTAGATGCCTACATTTAAAAAGAAGAAAGATCTCAAATCAAAAACTTTAACCTGACATAAGAAGTAGAAAAAGAAGAGGAAAATAAACCCAAAGCTAGCAAAGGAAGAAAATGATAAATATTAGAGTCAGTTAAGTAGAATCAAAAATAGAAAAATAGAGACTCAAAAAATCAAAAGCTGGTTCTTTTAGGAGATCAACAAAATTCACAAACTTTTTGCAAATATTTGGGCTTTTACAAATCGAAGGTTTTGGTATTGTCAGATGATGGTTAACATTTTTCAGCAATAAAGTTATTTAAAGTATGTACATTGTATATAATATCGTTATTATATCCTTAATAAACTACAATACAATGTAAACACAACTTTTAAATGTATTGAGAAACCAAAAAAAAAATTGTGTGACTCACTTTATAGTGATATTCACTTTATTATGGTGATTTGGAACTGAGCCCACAATATCTCTGAGTTATACCTGCAAAGAGAGTTAATCAGTAATCAAAACTTCCCAACAAAAAAAGTCCAGGACCAGATGGATTCACTGGTGAATTATACCAAACATTTAAAGAAGAATTAATACCAATCTTCTCAGACTCTTCCAAAAATTTGAAGAAGAAGAAGCATTTCTGAATGCATTTTATGAGGTCAGCATGACCCTAATACCAAAGCCAATCAAAAATAATACAAGAAAACAACTGACTAATACAACTTATAAATACAGATATGAAAATCCTCAACAAAATACTAGCAAACCAAACCCAGCAACATATTTAAAGGATTATGTACCATAACCATGTGAAATTTAACATAGAAACACAAAGTTGGTTCAACCTTCAAAAAATGATATAATACATCACATTAATAGAATGAAAGAAAAGATATTCATAATAATTCCAATTGATGCAGAAAAAAAAAATTGACATAAGCCCACACCCTTTAATGATACAAACTAAGGAGAAGGGAACTCCCTCAACATGATAAAGACCATTTATGAAAAACCCACAACCAACATCATAATCAAAGGTGAAAGTCTGAAAGCTTTCCCACTAACAAACAAGACAAGGATTTTGCTTTCGGTATTTCTATTCAACATTGAAATAGTTCCAGCCAGAGTTACTAGGCAAGATAGCATTTAAAATTGAAAAGAAGACATAAAACTATCTCTATTTACAGGTAGACTCCACAAAAATAGACTCCAAAAGACTCCACAAAAATACAAGAAAATTTTATCCATCAAAGAACACCATCAAAAGAATAAAAAAACATAACTACAAAATGGAAGAAAACATTTATAAATCATATCTCTGATAAAGGTTTGGTAATCCAGTAAGTATTATCTTGTAACTCACTGACCAAAAGATAAACAATCCAATTAAAGTGTGGGCAAAAGACTTGAATAGATATTTTTCTAAAGAGATATAAATTACCTATAAGCACAAAAGACAAAGCTCAATGTCATTAGTCATCAGGGAAGCTCAAGTCAAAATCACAATAAAATAGTACTTCACACCCACTAGCTTGGTTATAATTAAGAACAACAACAAAGGAAACTGGAAAAGAACAAGCGATGGTGGCGATCTGGCATCTCCATACATTGCTGGTGGGAATATAAAATGATGTCATCGCTTCGGAAATCAGTGTGGCAGTTCCTCAGTAAGTTAAACATGTTATTAAACCATATGACCCATGATTTCCATTCCTAAGTATGTGCCTAAAAGAACTGAAAATGAATGTTCAAACAAAAACTCGTCCACAAATGTTCATGGTAGCACTATTTGTGACAGCCTGAAGGTGGAAATAGCCAAAAATCTATAACCTAATGGGTACATAAACCAAATACAGTATATCCATACGATGAGATATTATTTAGCCAAGAAAAATGAAGTACACAATACAATTTAGATGAATTTTGAAAACATTATGCTAAGTGAGAGAAGCCCAACACACATACACACACACACACAAAGTTTTACTGTGTAATTCATTCATATGAAATATCTAGAATAAACATATCCACAGAGACACAAAACAGATCACCAGTTGTGCGGGCCAGAAAACAGGAGGGGGTGGGATGTTAAGTTGCTTCAGTCGTGTTCAACACTTTGCAAACCCATGGACTGTAGCCCATCAGGCTCCTCTTTCCATGAAATCTTCCAGGCAAGAATACTGGAGTGGGTTGCCATTTCCTTCTTCAGGGGATCTTCCCCATTCAGGGATCCAACCAGGGTCTCTCAAAATCTCCCGCACTGGCAAGTGGGTTCTTTACTGGATGCTTAATGTATAAGAAAGCTGAGCACTGAAGAATTGATGCTTTTGAAGTGTGGTGTTGAAGAAGATTCTTGAGAGTCCCTTGAACTGCAAAGAGATCAAACCAGTCAATCCTAAAGGAAATCAGTCCTGAATATTCATTGGAAGGACTGATGCTAAAGCTGAAACTCCAATACTTTGGCCACCTGATGAAAAGAACTGACTCATTGGAAAAGACCCTGATGCTGGGAAAGATTGAAAGCAGGAGGAGAAGAGGACGAAAGAGGATGAGATGGTTGGATGGCATCACTGACTCAATGGATGTGAGTTTGAGCAAGCTCTGGCGTTGGTGATGGGCAGGGAAGCCTGGTGTGCTGCACTCCATAGGGTCACAAAGAGTTGGACATGACTGAGCAACTGAATTGAACTGAATGTATATGGGGTTTTCTCGAGGGCGATGAAATGTTCTGAAACTCCGTAGTAGTAATGGTCACAGGACATTGTATATGTACTCAATGCCACTGAATTATACACTTTAAAATTTAAAATGCTGAATTTTATGCTACGTGTATTTTAACACAATAAAAACAATAAGATACCACCAAAAAAACCCAGAATCAGATGTTAAATAGAAGTGTGCAATGTGTACAATCTCCCTCTTCTACACTAAAATAATTCACAAAATATTAGCAAATAGAACCCAGCAGTACGTAAAAAGATAATACATCATGGCAACAAAGTATGATTTATCTTTATATGCAGGACCGATTTAATATTTGAAAGGCATACAATATAACTTATCACAGTAACAAAGGAGAAAAATCATTGGGTCATCTTAATAGATTCATCAAACGCATTTGAAAAAATTTAACATTCATTCAAAAACTAGCTAAATGTCTCTCCCACTCTCATCTCATGGCTGGGAAAACTGGAGCCCAGAAGGATCCCGTGGGGTTCAGCAAATGGAACAAGGGTTCCTCATGATGGTTCACCTGTAGCTTCATTTCGACCCACTCTGGGTGTGGCATCTTCCAGCCAGCCACCATTCCCAGGCCACTGGGTTTTCCCAGGAAAGCCAGATGTTCATAGGCACGTGGTCAAACATATATATGCACATATCCGTACATGTTTACACACATCTAGACAGTCCCAGAAATTCACACATGACACAAGGACAGAGATGCACAGTGGCAGCACAATTCACACTGACCCAGGCCACGCTAGGCATACACCACACCAGGCATCCCAGACATATACCTATCAGACACCCGGCCCCACGCACAAATATACTGATGTCTACACAACAGGCTCACACACAGTGCCCCAGGCAGAGACAGCTGTTGAGGTTCCTGCTCAGATATGTACACCCACAAACAAAGACACACACACATCAGAGACACACACTGTCCACCACGGCCGGGAGACTCACACAGGCACCACGATCACAGGCACGAGCACTCCTACACAAGCAGACAGACCTGCAGAGACAGCACAAACACACACCCACAGGTTCACACCCGTTCTGCCGCAGGAGCACAGATGTGTTGACACACTCCGACACCAGCACACGTTGCACGTGTGCTGAGAAACAGCGTGCTCTCCCACGCACGTGCACACACACACGCAGACACAGGGGCGCGCCCAGCACACAGGCAGCGTCTCCAGCCCGCGGTTCCCGGGCCCGTGCTGCCACACAGTGGAGACGCAGCATCCTCCCCGGGGGCCCCCGCCCCCCTCCCCACCTCGGCCCGGGCAGTCACGTGGATGAAAAGACAAAAATATGGATGGGGCGGGGGAGGCGGGTAGTGAGGAAGGGAAGGGGCAGAAGATGAAATAATAATACTGCTGGGTTTGTTCATTTCGGTGATAATTAGCGGTGCATTCACGCCGCCTCACCGGCCGCTCCCGGCTGATCCCGCGTGATGGATGCCTGGTGGTGCTGAATGCAAATTAGCATAATTTCATTACCGAGGGACCCGTGAAAAGGTTCAATTATAGAGCAATCTCATTAATACCAGGGCTTGTTAAACTAATAGAAAGAGACAGGCCCCGCAGCTCCAAGAGGTAGGCATGTGTTCGGAATGCAATTAATGCTGGAACCCCTAGTACCTGGGCCACGCCTCACCCCCTAGAACCGACCCCTAGTGCCCTGCAGACTTGAGCTCCCAGGGAGACAAGGGGCCCCCGAACTCGGTGGCCCAGAGCCTGATAAATAGACACCCATCGGAGAAGTAAAGCATCCAGGCTGGATCAGCCTTTCCAAATCTAGCCTGAGCCTACAGATGGGGAGACTGAGGTCCACAGAGTGGTGACCCAAGGTCAGGGACATCGGAGGCAGCACGGCAACAGAAGGGAACATTCAGGAGAGGGGAAGTGATGCTCACCCCTGTTTTAGGCACTGGTCTACATAACAACCTCCCAGGGGCCTCTCCCACTCTGACTCAGTTTCTCCATCAGCACTTGGAAGCAGAAATGAAGCTTTCCAGGGGGCTTTCTCTTACGAAATTATCTGGCTTCATTATGTCATGAGAAAAAGAGAGGGTTGCTTGGCATTCCTTCCTGTCCTCATGAATCTTATCAAAGCAAAAGGACCAGCTTCAGCCCTTCCCCCACCAGAGCCAGCCACTTGAGCCCCCAGCATCTCAAGAAGAGGGGCTGTGTCAGAGCACCGCTTTCCGAAGCCTCGGACCTTTAGAAGAAGCAGAACTCCAGCACTGTTTCCTCCATCCCCACTTCCATCCAATCCCTCCCACCTGCACACCCAGCCTAAAGACCAGAAGCCCCAGCTCTCTTTGAGGGAGGAACCACCGCTTTCTTCTCCAACACTCAGGACTTGGATCCAGAGGCCAGCACATTCTGCCTTCGGCATCAGAAAGTTTCTTAGGGATGTCATCTTTGCCCCTTTCTTCAATTTCAGCAAAAAGGGGTCATGCTTGACATTCAACTTTCCCCACACTCCCCACCCCCCGCACCATCAAAAACCCTTCACAATGACCTCAGGCACAGCTAGCTCCCTTCCCAGCCCTGGCATTGTGAACACACCAAGTTGGGTCATATGAATTTGCTGTATTTTTTATCACCTCCGTAATATTTGATTTTTTTCCTGCAATTGTAAGTAAAACAGCACAAGTCCCAAAATACCCCCAAGCTGGAGAATGACTCACACTGTATATTACTGAACACATAAAAATATGCAGTGACTCAGAAGGGCCCAGCAGAAGCGACAACCCCCACAAAAGGCCCCATTGTTCAGATTCTAAAGGTAGAGGAGGGGGGCTCCCCAATCACCAACCCTGGCTCTGGCTGCTGACACTTGTCAAACGCCTGGCAGTCTGTGGTGTGTTTGGATTCTCTCTTTTTCTCATGACATAATGAAGCCAGATAATTTCATAAGAGAAAGCCCCCTGGAGACCTTCGTTTCTGTTTCAAAATGCTGATTGGGAAAGATGAGGAGGCAACCTCAGAGACCATCTGGCCATAGGACCCCAAGAAGCTGAATGTCCAAAGGAGGGACTTCTGGTCACGCTGATATCCACCCCCTCTTAGGGGACCCTAGCAGAGCCTGGGATGGGGGACTAAACACAAGAGGAAGGACAGAGTGATGGGAAGAGGAACACAGGCCCAGGATCCCAGGTCAGCCGTGATCGCTGGTCCCACAGGCTCGTGATTGGACCTTGGAAGGGGCCTGTGGAGCTGCAGGCAAGGCCGGGTCCTGGAGAGCCGCCTCTGACCAAGAAGGGCTTGGGAGCTACAGGAGGGGCAGCCAGCCCTGCAGAACCAAGAAACAGAAGGGGAGATAGCATCTTCAAAGTTAGGAAGGTAAGCACCGGAAGCGCTGGAAATTAATACCAGGATGCTGTGTGAGTGGAGTAGGCGTGAGTGTGAGCGTGGTCCTCCTGTGAGCACAGTCCTCATCCATCATAGCAGAAAGTCGATAGATAATGTCTAAAACTGATGAATCAGGAAATAGTGGCAGACGTACATTATTGAGAGATATGGGCAGTGCTCAGGAGGCCAGGCTGGGAGTGAGCCTGGAGGCTCTGGGAAGAAGGCCTGCGCCACCAGGAAAGGAGGGAGACTGGGCTTTGCGTAGGAAGCCGACCAGCACTATTTCATTGTTTGAAATATTGTCTTAAATGTCTGTTGTTTATGCTCCTGGCAGTGGCTCTGCTTCATCACCATCACCCTGAGTGGTTGTAGTCACTCCCTGGGCACGTAAATGAGAGGGGCCGTTGCCTGTGTGTGTGTGTGTGTGTGTGTGCACACACATACACGTTTGCACCCGTTCCATGC
The DNA here is from genome assembly GCF_003369695.1 of Bos indicus x Bos taurus. Classification (NCBI taxonomy): domain Eukaryota; kingdom Metazoa; phylum Chordata; class Mammalia; order Artiodactyla; family Bovidae; genus Bos; species Bos indicus x Bos taurus. The sequence goes on from NC_040093.1 coordinate 46,532,004, forward strand.
ATCACGTAAATCACCACTCTCCTAGGCAGACATCCACCCAGTCTCTTTCTTATCTGCATCTCAGTCTCTCTTATCTACATCTTTGGAAGCCTTTCCTTTCTGATGCTCTGAGGTTTTGTAAGGATGAAGTTTAAAGCCAGAAGACCCAGTTGCATCCCGGTTCTGCCACTTTCTACCTGTGTGACCTTTGAACAAGACACTCACCCTCTCTGTGTCAGGTTTTTCTCCTCTCTTAAAACAAGCAGGCTAGGGACTTCCCTTGTAGTCCAGTGGTTAAAAAAAGAATTCGCCTTCCAGTGCAGGGGACACAGGTTCCATCCCTAGTCAGGGAACTATGATCCCACATGCCACAGGGCAACTAAGCCCAAGCACTGCAAGTAGGGAGCCCATGCACCACAACTGGAGAATCCTGCGCACTGCAGCGAAGTGCTGGCATCCCACAGTGAAGATCCGGTGAAGCCAAAAATAAAGAAATAAGCAGGGTAATTGCAGAGTCACCACAGGGATCCAGTAGGTATCAAAGTGGCTTGTTAGCTTCACAAATCCAAGGGGGTGTGGAAATCTGTGGGGTTGCTGCAGGTGGATCCTCATTCCTTCGGCTCTCTTGACTCAAATGGTATATTGCTACCTCTGTTCCATTTTCTCCTTCCACTGTGTCTTCCTTTCTCTCATTTCATCCCCTACTTTGAGGGATCATTGGAAAGAAGTAGGTTAAAAGCTTAAACTACACTGAAAGACCAGGGGATGGAGAGAAGCAAGATTAAGGAGGGAGATGACCCTGGAGGATGACTGGTGTATGGATGGAGGAGGAAGGGGCACCAAGTGTGACTCTATGCTAATTGGGACTCTTTGGGCTGAGTCACAGAATCTAATCCAATCTGGCTCAGATGAAAAGGATAAGTTGATTGGCTTATCTAACTGGGAGCCTGATGCGATCTTCAGGCATGGCTGGATCCAGAGGTTCTATCCTTTAGAACCTGTGTCTCTCTCCAGGTCTCAGTTCTGCTCTCCTCTGTGGCAGTTAAAATACCAAGGAGGCTTGTTCCAAGTGATGGGGAGGATGGTCTTTGTTGAACTTACAGCTTCTAATTTCACAAGAGCCTTCCTCTCCCACTGCCACTAGCACTTTCCCCCAGAGGAACTCTGATTGGCCCTTCCTGAATCACAGTGCCCAGTTCTGGGCCAATTACTGTTTCCAGGCAGATGGGATTTCCTGATTAGCTGGCTGGAATCACATGGTCTGCCCTGGGGGCAGAAAGGCAGGGCCCTTGATTGGCAGTCCTACCAGAATCACCTGGAAAGGGAGAAAGAGACAAAAGGGGAGAGGGCAGCGAGGGACATACCTGAAGGCCACTCCCAGTGTCAGGGTTCTTAGCCTGGGAATGAGGTTAGGGGAAGACAGGCAAAGGGTCCCTGATGTTCCAGTGGGACACTTCCCACCAGCAAACACCTGATGCTCTGCTGACAAGGGCTGCAGCTCTTGCTGCCCTTGGCCCAGTGGACCTGTCATTGGGTGCTCACTGTCTGCTGGGCATTTTAGCTACACAATGTCTTTTTTTAATTCTCTTCTTTTATTGGAATATAATTGCTTTACAATGTTGTGTTCAGTTTCTGCTGTACAGTGAAGTGAATCAGCCATATGCATATACACATCCCCTAGGGCCCTCTTGGAGCTCCCGCGCACCCCACCCCATCCCACCCATCTAGATCACCACAGAGGGGCAAGTTGACCACCCTGTGCTTTATAGCAGGTTCCCACTCATTATTCCAAATCTCACTTACCACTATTTTGGGGAAATCAAAGCTCAGAGAGGCGAAATGACATACCTGGGAGCACAGAGTTAAGGAAACAGTGAGTGTGCGTCAAACTCTAAACCCTATGCTTTAACCAACAGGTTCAACTGTGTGTAGGATGTTATACTTATTTACAATTAACTATGTAGTTTGTGGTTGGGGCCAGGAAGTCTCCAGAATACTCACTCTACATGCACCATCCCATTTAATCCTCACGTAATTCCATAAAGTGGATACTTCTGTCACTCCCATTTTACAGATGAAGAAACAGAGGCACAGAGGAATTAAGCAATGTATACCAATGCCCGGCCAGACTCCTTAGGGGATGCACCTAATTGCCCTCCAAGCCAGGGCTAGCCCAGGCAAGTATTGTGAGTTTTTGCTGAATGGCATTCCCTCTGGCAGCAGAAAGCCCTGCAGAGGATTCAGTACACCAACTGCCCCCAAAGCCCTGACATCAAATTTTCTGAAGAAACCTCTCTCAGTGCCTCAGCTTCTTCATCTGTAAAGGGGCTCAGACTTGGGGCAAAGACATGTTAATGCATGAGGGTAGGGAAAAGGAGATGAGAGCCATAAAGGAAAATAGAGACACAGTCCCAAAGAGCAACTTACAAAAAGGAGAGAGAACCATGCGGAACCTGGGTGGTCGCACACAGCCCTGCAGCCAACCCCAGAGCACAGTGAGTGGGACCGGGGCCTCCCAGCTGAGAGGGGAAGGAGGAAACCCCTGGTGGGGTCCCCGCAGCCCAGTTCACTGTGCTTTCCCTGCTGGCCCGCTGCCCAGCTGGCCTTCAGTGGGTCACTGAGGGTAGAGATCTCTCCCTAGGACCGAGAAAGGGTGAAGTGGGGGAGGGGTTGCTTGAAAAGAAAGAGACTTCAGCCAGGGGTCTGGAACAGAAAAGCCCTCCTTGCCATCCTGCTTACTCTCACACCTGCCATAGCTCCCCAGTCCCCAGCCAATCTTATGGCCCTCCACCATTTCTCCCCAACATCCCACCCCTCCCTCTACCCCTGGACATCTGTCTACTCATCACAGGACGTCTGACCTGCAGGCCTTTGATTCAGCCTGTGCTCTTAAACATAGATCACCCTTCCGACCGCGCCTGCTGCCCCTAATCCAGTCAGCCCTCGAAGCCTGGCCCAAACTGGAACCCCAAGGACATACCCATCACTCTTATCCCAGACCCCGCCCAGCAGGCTTTCTCTCCTCCCCAAGCCTAGCATTCATCACCGAGTCTGCTTCCTCAGAGATCTTTTCCCCCAAACCCAGCGATTATCTGAGCCTCAGTTTCCACCTAAGTTTCATTTCTGTGTCCATATGCAAATGTAAATAATGATAGTAACTGTATCCTAGGGTGAGTGTGAGGGTTCAAATAAGATGATGCCCTTGAATTGGTTAGAACAGAGCAAGACACTTCGTAAGAACTCAAAGAAGACCACCATTATTGCTATTGCTGTTTGTGACTGTGGTTATGACTACTACCATCTAGGAGGAGATGGTTGGCTATATTTTTCAAAATATTTTTAGTCCCATGGGCTCTTGAAGAATCTGTCACTTCCCACCAAGGGTTGGAGGGGAGAAAATGATGCCATATGACTGCTAAGTCTAGGATATAAAAATGATGTAGCTTCTGTCTCTTTTAGTCTTTGTCTCTCTTGTCTCTGTCTCTTTCTCTGTTTCTCTGTCTATCTCTCTCGTCTCTCATTCCATTCACCCTCATGGTGTTGTGAGGATGCCCAGGCTACATGAAGAGACCATATGGGAATGTCCCAGCTGACTGCCCCAGTTACATCTTAGCCAACAGGCAGCATCAACAAGCAGCCATGAGTGTAAATGAGCCTTCAGCTGAGACCAAGTCCCAGCAGGAGAATGGCTCCCCAGAGATTTCTATGTGCTAGTCCCCAAAGCCTGTGAGTATTCTCCATTTCACAGCAGAAGAACTACACATGGAATTAGGGTTGTGGACTTTGAGAGGGAGAGAGAGCAGCCTGGGTTACACAGGTGTGCCCCCCATCTAATCACACAGGTCTGTATAAGCAGAGATTCTTTCCCCAGAGGCTGGAGGGAGCAACAGGGAGAGACGGGCAGAGACATGCAGCAGAGGAAGAGGCAGGAGCGGTTTAAGCAAGGCCAGGATTTAAGCAAGGCCTGCTGTTGCTACCTTTGGAAATGGAGAAAAGGGCTACCCTCTAGGAATAGCAGAAGGGAAAGGCTACCCACTCCAGTATTCTAGCCTAGAGAAATCCATGGACTGTATCTAGTCCATGGGGTCACAAAGAGTCAGACACGACTGAGCAGCTTTCACTTCACTAGGAATTGAGGCTGCCTCTAGAAGCTGAAACTTCCATCCCAGTAAAGAAACGGGGACTTCAGTCCGACCATCACAAGGAACTGAATTCTGCCAACCACCTGAATGAGCAAGAAAATAGATTCTCCCCTAGAGGCTCTTAAGGAGCACAGACAGCCCTGTTGTCCCCTTGATTTCAGCTTTGGGACACTCTAAGCAGAGACCTAGCTGTCCCCACCAGAATTCTGACTGATAAGAAGGTAAGATCAGTTGGTGTGGTTTTAAGCCTCTGCATTTGGGATAATTTGTTGTGGCAGCAGCAGAAAATAAAGCAGCCTTGAAGATCTCCTCCTGAGGCTGGAGCAGAGGCGAAGGCCCCCATTCCTGTAAGTGAGGGCATGTTCTGCGCCAGCGCTGGAGGACAGGCTGTTACCACCCAGCCCCAGTAACTGACACAGCGTTTGCCCCACCCCTCCCTGGAGGAGTCTGCTCTCTTCTTCGAACTCCCCAAGCCGTGGTTTATTCATGTGAAACATGAGAATAGTAATAATAAAGAGGCACCTGGCATATGCTGCCATAAAAAGGTACCATGCTGTGTTTCTAGGTGAATGTTTGGTAACCAGTTTGCATTATATGATACCATTGTTGTGAAATTAAAACCTATGGACATCATAAAGAGATGTCTCATCACACCCATTAGCATAGCTATTATCCAAAAAACAAAACCAGAAGATGGGTGAGCAAGGATGTGGAGAAATTGGAATCCTTGGGCATCACTGGTGAGGATGTCAAATGGTATAGCCACTGTGGGAAATGATATGGCGGCTCCTCAAAATAATTAAACATAGAACCACCAACTGATTCACCAATTCCACCTCTGCATATATACCCAAGAGAACTGAAAGAGGAATTGGAATAGATGTTTGTAGACTCATGTTCATAGCAGCATTATTTAGAATAGCTAACACCTGGAACCAACCCAAGCATCCATTGGTGAATGAATAGATAAACAGGATGTGGTCTGTGCATACAGTGGAATATTACTCAGTCTTAAAATGGAAGGAAACTCTGACACACGCTACAATGCGATCAAACTTCAGATAGTATGTTAAGTGAATTAAGCTAGTCACAAATACTGTATGATTCCATGTAAATGAATTATGAATTACCTGTAATAAATATAATATAGTAGGAATGTGTGTGCATGCATGCTAAGTCGCTTCAGTTGTATCTGACTCTTTGCAACCCCATGGACCGTAGCCTTCCAGGCTTCTCTGTCCATGGGATTCTCCAGGCAATAATGGAATGGGTTGCCATGCCCTGTTCCAGGGGATCTTCCCAACCCAGGGATCGAACCCAAAGAATAATATTAGTCAAATTCATAGAGACAGGAAGTAGGATACTGGTTGCCAGGGGCGAGGGCAAGGAGGCATGTGGTGTTACCATGTAATGGAATGGATACAAGAGTTTCTGTTTGAGATGATGAAAAAGTTCTGGAAATGGGATGATGGTGATAGTTACACCACAATGCAAAAGGATTTAATGTTACTGAACTGTACACTCAAATTTGGTTAAAACAGCAAATTTTATGTTGGATATATTCTACAAAAATTTTTTTAAAACTTTATGCATGTATGTTTGTACCTGTATTATCTGTGGATGCTCAGTCGTGTCCAACTCTTTGCAATCCCATGGACTGTAGCCCACCAGGATCCTCTGTCCATGGAATTTTCCAGGTAAGAACATGGGAGTGGGTTGCCATTTCCTTCTCCAGGGGATCTTCCCTACCCAGGGATTGAACCTGGGTCTCTTGCATTGGCAGGCAGATTCTTTACCGTCTGAGCCACAAGGGAAGCCCCCACCTTTAAGCTTTATGGAAAGCTTAAAGGATACATTCTATATCATCAAGGATGGGAATAAAGTGTGGGAGCATAGTATGGGAAGCATGTATTTCATCTTTTACTTAATATACCTATATATTGCTTAACCAAATTATATAAGGAATGAGTTAAGCTTGCAATAATAATAATACAAACAAATATGTATTTTATTTTTTTAAAAATGTTTATTTATTTAGCTGTGTTGGGTCTTAGTTGCAGCATGCAGGATCTTAGTTCTTGGACCAAGAATGGAACTCCAGGCCCCCTGAATCATATGCATTTTTAAATGGTGCCAGCAACACCCACTTCAAAGGCATGATGTGAGGATTAACATCCTTGCTGTAGGAAAGGCACCTACCTACCCTGGGCCTGTTTTGGAGTTCTCACTGGAGGAACGTAAAACCCTCCCCCTCCCTTTTCCCAGTCCTGAGCCTTTTCTCATTACTAGGGTTGGCCCTAGAATTGAAGGACCCGAGCCCAGCACAGCTCTGTGCCCATCTCACTGTCCAGCAGAGCAGCCAAGACTAAGGAAGGGTCCACCCCAAAAGGCCTACCCACAGCCTGGTGATCCACCCAATCGTGAGGCTGGGAAACTGTCTCCACCTCGGGAATGAGCAGGAGGGTTGAGTATTAAACACTAGGAGGAAAAACATGATCCTTTATGGGTGGCCACATCATTAAGTGCAACAATTGCTGCCTTCTGGATCATTCTCAGAGACCACCCTCTGGGCACCTGTTTTCTGTTAGTCAGAATCTACTTCTAGGCCTGTACAGACTCAAGCTTGCTACATAGCTAGGTGCCCAGCGGTCGTGAGCATAGGCTCCAGAGCAGGCTAGTGGGGGAGCAAAGGGGTGGGAATTTGGAGGCCAGCTCTGCCACTTTCCTGCTTTGTAATCTTAAGGTACTACTTGGCCACACTGTACCTCTGATTCCTTACTATAAATTGGAAATAATGATGGCACCACATCACAGAATGTTTCAGAGTCAGTGAATAATACATGTATGGTTCTATGGAAACTGATAAATAGCAAGCCCTGAATAAAAACTTACAGAATGAATTATACTATCTTTGAATTGGTCCTAACAGGCCTAAATGGTTTGGTGGCTCCTGACAGTTTTACATAACAAACCCAGAAGTACACTATTGCACTGGTCTTTTGAGCCACTCCAAAAATAAATATAGGTGATTTTCTGAAGTCTAAAACCCCAAAGTGCTAAAAGAAAAGTAATTTTTTGTCATCAAAATATTCTGATGATATAAAAATTAAAACTTTGGTTTTTGGCATCAGATAACAAATAGATGGGGAAACAGTGGAAACAGTGACAGACTTTATTTTGAGGGGCTCTAAAATCACTGCAGATGGTGACTGCAGCCATGAAATTAAAAGACACTTACTCCTTGGAAGGAAAGTTATGACCAACCTAGACAGCATATTAAAAAGCAGAGACATTACTTTGCCAACAAAGGTCCGTCTAGCCAAGGCTATGGTTTTTCCAGTGGTCATGTATGGAGAGTTGGACTATAAAGAAAGCTGAGTGCTGAAGAATTGATGCTTTTGAACTGTGGTATTGGAGAAGACTTGAGAGTCGCTTGGACTGCAAGGAGATCAAATCGTCAATCCTAAAGGCAATCAATCCCGAATATTCATTGGAAGGACTGATGTTGAAGCTGAAACTCCAACACTTTAGCCACCTGATGCGAAGAACTGACTCATTGGAAAAGACCCTGATGCTGGGAAAGATTGAAGGTGGGAGGAGAAGGGGAGGACAGAGGATGAGATGGCTGGATGGCATCACTGACTCGATGGATGTGAGTTTGAGTGAACTCCAGGAGTTGGTGATAGACAGGGAGGCCTGGCTTGCTGCAGTCCATGGGGTCGCAAAGAGTCAGACATGACTGAGCGACTGAACTGAATTGAACTGAACTGAACAAACAAAATCAACTTAGACAAGTAATAGATTTGGGGAAATACTTGCAACATAGAAAATTGAAGGTTAATATTTATAATATGCCAATGAGGTTAAAAATAGAAGGAATTAAATTTCAAATTGGGATAAGTACATGAATAAGCAAATCACAGCAGAACAAGTCCAAAAGGTCAATAAACAACATATGTGAAACGAATCGCTAGTCCAAGCTCGATGCAGGATACGGGGTGCTCGGGGCTGGTGCACTGGGATGACCCAGAGGGATGGGATGGGGAGGGGGTGGGAGGGGCTTCAGGATGGGGAACACGTGTACACCCGTGGCAGATTCAAGTCAATGTATGGCAAAACCAATACAATATTGTAAAGTAAAATAAATAAACAGAAAAAAAAATAAAAAGAAAAGATTCAAACTCTGGGCTATGTAAATTGAAATAATAAGAGGATACTATTTTTCAACCAACAGTTTGGATTATATATAATATTTTAAGTTACATAACATCTACTACCAGGAAGTTGTGATAAACTGGGTTCTTTTGTTCAAATCTAGAAAATAAGAATTATTTCAGCTTTATGAGAATTACTTCCAGCAATAGTCATTAACATGTAAAAATACATATATTCTTTGACCTGGCACTCTCTTTCTAAGAAATATATCTTACAAAATAAAAACACTGGTACCTAATACATATGCTTGTCACACACCTCTTCACCATGACAAGACGCAAGCCACCCATCAAATCATTCATGGATAAATATATTCATATTACACAGCCATAAAAAAGAATGGATTAGAGCAATGGCAAAATTAGAAGGATTTCTTCAAGACATTGAAGAGTAAGAAAAACAGAAAGCAGGAAAATATGTATGAAAATAATCCCATTTCTGGTAAAAATAAATAAAAACTCCAAATTGATGCAGTTATGTAAATATTTGGGCTTATGAAATAAAAATTATTAAAAACGTAGCTGCAAAAAAGTATGTGCTATTGTTGGATACACATTTACACGTGGAAAACACAAAAATGCTCTGTCTAGAAGATTAACCATGAAAATAGTGAGGATCATGGTCTCTGGGGAGGAGGAAGTGAGTGAGTGAAGGCACTCAGTCGTGTCCGACTCTTTACGACCCCATGGACTGTAGCCTCCAGGCTCTGAGGAGCCTCTCAGTCCGTGGAATTTTCCAGGCAAGACTACTGGAGTGGGTTGCCATTTCCTTCTCCAGGGGATCTTCCCAACCCAGGGATCGAACCCGGGTCTCCCGCACTGCAGGCAGACGCTTTACCTTCTGAGCCACCAGGGAAGCCAGGGGAGGAAGGAGAGGGTGGTTAAATGATAATTAGTTTTATTTGTAATACCTTATTTCTTTAATGAAAAGCACACTGTCAGCAAATATGAGAAATGGTTAATAGCTGAGTCGTAGGAGTAGGGATGTTTGTTACATTATTCTTTAAAATAAAAATAAGAAAAGTAAAATAAATCTAACTATACATTCTGTCTCAGTTGATTCAGTCTGGTGTGACAGAATACCATAAACTGGGTGACTTATAAATAGTACAGATTTATTTCTTACAGTTTGGGAAGCTGGAAGTCCAAGCTCAAAGCACCAGCAGATTCAGTCTGGTAAAAGCCCCCTTCCTGGTCCATTGACCACTGTGCTCTCACTGTGATCTCACGTGGCAGAAGGGCAGGAGAGTTCTCTGGGGCCTCTTTTACGGGGCATGATTTGCATTCATAGGGGCTCCACTCTCATGACCTAATCACTTCCCAAAGGCCTCACCTCCTAAAATCAGTACCTTGGAAGCTAGGCTTTCAGTATATAAATTTACAGAGGGGCATAAACATTCAGTTCATTCCACATTCATTATATAATGAGAAATCATCAAAAGCATTTGTTATGGAGTCTATAGATTTACCCCATACAGTTTCCCCATCTATACAATAAGTAGTAATACTCATAATAGGTTGCTGAGAAGTTCAAATGAAAGAATACTTACAAAAGGGCCCAGCACTCAGCCAGCATCAGTGAGCCCTATCTCCTTAGGAACTTGTGTAGATATTGGCAAAATACTTTGGCGCCCCTCCCAGGGGCTGATAATCTGGCCCAAGCATGGGGCCCTTGATGGCTAATCTGAACTCTTGGGCATTTCCAGAAGCCAGGGGCAGAAGGAATACCACAAGAAAGGAAAACTACAGATAATATCTCTTACGAACATAAATCTGAAAATCTTCAAGAAAAATATTGGCAAACTAAATATAGCAACATATAAAAAGAGTTATACACCGTGACCAACTTGGAGTTATCACAGGAATGCAAGTTTGGTTCAGCATCTGAAAATTAACTAATGTAATAAATCATATCAATAAAATAAAAAACAAAAATCACATGATCATCTCAATTGACATAAAATATGCTTTTGCCCATCTGAATAGAGAGTTCCAAAGAATAGCAAGGAGAGATAAGAAAGCCTTCCTAAGTGAACAGTGCAAAGAAATAGAGGAGAACAAGGAATGGGAAAGACTAGAGAGCTCTTCAAGAAAATTAGAAATACCAAGGGAACATTTCAAGCAAAGATGAGCACAGTAAAGGACAGAAATGGTATGGACCTAACAGAAGCAGAAGAGATTAAGAAGAGGTGGCAAGAATACACAGGAAAACTATACAGAAAAGATCTTCATGACCCAGATAACCACGATGGTGTGATCACTCACCTAGAGCCAGACATCTTGGAGTGCAAAGTCAAGTGGGCCTTAGGAAGCATCACTATGAACAAAGCTAGAGGAGGTGATGGAATTCCAGCTGAGCTCTTTCAAATCCTAAAATATGATGCTGTGAAAGTGCTGCATTCAATATGCCAGCAAATTTGGAAAACTCAGCAGTGGCCACAGGACTGGAAAAGGTCAGTTTTCATTCCAATCCCAAAGAAAGGCAATGCCAAAGAATGCTCAAACTACCACACAATCGCACTCATCTCACACGCTAGAAAAGTAATGCTCAAAATTCTCCAAGCCAGTACGTGAACTGAGAACTCCCAGATGTTCAAGTTGGATTTGAAAAGGCAGAGGAACCAGAGGTCAAATTGCCAACATCTGCTGGATCATAGAAAAAGCAAGAGAGTTCCAGAAAAACATCTGCTTCATTGACTATGCTAAAGCCTTTGACTATGTGGATCACAACAAATTATGGAAAATTCTTTAAAATATGGGAATACCAGATCACCTTACCTGCCTCCTGAGAAACCTGTATGCAGGTCAAGAAGCAACAGTTAGAACCGGACATGGAACAATGGACTGGTTCCAAATTGGGAAAAGAGTACATCAAGCCTATATATTGTCACCCTGCTTATTTAATTTATATGCAGAGTATATCATGTGAAATGCCAAGCTGGATGAAACACAAGCCAGAATCAAGATTGCCAGGAGAAATATCAATGATCTTATCAGATATGCAGATGATACCACCCTTATGGCAGGAAGTAAAGAGGTACTAAAGAGCCTCTTGATGAAGGTGAAAGAGGAAAATGAAAAAGCTGGCTTAAAGCTCAACATTCAAAAAACTAAGATCTGGTCGCATCACTTCATGGCAAACAGAGGGGAAACAATGGAAACAATGACAGACTTTATTTTCTTGGGTTCCAAAATCACTGCAGATGATGACTGCAGCCATGAAATTAAAAGGCGCTCCTTGAAAGAAAAGCGATGACAAACCTCGACAGTGTATTAAAAAAGCAGAGACATTACTTTGCCAACAAAGGTCCATCTAGTCAAAGCTATGGTTTTTCCAATAGTCATGTGCAGATGTGAGAGTTGGATCATAAAGAAGGCTGAGCACCAAAGAATTGATGCTTTTTAACTATGATATTAAAGAAGACTCTTGAGAGTCCCTTGGACTGCTTTGACTGGATTCAAACCAGTCAATCCTAAAGGAAATCAATCCTGAATATTCATTGGAAGGACTGATGTTGAAGCTGAAATTCCAATATTTTGGTCACCTGATGCGAAGAGCTGACTCATTAGAAAAGACCCTAATGCTGGGAAAGATTGAAGGCAGGAGGAGAAGGGGATGACATAGGATGAGATAGTTGGATGGCATCACTGACTCAATAGACATGAGTTTGAGCAAGATCCAGGAGATGGTGAAGGAAAGGGATGCCTGGCATGCTACAGTGTGTGGGGTTGCAAAGAGTCAGACATGACTGAGCGACTGAACAGCATGCTTTTGACAAAATCCCACAACTTTTCATGGTAGAAACACTCAACAAACAGGTAATAGACGGGAACTTCCTCAACCTATTAAAGGGCATCTACAAAAGGCCCACTGTTTAACATCATATATAATTGTAAAAGATTGGATGCATTCCTGGTAAGATCAAGAATAAGGCGAGGATGTTCGTTCTCACTCCTTCTATTCAATGTTGTACTACAGGCTCTAGCCAAGGCAACTAGGCAAGTAAAAGAAATAAAAGGCACTCAGATTGGAAAGGAAGAAGTAAAAACTATCTCTATTCACTGATGACATTATCTTGTACTTAGAAAATCCTAAGGAATCCACGAAAACTACTAGAAATAGTAAAAGAGTTCATTGGGTTGCAGGACATAAGATCAATGTATAAATATCAATTGTCTTACTATATACTTGCAATAAATAATCCAAAGTGAAAATTTTTTAAAAATCATATTAACAATTGCATTAAAATGAATAAAATCATTAGGAATAAGTTAACAAAAGAAGTACAAGACTTGCACACTGAAAACTGCAAAACATTGTTGAAAGACATTTTAAAAGATCTAAATAATTGGAAAAACAACCTATGTTTATGGTTTGCAAGACTTAACATTGTTAAGACAGCAGTCTGCCAACCTGATCTGCAGATTGAGTACAATCCCCATCAGAATCCCAGATGACTTCTTTATGGAAATTAACAAACTGATTCTAAAATTTATAGTGAATTTCAAAGGACCATGGTGGATAGCAAAAAAAAAATAATAATAATAATCTTGAGCCAAGAAGAACAAAATAGGAAGACTCACATTCCCTGATTTCAAAACCTAGTACAAAGCTACAGTAATCAAGACAATCATGGTACTGGTACACAGATAGACATTTAAGTCAATGGGCTAGAATTGAGAGTCCAGAAATAACCCATCACATCTACAATCAACTGATATTTAACATGGGTGCCAAGACCATCCACCATCTTTTCAACAGATGGTGCTAGAACAACTAGACAGTCACAGAAAAAAAGAATGAAGTTAGACCCTTACCTATCACTGATGCTAATGCTAAGTCGCTTCAGTCGTGTCTGACTTTGTGCGACCCCATAGACGGCAGCCCACCAGGCTCCCCCATCCCTGGGATTCTCCAGGCAACAACACTGGAGTGGGTTGCCATTTCCTTCTCCAATGCAGGAAAGTGAAAAGTGAAAGTGAAGTCACTCAGTCGTGTCCAACTCTTAGCGACCCCATGGACTGCGGCCCACCAGGCTCCTCCATCCATGGGATTTTCCAGGCAAGAGTACTGGAGTGGGGTGTCATTGCCCTCTCCGTACCTATCACTATATATAACAATTAGTTCAAAATGGATCAAAATCTTAATGTAAGGGCAAAACTGTCAATACAAAATTCAGAAGAAAACCAGGGGTAAATAGTCACAACCCTGAATTTGGCAATTCCTGCTCTTTTTCACTCTTTCCTCTCTTGTGCCTCTGTACAATGCATGGCATGGGGTAAGTACAGAGAGAATTATCATTGAATGAATAGCATGTCCCCTCCATGAGCAAGATGAATAAATAGAATCCATAGTGTGCAAGCCTTGACTTACATGCAACTTGCATGTCTGATTTCAGACAGTCTTCACAAGAGCCCCTAAGACAGAGGCTCCCATTAGACCCATTTTACAGATAAGAATACTGAGGATCAGAGGAGTTCAGCAGCTTGCCCTGAGTCACACAGCTTTGACAGCTGGAATTTGACTCCAGGCTATCTGGCTCTGGAGCCCATGCTCACCATCATCATACTCTATCACCCCTCACAAAAATATGAGTCTGCACAGCCTGTGTAGATGCTTGTCCTCTGAGCAGAGAGAGGAGATCAGGGTTCTGACCCCAGGCTGCCCTTTACATGTTGTACATTCAGAGGAATGTACAAGGAAGTACATTCTCTTCTGTAAGAGGAAGTCCTATCTCCTCCTTGGACCTCAGTTTCCCCATCCCAACAGGGAGCAGGTTGGACTGGATGGTCTCAGGAGGCCTTTCCAACTCAGACCTTCTGTGAAGTGGACATGAGCCCATGTGAGCCTCCAGGGCCACAAAGATGTGTGTTAGCAGCATTGTTTCTGGTGGCTCAGTGGTAAAGAATCTGTCTGGCAAACAGGAGACAAGAGCTCAATCCCTGGGTCAGGAAGATCCCCTGGAGAAGGAAATAGCAACCCACTCCAGTATCCTTGCCTGAGAAACCCCATGGACAGAGGAGCTTGGCAGGCCACAGTCCATGTGGTCCTAAGAGGAACAAAGATTAGTTGGCAGGAGGGCCCATGGGGAAGGAAGAGTACAGACTGGGTGGGGGTTTGGGCAAACAGACCCTCTGGGTACAGGAGGAAATTAAGGCAGTCTGTTTGGAGTACAGTTTTGCAGCGTGTATCAAAAATGCAATTCCCCTGCTCAAATCTAGTAATTCCCCTTCAGAATGCTCTCACCCATCCACCAAGACACACCCAAGGATTCTCCCTGCACCAGCATCTGTGATCTCAACAGGCTGGAAACAGATGGAAGGTCCCTCCGTGCGGAAGTGGTTGAATCCATCACAGACATCCCTCCTCTGAAATCCTCTGCAGCACTTCACAAGATGGGGTGGGTGGTATGTTCTGACATGAAAAGAAGATCCTCGAAATATTGCTGAGGGAACAAAAAGCAAGAGCAATATATTTAATATAATCACACGAGTGCTGGAAGAAAAACCAAGACGTGAATGTGTAAATGGGTGTTGATATAAATGCAGAGAGAAAGATCTGGAAGAATGGACCCTCTGGGGCAGAGAGCAGTTTGGGACAGGGTGTTGGCAAACACTTTCCCCTGATTCCCTCCATACTATTCCTGTTTAAGGAAGTTTAAGGCAGTTTAAGGAAGCAAAGCATAAGTTGTATGAATTTCTTACTGTGAAGACGTATTCATATTTTCCTGCATCACTTTTAAAACAAACTAAATTGCCAAAGAGAAAACAAAGCAAGAAGTGTGAGCATGGCTGGTGCCTGCTTCTTTTTCTCCATGGCGTTTTTCCTCACTTAGAATGTGCTGTGTGGAACTTTTTCTTGCCTTAGTTACTGTCTGTCCCCCCAGGAGAATGTCAGCCTCATGCGGGCTGGAACTTCTGCCTAGGATAAATCCAGGTATATATCAGGCACTTAAATAATATTTGATGAATGAATGAATGGTCTCTCTATTCAATCTCAAATGGAACTGAAACCAAGAAACACAGCCGCACACCCAGCAGTGATGTGGGCTGAACAAGGTCCCCTCTGAAAATAGCTTTCTCTCTTCAATCTCCCTTTTTCCATTCCCCAGACTCCAAGATCCAGTGCAGATGCTCCTTCCAGAAGCCTTTTCCTCTCATCCAATGATTTATTCCACAATCAGTCACTGAGCATCAGCTCCAGGCCAGGCCCTGAGCTGAGTGTTGGGGACACAGCCGTTTGCCTGGGACACAAAGAGACCTCCTGGGTCACCCAGCACAGAGCAGGAGGTAACAGCCCAGCACCCCCAAGACACACATCCTGGTTGCAGCTACTCATTTATCCATACGGGATAATTCTAGTGAAAAGATAAAAGTCCATTTCTCCATAATAACAAGTCCCAAGCTAAAAAGCCAGCTGCTAATGCTGGGGTGGAAACGAAGACCGAGAAGCAGTTTAAAGAAGCAAAGCATGGGGTAAGTCAACAGGCACAAAGTTACATGAATCTAGGCAGGAAGCAGTGCCAAGCCCACCCTTGCTTGAAGTGAAAACAGGAAAGAGCCAATTGCAAGACTCTTTGGGTGAAGGGCTCCAAAGATGGGGAAACAGCTCATCAAATTAGAAAGAAAACTTGAGGCAGTTTAAAGTGGCAGAACTTATTTTAATACCATTATTCAATCATGTTGTGGCTGAGCAGTCACTGAAATGACTCTGTGATATTTCTTTTATGGAGGAGGGGGGCATCCCTAATTTACTAGAATGTTGTGCTCATATGATGCACCCTTCCTGAAGATATAGGGGGTGAGAGGGAAGAGCCCACAGAACAGATGTTCATAGCAGTGCCAGCTGAAACAGCAAAGAATTGGAGAATGTTTAAATGTCAAAAAGGCAAAAGCCCCTCTAAACCACTGGAGGTTCATCCACTCCATGGAATATATGCAACTCTAGAATAAAGGTCTTATAAACTTGTGGAAAGTGTCTTCCTGATAGTATTCTATATGGAGAAAGAAGCAGGAGGCTTTTTTCTTGTCTGGAAAAAGTGCTGTCTGGCTGAAAGATCAACTTTAAAAACCATGCATTCACAAGGACAAACAAGAGCACAGAAAGACCCTTAAAATGTGAGAGATTGTAAATGAATTTTGTCTTTTATTTTTATGACTGGTGCTACACTATTGTTTGTGCAATTAGAAATGCTGAAATCAAAACAAAGCCAGTTAAAGGCTACTTATAACTCAGATTTAAACACTCACACACCGAACACTGAATGGAAAGTGACTGACTGGTCCTGAGCTGGGATTTTAGGGCCTTGGAGACAGAAGGATATGGAGCCAGTGCTTGAGAAACTCACAGATGGAGATGGGAAGGGAGATCATCATAACATAGTAGCAAGGCTCTGAGCGAGATGGGCACAAGAAATAATAATGTCAGTATTAAGAATAATGATGGGGATGACATCTAACATCAATGTAGTACTGTATTAGTCAGGATAAACTAGCATATGCTGCAGTAACAAACAAGCCCACAATCTCAGTGGCCAAGGCCTGTTGCTTATTCATGCTTGTTCATTGCCAGTCGGCTTGTTCATTGCCAGTCGGCTTGTTCATTGCAGAAGGAAGAGATGCTGCTTATTCTAGTTTGTAAAAGACTTGGGCAAGTGAAGCAGCCTCCATCCATTCAAAAGTTGCCAGTCACTGTGCAGAGAGAAAGAGTTCAGGGGAGTCTTACACCAGCAGTTAAATACTCTGGCCCAGGAAGTGACACCCATCTTTCCTGCAAATAGTTCATTGGCCAGAGCTACTTCTGTGCACCCAACTTCAAGGGGACAGGAAGTGTAATTCTACCAAGCTTCCGCAAAGCAAGGGCCAGAAATCTTTACTATTTTTAACTGCCATCAACACGATTTTAGGTGCTGTCCAAATGCATTACATGTATTGGCATTTTTAATTCAGATAACAAGTATAGAGGTAGGGACTATTATCTCCATTATAAAATAGAGGAAAGTGAAGCCCAGAGAGGTGAAGTAACATACTCAAGGTCACAGTGCACGTGTTGGAACTGGACTTTGAGCCCAGGACCCTGGCTCCAGAATTGGGCCTCTTAGCTACATTACTCTACTGACTGCACTCAAAGGAAGAATAGCTCTTGGGGGCCTGGGGCCAGAAAGCAGTCTGGGCGAGTGATGTTTGAGCTGATGATCAAAAAGCCTGACCATTGCCAACACCCCACAGCCTTGAAGGATGCTCTCACACCATATCAGGTATCCAGCTTCTTGCCAAAAGTGCATAACCTGAATAGAATCAGGAGGAAACAATAGGACCCAAATGGAGGGGTGTTCTACAAAGCAGCTGTCCTGAAAGCCTCAGCCTCATGGTTGTGAAAAACAAAAGGGGCAGGGAAGGTGGGGGCTGAGGCACTGTCTGGATTCAGGGAGACACACACGTGAATGCAAGCCTTGCTTCTCGGCTGGGTATTGTATATGGACACAGAGAATGTTGAATAGGGACAGTGTCAGATAACACTATGGTGTCAGCATTAACTTCCTAAATTTGATTATTATACTTGGATATGTAAAGAGAGTGCCTGTGTTCAGATATCCCCTGAAATATGGAGTCGTGTGAAGGGTCCTAACACCTGTACTTTCTCTCACAGGAGCCAGCAATAATCATAAGGATGTTGCAGGCAGGGGCACCCCTTCCAGGGCCAGAATGTGGACTCTTGTCTACTTGAAAACGAATTGTCCCAGGAGACTCATGTGCTGACCAAGCAAGAGACTTGATTGGGAAGGCGCGCCCAGGCAGAGAGCAGGAGGGTAAGGGAAACCAGGAGGACTGCTCTATCAGGTGGCTCCCAGTCTTGGTTCTTATGCTGATGGGATTAATTTTCAGGTTGTCTCTGGCCAATCATTCTGACGCAGCCTCCTTCCTGGAGACACACCCATCATTCAGCCAAGATGGCTGCCAGCGAGGAGGATTCTGGGAGGTTGATAGGACGTGTGGACTGGTGTCTCCTGTCTCCTTTTGAGCTTTCTGGAATTCTTGGGGCTTGTTAGTTCTGTGCTCCTTACCAGGACCTCCTGTTATAAAATAACTCACACAAATGGCTACTGTGGTACCTGGTCAGGGTGGGAGTTTCAATCAGTACTTCCTCTAACAAGAATACTATACACCGATAGAAGGAGAGAGAAAGCAAATGTAGCAACATGTTGCTGCTGCTAAGTCCTTTCAGTCGTGTCCAACTCTGTGCGACCCCATAGACGGCAGCCCACCAGGCTCCCCCGTCCCTGGGATTCTCCAGGCAAGAACACTGGAATGGGCTGTCATTTCCTTCTCCAATGCATGAAAGTGAAAAGTGAAAGTAAATTCACTCTGTCGTGTCTGACTCTTAGCGACTCCATGGACTGCAGCCTACCAGGCTCCTCTGTCCATGGGATTTTCCAGGCTAGAGTACTGGAGTGGGGTGCCATCGCCTTTTCCGAGCAACATGTTAGCAATTGGTAAATACAGGTGACAGTAAACAGGCATTCACTGGACATTCTTGCAACTTTATACAGGCAGGAAACTTCCCCTTCAAAAAAAAAACCAGTGCCATCTGCCTTCTGTCCTGTTCTTGCTCTATGCGTGTGTGTATGTGTGTGTGTGTGTGTGTGTGTGTGTGTGTGTGTGTGTGTGTGTGGTATTCACCATCTGGTTGGTGACACAGGCCATCCTTACCCACTGGTTACCCCTTTGAGGACTGACTCAGTCTGTCCCAGTCTGTCTGAGCAGGTGCTGAGGGTGTGGCCACCAAGCTCTGACCTTGTTACTTGTCACAGTGAAAGGAGGAGTTGCAAAAATCACATGGCCAGGATGGAGGAGAAAGGGGGCCAGTGTTGCAAGTAATTGATCCCAAAGTGTGCACGCCCCTGGGTCTGTCCTTACGTGCATGTGAAGGAGTGGGCCTGTGTGAAGCACACGCACATGAGAACTGCACAAAGTGTTTGTACTGAATGGCAGGCTTCCCACACTCTGAGACTGTTCATGCCACCCTTCTGTCTTCCCAAACGCCTCTTGGAGACAGAGCTCGTGGCTGGTGGCAGCTCTACCTGGAAACTCCTTGCAAAGTCCCTGCCCAGACCCAGTGCTTAGCCTGGTTGTAGAATGATTAAACTCCAGTTATCCTGCTTGTCCTGGTGGCTCAGTGGTAAAGAACCCTCCTGCAATGCAGAAGATGTAGGTTTGATCCCTGGGTCAGGAAGATCCCCTAGAGAAGGAAGTGGCTACCCACTCCAGTATTCTTGCCTGTGAAATCCTGTGGACAGAGGAACCTGGTGGGCTATGGTCCATGGGATCGCAGAAGAGTCAGATACAACTTAGCAACTAAATAGCAACAACAAGAGCCCTGCCTGCAGGATTGGCTCCATAATTTCTGGGGCCTGTGAAAAATGCAAACACAGAGTCCCTTACCCCAAGATTATTTTAAAAAATTTACTACAGCAACAGCAGAGCATTAACCCGAGCATGGAGCCCTGCTAAGCGTGGGTCCTGCACAGGTCACACGTTTGTAATCCTGGCCCTGCCTGCCAAGCTTCCTCTTCTGGTCTGACCCTGGCTATCCCACCAGACAGCCTCTGCTGCTTCCACCTTCATTCATTCATTCAATACAAGTTTCTTGAGTGCCCACTACACCCCCAGGGACCATTCTACGTGCTGAGGATACAGCAGTGAACAGATTGGTCCATGCCTTTATGGAGCTTACGTTCTAGAGAAAGAGACAAACAAATAAGATAAATAAACATGTCCTACGTCAGACATTGAGCAGGGCTATGGTGAGAAGGGCTTCCCAGGTGGCTCAGTGGTGGGTTCTATCCCTGGGTCAGGAAGATCCTCTGGAGGAGGGAATGGCAACCAACTCCGGTATTCTTGTCTAGAGAACCCCATGGACAACAGAGGAGCCTGGCGGGCTACAGTCCATGGGGTCCCAAAGAGTAGAACACAACTGAGTGACTAAGCACATGAAGAAGAAACAACGCAGGAAGGGACACAGGAAATATGAGGCACCACAGGGAAGTTGGATGCTGGTAAGGAGACAGGATAATAACTAGAGTGGGCAAGGAAAGCTTCGCCAAGTAGGTGACTTCTGATTAAGGATCTGAAAGAAGTGAGGGACTGATCCAGGCACAAGGACCTAGGAGTTAAGGGACATTCCAGGGAAGGAGAACAGCCAGTGCAAAGGCCCTGAGGCGGGAACATGGCTGGAGTATTCAAACAACAGGAGGATGGTGCCTCTGCAGAGGAAGGACCAAGGCGGCTGAAGCAGGAGGCGAGGTCAGAGAGGAAAGGGGGTAGGGCACAGGAACCAGGCCTTGCTGGCCACGACCAGGAGTTTGGTTTGGATTTCAAAAAAAGGGAGGCCAGGGGAAGGTTTTGAGCAGAGAAATGAGCTGGCCTGATGAATATTTCAAAAAGATGGAACTGGCTTATGAGTGGAGAGTAGATGGGGTTTGGGGAGGCCAGGACAGAAGCAGGGAGGCAGGTTCAGAGATCCTGCCCTTCCCCCACCACGGGCAATTCTAGTCCTGGCTGTCAGCCCAGTGACAACACCTGTGACCTTCTGTGGCTTCTGCTGCCAGCACTTAGAGGGCAGGAGGCACTGGGAATGACCCAAAAAGCAGCCTTAAAAAGAAAAAAAAAAAGCAGGCTCAGCCAGTGACAAATGAGACAAACAAGCCAGCTTCCTCACCTTCAAGGGAGACACCCCGAAACAGGTGCTACAGCTTTGCTCCCGGTGCCCCCGCAGGAATGTGTCCCTGGTGCCCATGGAGGTCACTTGCTTGATAAGATAACCCCAGAGTCTTCCAGATGACAGTGGTAGCTCAGGCCATAAAGCATCTGCCTGCAATGCAGGAGACCCGGTTTGATCTGGGAGATCCGCTGGAGAAGGAAATGGGAACCCACTCCAGTATTCTTGCCTGGAGAATTCCATGGACAGAGGAGCCTGGCGGGCTACAGTCCATGGGGTCGCTAAAAGTCTGACATGAACTAACGCACCTTCCTACCCTACCATTGCTTCCTGGATTACCTCCCAAAGAACCACTTGCCGCCAAACCTTTGCCTGATATATGCCTCTGGGAGACCTAAGAGGGAAGGATGGCAGGACCCCAGTGAGAGCAGAAGGTGGTTGGGAAAGCCAGGACATCACAGATGGTGAGAAGGGGTCAGACTCTGGCTACTACTTTCAGACAAAGGGGCTGTGGGTCTGTAGACTCAAAGCACCTGTCTTCATTCACCCCTGCTTGTGTGTCTTGGTGGTGGTGGTCTAGTCGCTGAGTCGTGTCCTGCTCTTGCCTCCCCATGGACTGTAGGCCGCCAGGCTCCTCTGTCCATGGGATTCTCCAGGCAAGAATACTAGAGTGGGTTGCCATTTCCTTCGCCAGGGGATCTTCCCGACCCAGGAATCGAACCCGGATCTCCCGCACTGAGGGCTTGACGCGGGGGTTGGGAGGGTCTGGACACAGGCCCTCGGTGCCCAGCCGCCAGTCCGTGTCCTGCAGGGCGGAGGGGCTGAGGCTGGGGGAGTTAATGAGGTCCCAGGCTGCAGCGCACCCCGCTGAAAATGACAAACGAACAGCATTAGAGGCCGTTCCCACAATTACTATCAGTTGGCTGTAATATAAATATGCAAATTCCCTGGGCTTGAACTTTAACACCCTCTGTAGAGACCATTCATCTCTTTAAAGTATTAATTTAAGTTGTAAAAGGGCCCATACATCACCGCGTGTCATTTTGAAAACAAATATTAATCAATTTTACCCTCGGAATTGCGGGCGGTGGAGGCGGCCCCCCGTTACTGCGGCACCAGGCGACGGCGGGGAGAGATTTACATATTCATCCGAGCTTAAGGAAGCCGGCGATAATGCAAGAACAACCCCCGAAACTTGGGCTTCCAGACCTTATCTGCGCGCCCCGCCGCCCGGCGCTGCTTGGGCATTCGCGGCACCGCCCCGCCATGCAAATGAGCCCCGAGCTATCTGATAACCTTGAAAGCCGGACCGCAAGCACGCGGGGCCGCTCCCGCTTCTCTCCTCCCAGAAACGACAAAGTATTGGGAAAAGGTTGGATTCGCCCGCCCTCCCCAAGCAGTGCAGGAACTACTTTGGCTTGTGGGATGCTGGTTAGGACTGGTAAGGGCGCGAAGTTTTCTCTTCTGCCAATCTTAGAACTAGAAACAGCAGGAGGGGCTGTTTCTAGTTGTAAGAAACAG
This sequence comes from Bos indicus x Bos taurus, assembly GCF_003369695.1. Lineage (NCBI taxonomy): Eukaryota > Metazoa > Chordata > Mammalia > Artiodactyla > Bovidae > Bos > Bos indicus x Bos taurus. Next base: position 46,554,578 of record NC_040093.1, read on the forward strand.
AACTTCGGCACTGCGTTCGGCAGTGGGGAGCATCTCAAGGGTGGGCTTCTTCTGGGGACAGAAAAGAGCTGCGGAGTCCTAGAGTCCTGGGTTTCAGCACTGATTCTGTGTGTCCACGCTGCATAAACTTTCATGGGTTGATTTGGCGTCTCTGAGCCGCAATTACATCATCTGAAAATTGAATCCGGATGGATGCTAAAGATACCGACTCACAGAGTGGCTGTCAAGATTAGAAATTATCTCTCAGAAGCACCTAGCACAGAAATGGATATATAGTCAGCTCTCAAATTGCATTATGGACAAGTATTATCCCCAAATATTGTCATCTCCCCATCAGCCCCTGCTTCCACTTCTCCATCCTTGCCTTGGAAGTGGGTGTAGAGGGACAGGAGCCCCCGCATCCCCAATTTCCACAGTGTGTGTCTAAGAAAATCTCCGGCCACCTGCCTGAATATCAGCCACTTCTTTACCAAAAAAGACAGGGCCCCCACAAAGTCCCTTGAGTGAAATGCCAGGCCTGGTGAAGTTACCGACCCCGTCCCCCACCCCCCCCCCCCACCTCCCCGCCAAGGCTCTGACCCACCTCGGCTTCCCCAAGGAGATAGCGCTGTTCCTCCAGGCAACCTCTTGAGGCGGGGGCTTGCGGGCACGTTAGGACTCCAGTTCAGCTCGAGGCTGCCGCTGTTCCCTGGCCCAGCCAGCAGAGGGCGCATCACACCTGGACAGGTGTAGGAAAGAAAACCTACGCTTGTCCCCTCTTCCCTTCCCAAGGTGTCCCTTAGTGGCCTGCACACGTGTGTGGGCACCCACTGCATCGCGTGAGTGTACACGCACATTCTGGCACAAGGGACATCCAATATGCGATCCACCTCCATATCATACCCCAGAAAATCCCACCTCCCTTCACCCCCACCCCCACCTAAAAGGCTGGGACTCACTGGGTGGAACTCTGCACAGCCCAAGTGTTCTCTGGGGAATGTTATATTGACCACTAAGTATTTTCCACCGCCCTCTGGGAATGTTGCTTATCAGCCAACACCAGACATTCTCTGGGGGAGCTGAAGATGCTGGCTCAGGTGAGGAACAGGACAAGCTCCCTACCCTCTTCCCTCTGCAACAGACGCTTATTGCATCACTTCTAAGCCTGGGCAGGATTCGGGCTCACTCAGGGATACAATCGGAGAAGGCAATGGCACCCCACTTCAGTACTCTTGCCTGGCAAATCCCATGGATGGAGGAGCCTGGTGGGCTGCAGTCCATGGGGTCGCTAAGAGTCGGACACCACTGAGCGACTTCCCTTTCACTTTTCACTTTCATGCATCGGAGAAGGAAATGACAACCCACTCCAGTGTTCTTGCCTGGAGAATTCCATGGACAGAGGAGCCTGGTGCGTCCCAGTCCATGGCGTCACCAAGAGTTGGACACGATGGAGACTGAGTCTCCGTCTCACAACTTTCACACGTAAGCTCTGCGTCTGCATCTGCTTGGGTGTGTGTTGAAGCACAAATAAGTGAATGGACTTGTGCGTGTTGGTCTGTGAGAGTAGGTCCAAAGAATGACAATCAGAGATAATGACAGGAAAAAATTAAGCACAGTCAGAAGCCAAAAAATAAAAAGAAATTCTTGTTCAAAACACTCTACATTCAAATTTTGAATTCACCACCCATCCATCCCACAAATATTTACTAAGGATCTAGTAAATTTCAGGTAAACATCCACTCAGGATTTCCAAGAGCTGCATTATGAGGAGCAGAGCAGGCAGCTGGAGTTTTCATCAAACCTGAGGAGGAGCTTTAGGCTATGAATCAAAGTACGTCTTGATAAAGTCAGGAAATCACAAACACATCCTTTAACCTCTGCCCTGAAACTTCGAAATTAACATGGTTATCCCCTGTTACTTAATGAAATCTCAGGATTTTGGAAGACAGTGATAATACTGAGGTGGAAAATTCCAGAAAAGAGGATTTGTTTTATTTTTTTAAGGACAACGTAGGTTTTTTGGGTTTTGTTTTTCTAAATGCAACATTGAAATAAGTCGTCCTCTGCCAGGAAATCTATCCTCAGACACAAGCCATATCTCCACACAGGCCCAGTGTCCTTTGTCAGTAGATCTCCAAATTCCTGGAAGTGAATTACCTGATAAGCTGGACAGCAAGGATAGTGACCTTGGACAAGTTACTTATGGAGCTTCCACTTCCTCACCTGTAAAACAGGGATAGCATCAGTACCTGTCTCACAGCATTGTTGTAAGGATGAAACCTGCCTCAAACAGACCCTGGTACGCGACAAGGACTCAACAATATTAATGTCAACTGTCATTCATCACCATCACCGTACTTAATCAGAACCAGCAGATATTCTACTTTATCAATGGAGTGGGGTTTCTCAATTTATTTTAATTCAGTGCCAACACTAAAAGTTAAAACAGTTGACCTAAAAATTCAGAATTCCAGGGACTTTTCTGGTGGTCCAGTGGTTAAGACTCAATGCTTCCGCTGACTGCAGGGGGCACAGGTTCAATCCCTGGTCAGAGAACTAAGATCCTGCATGCCACAGGTTGTGGCCAAAAAATAAACTCAGAATTCCAGTTCCTCTGTAAAAATCTAAACCTCTAGGTCTGACAGGCTTGCGTTCACCCCAGCAATATACAACCTGCTGGTGACCCAGTGGTGGCGGTGCCCTCCAGCCTGCCACAGTCCCCTCCCGGCCCACTTGCTCATCTCCACTGCTGCCTGGCGCCAGTGTGAACCTGAGTATAAGAGCCTTGACGTCCTGCTCACTTCCCATCTACTGAAGATGGGAAGACCAAGGCCACAGTGGGCCCCAGCAGGCAAGGGCACCCACCCAACCCCTGGCCAAGAACCCTTTTCACCCTCCCCTCCTAAATTTCCTGGACCACAAAACCAGAGGTAGACTGAAATCTCAGCTCCGGTTTTTCCAAGCTCTAAGAGACAGATTCCCTCCATTCCTCAGAATAATGAGATTTCCAAAGATGGATTGGGGCCTTGAGTTTAGGGTGGAGCTGGGGTGGTTACAGGAGTATGTGGCTTGTCTCGACTTTAATGTTTTGCCTGTCTTGTGCCTTCTTTTGCATCTAACGTATTACCAATATTAAGACAAAGTCAATCTATTAGACGATTACACCAGGGAGCCCAGCTGCTACCACGAAGCCAATGAAGTTATGACAGCAGGGCCCAGGAGGAATCAAAGCTGAGTAAAACCTGTCGAGGTTGCTGACAAATGATGATAAAGTGATCGCTCGTGCCAGCACTCAATGGAAATTGACAAGGTGAGCCTCCTCACCTAATGAACAGATGCAACCCTTGCTTTCGATGAAATGCACGGCAAGTTTAATCTCCGTGAGCATCAAAAGAAATTTGCTCCCACGTTTAGAAAGGACACAGACACGTGGGTAGGAGGCATGGCCTTCGTAGAAGGGACCCCAGCGTGTGATGTCGGGGTAGCAGCAGAGGTGCTGGGGGCTTCCCCATATGCGGTATCCCCCATGCACCTGCCTAAAAATAAGTCCACTGCCCACCTGTCCTGCTCCCAGAACAGACACTCGGGCTCAGATGGCACCTACGTCACAGGGACCCGAACCGCTCAGAGTGCGATTGTCTCCATGACTCCTATTAAATGTACTCAGTTCTGGATTCTTATAAAGTAATGTCAGTTACAGAACAATACCAGCCTGCCAGACAAGACACATTAGAGGAACAAGGCGGATGGTGAGGGGGTGGGGGGAGACACCCCCCACCACCAACCCTCAGAATACAATGCACCAGCTGCACATTAATAAATATGTAATGTTTGATTAGAAATATGTATAGTATTTTTCCCTCCCCAAATGCCGGCTCGCCCTCAGGCGGAAGACGGGATCTGGCCCACACTGACGGGTTTCTTTCTTGCTTGCTTTGAAAATACAAACTCAAATGTTTTCCTGTCCCAGCTGTTTCCCATTGTTGCTGTTTATCAGCTTGAAGGATGAACAGTGGAATAAAAAAAACAGGCTTGCATTTCAAATGTGCCAGTCAGTCACTCCATTGTTCAAAGAAGAAAGCTTAATTGTCTGTGCTGGCAAACTTATTTTTGGTGAATGTCCAGGTTTTAAGAAAAGCTATTCAGCTGTGCAATTTGTTTAATACATGCAGAGAAAAGCATATAAAATCACACGTTTTCTGGAAAAAAATGAAATACGGGGAAAAGAGGAATCTGGGGGAAAGAACAAGTCATACACTGAAGTTTTCCAACTTGCCTGCACTGGGCGCAGTTTTACTCTTCTTCTAGGGAAGTCTTAGCTCCTAAACCCCACCTTCCCCGCCAATTACACCAGCTTCTGTTGGAACACTTTCTGCTTTCTAGGAGTGAATGAGGTACAGACACAGCCCACGTTGCTCCTGACTCACCTGGAAAGGTGATTCTGGAGCCCTCTCCAGATAAAACTACGGTGAGAAACGATTTCTACGGATAAGGTTGCGTGCGTGCATGCTAAGTCACTTCGGTTGTGTCCGACTCTTTGAGACCCTATGGACTATAGACTGCCAGGTTCTTCTGTCCATGGGGAGTCTCCAGGCAACAATACTGGAGCGAGTTGCCATGCCCTCCTTCAAGGGATCTTCCCAGCTGAGGGATCAAATCTGTGTCTCCTATAGCTTCTGCACTGCAGGCAGATTGTTGACCACTGAGCCACCGGGGAAGCCCATGGATAAGGTCACTTATGCCCAAAGCAGATGAAGCCCTATCACTACAGCTCAGCCAGATCCTGTCCAGTGGGCACACAGGCATGCCCTCTAGGGGCTGGCAGAATCTACAGTTGCCTGTGGAGAGAACCCACCCTGTCTCAAACAGAAATGCCATTTACAAGCAGCATGGCCTTCTGCTTGGGTGGAAATTTCTCAACTTATCTTCCAAAGGAACCTGGCCCTGAGAGGCTTTCACATTAAAGATGGATGCCAGGGATAGGAGAGTGATTAGAGTATCAGAATCGGCAGGAAGACCTTCTGCGTCCCTTCCAGACCCAGTGTCTAAGAAACTGCTTCAAAGCAGTTTAGATGACTTAGATGACTGATGTGTGAATGGAAGATGGAAGAGTTGGACATGATGGAGTTGAGGGGATACCAAGGAATTGGGGGAAAGGGCCTCAAAGTAGGTGGAAATAAGAGTCAGTGTCACAATTTAACCAGAGGGTGGCATTATCAGCCATCTCGATCTTTCTCTTCCCAAATTTGACCTCAGCAATGTTTTTTTTTTATTCTAGAAAAGTATGTGCCAAACCAGAAGAGATAAGAGATGCAGGTTCAATCCCTGGGTGTAGAGGAGGGCATGGCAACCCACTCCAGTATTCTTGCCTGGAGAATCCCATGGACAGAGGAGCCTGGCGGGCTACAGTCCACAGGGTCACAAAGAGCTGGGCATGACTGAAGTAACTTAGCACACTTGCATAGTATAGACATAAGTATCATTACAGCCCAATTCAGTACAATGTTCCCAGAATTTCTGAACATGCCATTTTTATGCCCAGTGTCACTCACAGCCACCCTATGAGGTCAGTGTCACCATGACCTCTGAAGAAAAAGAAGGGCTCCAAAGGGAGGCAGTGTTCCCAGGGTCTCACAGCTTACAAGAAGTCACAGGAGGATTTGAACCCAGACCTTCTGGGTCCTGGACCTCCTGGGTCTGTGAAGAAAATCACAGGTGGAAAAGATTAACCAGATCCCACCCAAGTTCTCCTGATCTGCCTCTTGAGAAACCTGTATGCAGGTCAGGAATCAACAGTTAGAACTGGACATGGAACAACAGACTGGTTCCAAATAGGAAAAGGAGTCTGTCAAGGCTGTATATTGTCACCCTGCTTATTTAACTTATATGCAGAGTACATCATGAGAAACACTGAGCTGGAGGAAGCACAAGCTGGAATCAAGATTGCCAGGAGAAATATCAATAACCTCAGATATGCAGATGACACCACCCTTATGGCAGAAAGTGAAGAAGAACTAAGTGAAGAGCCTCTTGATGAAAGTGAAAGAGGAGAGTGGAAAAATTGGCTTAAAGCTCAACATTCAGAAAACTAAGATCATGGCATCTGGTCCCATCACTTCATGGGAAACAGATGGGGAAACAATGAAACAGTGGCAGACTTTATTTTTGGGGGCTCCAAGATCACTGCAGATGGTGACTGCAGCCATGAAATTAAAAGACACTTTCTCCTTGGAAGGAAAGTTATGACCAACCTAGACAGCATATTAAAAAGCAGAGACATTACTTTGTCAACAAAGATCCGTCTAGTCAAGGCTATGGTTTTTCCAGTAGTCATGTATAGATGTGAGAGTTGGACCAAAAAGAAAGCTGAGTGCAGAAGATTTGCTGCTTTTGAACTGTTGTGTTGGAGAAGACTCTTGGGAGCCCCTTGGACTGCAAGGAGATCCAGTCAGTCCACCCTAAAGGAGATCAGTCCTGGGTGTTCATTGGAAGGACTGATGTTGAAGCTGAAACTCCAATACTTTGGCCACCTCATGCGAAGAGCTGACTCATTTGAAAAGATTCTGATGCTGGGAAAGATTGAGGGCAGGAGGAGAAGGGACAACAGAGGATGAGATGGTTGGATGGCATCACCGACTCAAAGGACATGAGTTTGGGAAAACTCTGGGAGTTGGTGATGGACAGGGAGGCCTGGCATGCTGCAGTTCATGGGATCACAAAGAGTCGGACACGACTGAGCGACTGAACTGAACTGAACCCAAGTTCTCCAGCTTCCAAACCAGCACCCTCTTCAGAGTGGCTAAGGACTGGCTGGGGGCAGTGCCTGTGGGCTGCACCTCTGACCCAAGGGCTGGCTTCCAGCGCAACCCAGGAAGCCTATTTCCCTGTCTGGCTCACTCTTATGCTCTCCATGGTAAAGATTTTGTTTCTCTCCAGAAACCCTTGGCTCCTCTCTGCAACCATCTCCCTCTCCCCATGGTAACCTCACATCCTGCTCTCACAAAATACAGAAGGAATCAACAAGAATACGGCTCATCTTCTACCATCAAACCCGCAGGCACAGCTACACCTCTGCCTGCCCTTGACCCATGCTGCCTGTCTGAAATCAACCCTGACCTTTGAGTTCAGCCCCGCAAGATGCCCAGGGGACTGCACTCCATCAGTCATCACTGCTTCCCTGCATCTTCACCTTTCCCTGCTTTGTTGGCCTCTGTGCCACCATGAAAGCATATCTCAGGGTCTCCTGACTTTGAACACACAAAACAACAAGATCCAGGAGACAAGATCCATTAAGCATTCCTGTCTCCCTGCCCTCCTGCCTCGAATCCCTGAAAAGTCATATTTTAAAAAGAAAGAGTGGGGCTTCCCTGGTGGCTCATTGGTAAAGAATCGACCTGACGATGCAGGACACACTGGTTCGACCCTGATCCAGGAGGAGCCCACATGACGCCAAGCAACTAAGCCCCCAATGCCATAACCACAGAGCCTGTGCTCCAGAGCCTGGGATCCGCCGCTACTGAAGCCCGAGCGCTCTAGAGCTGGTGCTCTGCAATGGAAGAAGCCACCACAATGAGAAGCCCTCACACCACAGCTAGAGAGCAGCCTCTGCTCGCCTCAACCAGAGAAATCCTTGTGCAACAATGACCCAGCCCAGCCAATAATTACCTAATTAATCAAACTATAAAAAAAGAAAAAGGAAGAGTGAGTCCATCACTAGGTTGGACAAAGAGGAAAGTGTCTACAGTTCCTAGAAGACGAGAAGCAGACCGTGTAGGGTAGAGAGGAGTGGACAAAACCACAGTGAAAAACCCCATAGCCAGAGCCACTGAGACAGGGGAAAAGACCCAAAGGAACCTTGTGTTCAGAGGAAACAAATACAGAAAGCCAGGGGCGGAGGGATCAGGAGAGAAATTAGTAGAATAACCACATTAGGAACCTGCATTGGAGTCAGTGGAGCCCACCTGTCCCTGTACATTATCTAGAAGGCTGCAGCGGCATTTCAGGTCAAAACCCAGGGACTGCGCATGCAGAAAGTGACCCAACTCCCACAGAGAGTCTCACCCTCTGATCTGCCAAGTGGAGGTATAGTCACCTTCACTCAGGAGCTAGAGACATTTCACCAAACCTAAAGAATCTTGTCCTGACAAAAGTACAATCCCAGAAACCCTCCAGGTTCATTCACAATGAAAACCAAAAATATAAAATAGCTGAGACTAAACCTACCAAGAAATGTTCAGGACCTCTGAGAAGAAAACTATAAAAATTTACTGTGGGACATAAAAGAAGACCTAAGTAAGTGGAAAGGCACAACCATGGACTGGATGGGAACACTCGATATTGTAAAGATGTCAGGCCTCCTCCAATTAAACTGTAAATTCACTACCATCCCAATCACTACCCCTACAGGAATTTTTATGGAACTGGACGAGCCCAAACTAAACTTCATTTGAAAGAGAAAACGCAAGAGGATAACCAGGAAAAGCCTGAAAAGGAAACAAAATTGTTTGGGCATTTGTTCTACCAAAAATGAAAACAGACCACGAAGTATTCAAAAGAGCATGAAGCAGATGGGATTAGACAAACCAAAGAAAGAGAATAGAAAGTCCAGAAATGTACACATGAATATAGAGAAAATCAGGAAAATGATGGAGTTTTCAAATAAATGAGATCATGATATCTGGCTCTTCGTTTGAAGGAGAAAAAAAGTCAGATCCCTACCTCACATCATGTATAAAAGTAAACTCCTACCAGATTAAGACGTGAAAGACAAATACAGAAAAGCATCAGGCAAAACCACATGTTGTATTTGATGTGAATTAGAATGACCCCGTGGACTGTAGCCCGTCAGGCTCCTCTGTCCATGGGATTCTCCAGGCAAGAATACTGGGGGTGGGTTGCCATGCCCTCCTACAGAGCATCTTCCCGACCCAGGGTTCGAACCCGTGTCTCTTACATCTCCTGCATTGGCAGGCAGGTTCTTTACCACATTCTTTACCACAGAATGATGTCATTTTGAAATCGTGTAATATAAAAAATTCTACACACAAAATCTGAAATTGCCCTCATGTGAAACAATTGTATGGTCAGGCCACTCAAGATGTCTGTTCTCTTGCTCTCTGTATACCTCCTGCTCGGCCAGGCCCTGCTTCACTCACAGAACTCTCTAATCCTCTTAATTATAGGGCTTCATCAGTAACTGCCTGTGTGCTTGCCCCTGCCCCAGCCTCTGGTTTCCATGGTAACTGATGAGCCAACCTGACGTCAGATCCCCCTATAAATGGGTATAAATAAATATACCCCTTCTCCCCGGGGGTAGTAAAGACTGCTGCCTCGTTCTGCCTGCTGTCTGCTGTGCATGGTAGGGTGTGGCTCCAGGACAGGAGCCCTGCTTCAGACACCCTGTTAAATCAACTTTTGCTGCCTCTGTCCCTGTTTCTGGACTCTTTTCTTCGGTCTCCAGACTGGGCATTTACAAACCCTGCAGGTCTGTGGGGTGCAGCCCAGCAACTAATCAGGAATTGTGGAATCTCAAAACTAGGGCAAAGAAAACTGAAACTACACTTACATGAATACAACTTGGCACTGCCTCTTCAGCAGGCGGAAAAAAGGACCTGCTGTCCTTTGTCATTACTGTGGTAACCTGAGCAGTGGTTCTCCCATCACAACCTCCAACAGGAAGTTTGATGACTAATGTGCTTTAACATTGACTGATTTTGTGATTCAAAGTCTAGCTTAGGGACTTCCCTGGAGGTCCAGTGGTTAAGACATCATCTTCCAATGCAGGGGATGCAAGTTCGATCCCTGGTCAGGGAGCTAAGATCACACATGCCTTGTGGCAAAAAAAAAAAAAAACAGAACCAATATTGTAAAAAATCCAATAAAGATTTTTTTTTTTAATTACTGCAAAAAATTATATAGTTTAATCTCTTAATGACATCCCCCAAGCATTTATTAGGATGGTAGCACTACGTTTGTAGCTAAAATACCCCCAACATACATACAAGTAAACATAGAAAACTCTAGGGTAGAGAACAGAGGCAATAAAATTATTTTGAGGACCAAACAGTTACCATGATGTGCTACTAACTTAGGAGTGTGTGCTCTGTAAACTATGGGAAACATTGCTGGAAAAATTTCACTATCGTGATAGAGTTGCACTCCAGAAGACAGTACATCCACCTCAGGAAACAATTCATCTTGAATGATGCTAACTTTGAATTAGCTGAGCTCTCTGGGATGCTTTGGTGTTCTCCCAGAGCTCCTTTCTGGACCCCAGCTGCTATGAAGTAGGCTGGAAATGGCCCCCAGCAGCCCCTTTTCTGGAGAATTGTCCTCAGCTGATGGCGAGTCCTTTGTCCTGGAAGTTAGCAGCACGCAGCAAAGGCAGTCCATAGCCCTGCGAAGGGACAGCTGCAGTGCGGTTTATGCCCAGAGCTCCCTCCCATCACCGTGACTCAGACAAGGCTGAGCTTTTCTGAGGGTACCTCCTCGTGCGGCTCTTTCAGCTTCTCCTGCTTGATCCCTCCCTTACAGGATTTTCCGGAAGAGAACCCTCTCTGTTAATCCTGTGCTCCTGAGTTCTCATCTCAGGCTCTGCTTCTAGGGAACCTGAGCTAACGGAATTGGGACTGAGTCGTCCTTGGAAACAGACTTAGGGAATGCAATTCTAAATCTGCTAGGCAGCTAGCATGACAACCCTATTAAGAGTCTCCGCTGGTGAGAGTAGAGAATTGTCTGGGACATGTAGTATCAGCAGTTACCAGGGCTCCCACCTGCGGGGCTCCTGGGGCCTGGGATCCATGTGGATGGCATGCACTGCCTCATGCAAGAACTCTGAGGTTGGAGCGGTATGGGGGTAAAATGGACATAGACTGCGGGACTGGGAGCCCATTGATGAACACCATCAATGCCTTCCAGGAAAAATCAGGCTCGGGGGGATCAGTCACAAGGTGGAGCACACCATGAGAGAGAGAGAGCCCTCGTGACAGCATCACAGGCAGATGGAGCTGACCTCTAGGAACCAAATCGCAGAGAAATCTCAACTGCCAACCTAAGCAAGTTTTCTACACCAGAGATGGGACCCTGATGAGGATGGGGTAGGACTCTGAAACTTGGGCGAGGGTCATCGGAATACATGCACCAGAAAATTTTGAAGCCTCTGAGTCTGCAGAAGTGGCCCACTCCCTGGATAGCGATGAGGAGACTATGCGAAAAGCCTCTCTTAAATGGGGCTTACAAGACAGTGCTGGTCCTCTTCACAGTCTTCTCCCACCTCCCTCACTGACCACCAGAAGACTTCTAGGGTTGGATCTGAGCGTGAGTCAACTGCACCAGGCCTGCAAAGGGACCGGGGGGTTGAAAAGCCAAGGAGCTGCAGGAGCCCATGAGCAGGACTGGCAGAGTGTGCCCAGGAATGGGTTTGGGGGATGCTGGTCACGATGATGGGAGGAATACACAGAAGATAAAGCTGGATATAGAGGGAATGTTTGTTGATAAATGAACCCTCTCCTTTGACACAGGAAATGGGACTTTCCATTAAAGCATCAGAAAGTTCAGAAAGAGACTTCCCTGATGGTTCAGTGGTTAAGAATCTGCCTGCGAATGCAGAGGACACAGGTTCAATCCCTGGTCTGGGAAGATCCCACATGCCTGAGAGCAACTAAAGCCCAGGCCTCACAACTACTACAGCTCTAGAGCTCTCGTGCTCTAGAGCCTGCAAGCCGCAACTACTGAAAACCCAGGCACCTAGAGCCAGTGCTTCGCAGCAAGAGAAGCCACCGCAAAGAGAAGCCTGCAGCGACAAAGAGTAGCCCCTGCTTCTGCTCACGGCAACTAGAAAAAGCTCGCAGGCAGCAACGAAGACCCAGCACAGCCAATAAATAAATAAATACAATTTAAAAAAATTTTTAAAAGCTCAGAAAAAGTGATGGCTCACATTAAATGAAGTAGAGATGCCAGAACTATCTTTCCAGATGGTGGGAGAAAAATTGAACCAAGGAATAGCTGAAACGCAGTTCCTGTGTCAAATGGGGTGTATTTACTAGGGCAGCTTAGCATAGTGTCACGTACATGGCTTGCAGTCTCTGATCTAGCAAAACATCTCCTCCATCATCATCCTTTCCACAGGATGTTAGTTTCCTGGGGCTGCCCTAACAATTTATCACAAAGTTGGTGCCTTGAAAGAATAGAAACTTATTCACTTACAGTTCTGGAGAAGAGAGGTCTGAAATCAAGGTGTTAGTAGGGCTGTCGGAGAAGGCAATGGCACCCCACCCCAGTACTCTTGCCTGGAAAATCCCATGGATGGAGGAGCCTGGTAGGCTGCAGTCCATGGGGTCGCTAAGAGTCAGGCACGACTGAGCGACTTCACTTTCACTTTTCACTTTCATGCATTGGAGAAGGAAATGGCAACCCACTCCACTGTTCTTGCCTGGAGAATCCCAGGGACAGAGGAGCCTAGTGGGCTGCCGTCTATGGGGTCGCACAAAGTCGGACACGACTGAATCGACTTAGCAGCAGCAGCAGGGCTGTGCTCACTCTGAAAGCTGCAGGGAGGAAGCCTTCCTCGCCTCTTTCAGTTTCTGGTAGCTGCCAGCAACCCTTGGCTTGTAGACACATCACTTCAGCCGCTGCCTCCATCTTCACATCACCTTCTCTCTAATGTATATTCCCTTCTCATCTCAGGACACTTATTTTTGGATTTAGGGCCCACCCTAACCCAAAATGATCTTATCTTGAAACTTTAATTATATCTGCAAAGATCTTTATTCCAAATGAGGTCATGTACCTACATTCCAAGTGGATGTATCTTTTGGGCAGGGGCAGAAAGGGACCACCATTCAACCCATGACACCTACCTATCACAAATGAGGATGCCTATATATCCAGTGAAAAATAGCACACATTTTGATTCTGGCCCTGGAAAATGGTAACTCTGATTTCTGTCATCAGTTCAGTTCAGTCACTTAGTCGTGTCCGAATCTTTGCAAATCCATGGACTGCAGCACACCAGGACTCCCTGTCCATCACCAACTCCCGGAGTTTACTCAAACTCATATCCATTGAGTTGGTGATGCCATCCAACCATCTCATCTTCTGTCATCCCCTTCTCCTGCCTTCAATCTTTCCCAGCATCAGGGTCTTTTCAAATGAGTCAGCTCTTCGCATCAGGCAGCCAAAGTATTGGAGTTTCAGCTTCAACATCAGTCCTTCCAATGAATATTCAGGACTGATTTCCTTTATGATGTACTGGTTGGATCTCTTGCAGTCCAAGGGACTCTCAAGGGTCTTCTCCAACACCACAGTTCAAAAGCATCAATTCTTCGGCAATCAGCCTTCTTCACAGTCCAACTCTCACATCCATACATGACCACAGGAAAAACCATAGCCTTGACTAGACGGACCTTTGTTGGCAAAGTAATGTCTCTGCTTTTTTATATGCTGTCTAGGTTGGTCATAACTTTTCTCCCAAGGAGTAAGCATCTTTTAATCTCATGGCTGCAGTCACCATGTGCAGTAATTTTGGAGCCCCCCAAAAAATAAAGTCTGCCACTGTTTCATTGTTTCCCCATCTATTTGCCATGAAGTGATGGAACCAGATGCCTTGATCTTAGTTTTCTGAATGTTGAACTTTAAGCCAACTTTTTCACTCTCCTCTTGCACTTTCATCAAGAGGCTCTTTAGTTCTTCTTCACTTTCTGCCATAAGGGTGGTGTCATCTGCATATCTGAGGTTATTGATACTTCTCCCAGCAGTCTTATTTCCAGCTTGTGCTTCATCCAGCCCAGCGTTTCTCATGATATACTCTGCGTATAAGTTAAATAAGCAGGGTGACAATATACAGCCTTGACAGACTCCTTTTCCTATTTGGAACCAGTCTGTTGTTTCATGTCCAGTTCTAACTGTTTCTTCCTGACCTGCATACAGATTTCTCAAGAGGCAGGTCGGGTGGTCTGGTATTCCCATTTCTTTAAGAATTTTCCACAGTTTTTGGTGATCCACACAGTCAAAGGCTTTGGCATAGTCAATAAAGCAGAAGTAGATGTTTTTCTGGAACTCATTTGCTTTATTGATAATCCAACGGATGTTGGCAATTTGATCTCTGGTTCCTCTGCCTTTTCTAAAACCAGCTTTAACATCTGGAAGTTCACACTTCACGTATTGTTGAAGCCTGGCTTGGAGAATTTTGAGCATTACTTTACTAGCGTGTGAGATGAGTGTAATTGTGCAGTAGTTTGAGCATTCTTTGGCATTGCCTTTCTTTGGGATTGGAATGAAAACTGACCTTTCTAGTCCTGTGGCCGCTGCTGAGTTTTCCAAATTTGCTGGCATATTGAGTGCAGCACTTTCACACATTATCTTTTAGGATTTGAAACAGTTCAACTGGAATTCCATCACCTCCACTAGCTTTGTTGGTGGTGATGCTTCCTAAAGTGAAGTCACTCAGTCGTTTCCAGCTCTTTGCGACCTCGTGGACTGTAGCTCACTAGGCTCCTCCATCCACGGGATTCTCCAGGCAAGAATACTGGAGTGGGTTGCCATTTCCTTCTCCTGCTTCCTAAGGCCCACTTGATTTTGCATTCCAGGATGTCTGGTTCTAGGTGAGTGATCATACTATTGTGATTATCTGGGTCATGAAGATCTTTTTTGTACAGTTCTCCTGTGTATTCTTGCCACCTCTTCTTAATATCTTCTGCTTCTGTTTAGGTCCATACTATTTCTGTCCTTTATTATATAGTCTAAAGTGACCTAATGACACCCCACTCCAGTACTCTTGCCTGGAAAATCCAATGGATGGAGGAGCCTGGTAGGCTGCAGTCCGTGGGGTCGCACAGAGTCGGACACGACTGAAGCAACATAGCAGCAGCAAAGTGACCTAAATCATTAGGACACCTCCCAGAACCTGACATTAGTTCCTTGTCTCAATGATGTCAAGGCAGTTGGATCAGATGAGAAAAAGGAGGCAAGTCTTCTGGATGCCTCATAAGATATGTGCTCTCTAAAGGGTGAGAAGGAAAGGATTCTAAGGTCTGCATCAGCAAAGTTTTTGAAGGTTGTCTGAATATTCCTTCTAAAGAAAAGGAAATAGGAGGGTACTATGGAGAAGGAAATGGCAACCCACTCCAGTGTTCCTGCCTGGAGAATCCCAGGGACGGAGGAGCCTGGTGGGCTGCTGTCTCTGGGGTTGCACAGAGTCGGACACGACTGAAGCGACTTAGCAGCAGCAGCAGCATGTAATTCCTTGGGGGCTTCCCTGGTGGTTCAGATGATAAAGCATCTGCCTGTAATGCAGGAGTCCTGGGTTCAGTCCCTGGGTTGGGAAGATCCCCTGGAGAAGGGAATGGCAACCCACTGCAGTATTCTTGCCTGGAGAATTCCATGGACAGAGGAGCCTGGAGGGCTACAGTCTAAGGGGTCAAAAGAGTCGGACACAACTGAGTGACTAACTCTTTCTTTTGTGTACTTCCTACTACTGAGAAAGAAGCCCAGTGCTTGGAGGACCTGTTTGAATTTTGGAAGCACTGTACTCCCACACTTGGGAAGACTGCTCCTGCCCATCCACTGGGTTATGTGGAAGCTTGCTCATCTTACATGTGGTCCAAAGTAAAAGGGGCCCAACCACAGGACTGGTTGTGCATCTTGGATCATATGACCTGATGGACCCCAGGGTGCTGACGTTAAAAAATAAGAAATGTCTCAAATTAAGGGCCTCGGCTTCTATTTTAAAAAACCTAGAAATATGAGAGAAAATTAAACCAAAACAGAAGAAAGGAAATAATAAAGATTATAGCAGAAATCAATATAATAGAAAACAGGAAAACAATTTTTAGGGAATCAAGGAAACATAAATCTGGTTCTTTAAAAACATCTATAAAACCAATAAACCTCTGGGCAGAATAATCAAGAATAAAGAAACTGAAAATCACCAATATTAGAAATGAAAGCAGGTATCTAACTAGAGATCCCATGGAAATTAAAATGATAAATTGATATTAAGAGTGAATTTATGCCAATAAAGTTGATAGGTACAGATGCCTTAAAAAACACAAACTAGCAAAGCTTATTTGGAAATAAATAGATAATGTTCCATGAAGGAGCCTGATTTATAGTTTTAAATCTTTCCATAAACAAAATTCCAGGCCCAGATGACTTCCCTGGTGAATTTGGCTAACCATTTAAGGAAGAATTAATACCCCTCCAGAAAACAGAAGAGAAAATAGTTTCCAATTCGTCTCCTGAAGCCAGCATTATCCTGATACCAAAACCAGATAAAGATCTTACAAGAAAACTATATGTTTTACATATATGTTTTACATAGAAACTTACAAGAAAACTATATGTTTTACATAGAAAACTAATGATCAATGTCCATCATTACCATAACCTTTAAAAATACTTTTAAAATATGAGTAAATAAAATTCAGCAATATATGAAAAGAAGACTGCATGATGACTATGCAGGGTTTATGTGAGAGAGGCAAAATTGGATTAGCATTCAAAAATATGTAAATTCACCGCACCCTCAGACTGAAAAAAGAAAAATGAAATGTTCATCCCTATAGATCTTACAAAATAAATTCAAAGAATGCCCACTGGTACCACCTCTATTCAACATTGTAGTGGAGGTCCTAACCAGTGCAATAAGAAAAGCAAAGGAAATATACAGCATATATATTAGAAAGTAAGAGATTCAATATGACCATCCACATTTTTTAAAATCTACAATAAAGCTTTTTCTACCATAAAATCTACCACATAGCTGTTAGAATTAGTATGTGAGTTTAGCATGGTCACAGGATACAAGATATATATACAAAAATCAATTATTATTTCTACGTGCTGGCAATGAACAACTGGAAATTGAAATTTTAAAATAGAATGTATGATAGCTTAAAAGACATAGAATAGTTACGGATGAATCTAACAATATAAGTGTAGGATTTGCAGGCTAAAAACTATTTTAAAAAACCACTTTAAACCAAAATGCTGCTGCTGCTAAGTCTACTCAGTCGTGTCCAACTCTGTGCGACCCCATGGACGGCAGCCCACCAAGCTCCCCTGTCCCTGGGATTCTCTAGGCAAGAACACTGGAGTGGGTTGCCATTTCCTTCTCCAGTGCATGAAAGTGAAAAATGAAAGTGAAGTCGCTCAGTTGTGTCCGACTCCTAGCGACCTCAAGGACTGCAGCCTACCAGGCTCCTCGTCCATGGGATTTGCCAGGCAAGAGTACTGGAGTGGGTTGCCATTGCCTAAAAGCATTTTAAACCAAAATAAATGCAGAGACAAACTATATTCATGGATCAGAAGAATCAATATTGTTAAAATATGAATTCTCCCCCAAGAATTTCTATGGACCCAATTCAGTTGCAATCAAAATTACAGCAGGTTTTTGTGGAAATTGTCAAGATGATTTTATATTTAGATTTAAAATGAAGGACCTAGAATCACCAAAACAGCCTTGAAAAAGAAGAGCAAGCCTGGAGGAATCATGGTCATTTCAGACTTACTATAAAGCTATCTACTGATACGATCGCCGGAACCCCGCGCTCCCGACTTCTGCTTCCTGGTCAGAGGCATGGCGGTGGCAAATTCAAGCCCTGTCAATCCCGTGGTATTCTTTGATGTCAGCATTGGCGGCCAGGAAGTTGGTCGTATGAAGATTGAGCTCTTTGCAGACGTTGTGCCTAAGACGGCGGAGAATTTTAGGCAGTTCTGCACAGGAGAATTCAGAAAAGATGGGGTTCCGATAGGATACAAGGGGAGCACCTTCCACAGGGTCATAAAAGATTTCATGATTCAGGGTGGAGATTTAAAAAAAATAAATAAATAAAGCTATCTACTATAATCAAGATGACATAGTATTTGCATAATGATATCAGAGAGATCAGTGGAACAGAACTGAGAGTCCAGAAATAGACCCACACAAAATAATCAATTTACTTTTGACAAAGGATCAGAGGTAATGAAATAGGGAAATAATAGTATTTTCAAATTTCATGCTTGCGTGCTAAGTCGCTTTAGTCAGCTCCGACTCTTTGTGACCCTGTGGACTGTAGCCTGCCAGGCTCCTCTGTCCAATGGGATTCTCCAGGCAAGAATACTGGAGTGGGTTGCCATGCCCTCCTCCAGGGGATCTTCCCGACCCAGGGATTGAACCCACATCTCTGCATTAGCACTCGGGTTCTTTACCACTAGCGCCATCTGGGAAGCCCATTTTCAACATATGATACCTGAAATGTGGACATCCATCTCAAAAGCAAAGAACCTTGACTATTATGTTGTACCATATACAAAAATGTAACTTGAAATGGGTCATAAACCTAGATATAAAAGATGAACACATAAGACTTCTGGAAGAAAATATAGGAGAAATGTTTTTGACCCGGGTTTAGACAAATACTTTTTAGATAGAAAAGAAAAAGCTCAAACTGCAAAAGAAACAGATTTCATCAAAATTTAAAACTCTGCTCTACAAAAGATAGTGTTAAGAACATGTAAAGTCATGCCACAAATGGAGAGTAAATATTTGTAAAACACTTATCTGATTAAAGTATACAGTCTCAGTGAAGGCTACATCACCCTACATCACCCTGGGATCTTCCCAACCCAGGGATCGAACCTGTGTATGCTGTGGCCCCTGCATTGGCAGGGGGATTCTTTACCCTGCGTCACCTGGGAAGCCTTATTAGTCATTAAAGAAATACAAATTAAAACCACAACAAGATACTAATACATCAGCATAAGAATAACTAAATTTTTAAAAAAGATTAAAAATCCAAGTGATGGTGAAAATGGGACACAGCCAGAACTCTCTTGGAAGACATTTTGCCAGTCTTTGATAAAATCATAACATATACTCACCTTAGGACCCAGCAGTTCCACTCCTAGGTGGAAATAATTTATGTGAGCACAAGGCCCTACATTCCAGTGTTGTGGCTGCATTATTTACGTTAGACTAAACTAGAAACAACCAAATATCTATTAGCCAGTGAACAGATGTGATGCAATACTGCTTATCAAGAAAAAGAAGGAATCGCTAATATGGGCAACAATACAAATGAATCTCAAAAGCATCATGGTAGGTGAAAGAATATCATTTATGTGATATTCAAGAAAAGGCAAAACTATAAGAACAGAAATCAACTCAGTGGTTGCCAGCAACTAGGGGGTCAGAAGGAAATTGACTAAAAGGGACATAAAGGAAGTTTTGTGGTCTGGGAAACATTCTATATCCTGATTGTGCCTATGGCATGATTGCGTATATTGTCAAAACTCATCGAACTGTGCACTTTTTAAAGTGATTTTTTACTCTATGTAAATTACACCTCAATAAAACTGACAAAAATAAAACATTTAAGGAGTTTCAACTGCTTGCCAAGCATTGAGCAGACGCTCTTCTCACAAAGCTTATGGTCACTTAGCGATTTACTCTGCAGGGTCCCAAGACCAGCACCGGACTCAGCTGCTGGGAGAGGGTGAGGAATGCAGAAACCAGCTCAGCACAGCTGTCCCTCCAGGCACCTCTCCTAAGCCTCCCTCCACACTGTACAATTTAGTGACTGTTGGCCGCAGCTGAAAGGCTGCTCTGTCTGCCTGGCTCCCCAACGTGTGGTCCCCAGACCAGCAGGCTCAGCATCGCCTGTTGGGAACCAAGTGGGGCTGGGGGGAGCGATGTTAGAAATGCAGGATCTCACACCCCAGCCTGGACTTCCTGATGACTCAGCAGATAAAGAATCCACCTGCAATGCAGGAGACACAGGTTCAGGAAGATCCTGGGTCAGGAAGATCCCTGGAGGAGGAAAATGGCAACCCATTCCAGTATTCTTGCCTGAAAAGTCCCATTGATGGGGGAGCCTGGTAGGCTACAGTCCATGGAGTCACAAATAGACATGACTGACATATACACAGACGTATACACACACATGCACACATCCCAGCTCAGGGCTGCAGAGTCAGAACCTGCATTTCCACCAGACTCCAAATGATTCCTGTGCATATTAACACTTGAGAAGCTTCGAGTCTGATCACAGATTGAGTTGGATGGTGACGACTGTGTATATTCTCCCATACATGTATGTCCAAGTTGCTGTAATAGGAGTTAAATATTATTCAACCCATGAAATTTGAGCAGGAAAAATTGTTTCAAGTAATTTGAATGTATCTAATTTGAAGATTCCATGACAGTAGTTTGCTTTAAACATTGTTGTAGAAATAGGTGTGTAGGTAAGGCAATTGTAAAAAATGAAGATAAAATATAGAAATCTAGGTTTTCATATTCAGATCGCTCCACAAGGGTCTTTAAGTCTGTCTGCACTGACTATTCATGATAACCAAGACAAAGAAACAGCCTAAATGTTCATCAACAGAGGAATGGATAAAGAAGATGTGGTGCATATACAATGGAATATTGCTGTTGCTAAGTCGCTTCAGTTGTGTCCAACTCTGTGCAACCCCATAGATGGCAGCCCACCAGGCTCCCCTGTCCCTGGGATTCTCTAAGCAAGAACACTGGAGTGGGTTGCCATTTCCTTCTCCAATGCATGAAAGTGGAAAGTGAAAGTGAAGTCGCTCAGTCGTGTCTGACTCTTAGCGACCCCATGGACTATAGCCCACCAGGCTCCTCCATCCATGGGATTTTCCAGGCAAGAGTACTAGAGTGGGGTGCCATTGCCTTCTCCCAATGGAATATTACTCAGCTGTAAAAAGGAATGAATAATAACACTTACAGCAACAGAGATACAACTAGAGATTATAACAATAAGTGAAATGTCAAAGACAAATATCATATGGTATCGCTTACATGTGGAATCTAAAACATGACGCTGGATCATAAGGCAGTTCTATTTCCAGTTTTTTAAGGAATCTCCACACTGTTCTCCATAGTGGCTGTACTAGTTTGCATTCCCACCAACAGTGTAAGAGGGTTCCCTTTTCTCCACACCCTCTCCAGCATTTATTGCTTGTAGACTTTTGGATCGCAGCCATTCTGACTGGCGTGAAATGGTACCTCATAGTGGTTTTGATTTGCATTTCTCTGATAATGAGTGATGTTGAGCATCTTGTACCCCAATGTTCATCACAGCACTGTTTATAATAGCCAGGACATGGAAGCAACCTAGATGTCCATCAACAGATGAATGGATAAGAAAGCTGTGGTACATATACACAATGGAGTATTAGCCATTAAAAAGAATACATTTGAATCAGTTCTAATAAGGTGGATGAAACTGGAGCCTATTATACAAGTGAAGTAAGCCAGAAAGAAAAACACCAATACAGTATACTAACCAAATATATGGAATTTAGAAAGATGGTAACAATAACCCCCTGTATGCTAATGCTAATGCTAAGTCACTTCAGTCGTGTCCAACTCTGTGCGATCCCATAAACGACAGTCTACCAGGCTCCCCCGTCCCTGGGATTCTCCAGGCAAGAACACTGGAGTGGGTTGCCATTTCCCTTCTCCAGGGGATCTTCCAACCCAGGGATTGAACCCAGGTCACCTTCATTGGCCAGGTGATTCTTTACCACTGAGTCACCAGGGAAGCCCTAACTAACACACTGCTGCTGCTGCTGCTGCTGCTGCTGCTGCTTCTGCTAAGTCGCTTCAATCGTGTCCAACTCTGTGTGACCCCATAGACGGCAGCCCACCAGGCTCCCCCATCCCTGGGATTCTCCAGGCAAGAACACTGGAGTGGGTTGCCATTTCCTTCTCCAAAGCATGAAAGTGAAAAATGAAAGTGAAGTCGCTCAGTCGTGTCCGACTCTTAGCGACCCCATGGACTGCAGCCCACCAGGCTCCTCTGTCCATGGGATTTTCCAGGCAAGAGTACTGGAGTGGGGTGCCATTGCCTTCTCTGATAACGAACACACTACCTATCCTTAAAAAAAAGAAAAAGAATCTTCCATCTTTCATGGTCCTAGCATACCCTTATTAGCAAAATGATTAACAATATTAACTATGGGGTCAAATACATCTGGCTATGAGGTTTCTGCTCCAACCTTACTAATTACAAATATGAACAAGAAACAGTCAAGTAGTTCATTTCTGGGACCCAGTTTCCTCAACTGTAAAATGATATTAATCATACCTGGCTCATAGAATAATGATTTATACAAAATGGGAATTATGTATAAAGCATTATTAATAGGGCAAAGATTTATCCAGTTACAGCTTCTTCACTGGACAGGAATCAGAGTTTCCCCTTGTCTGAAGTGCCCAACCCTTTAAACTTGAACCATGGAAGTCAGAAGCCATCACCATCTTCTTTAACCATTTATCTGCTGATGGACATTTAGGTTGCTTCCATGTCTTGGTTATCATGAATAGGTATGGTGAGACTTAAAGACACCTGTGGAGCAATCTGAATACACAAACCTAGATTTCTATGATATTTTCTCTTCAATTTTGTAGTTGTCTAACATACTGCTATTCATGGGGTCTCAAAGAGTCGGACATGACTGAGTGACTAAACTGAACTGAACTGAACCTACAACTATTTCCACAACAATGTTTAAAGCAAAGGCAAATCCATCAGCTGGCAGAGGACCCAAGGAGCCAGAATCACCACTAACACCTCAACAGCATCAGATTACCTGGCAACCCACCAAAGCCCAAGAAGGGTGGGAAACCAGTATGGGGAGAGGGCTATTTAGGCTGGAAGAGTTCTGGTTAAGACTCAAGAGCAAACTCGCCCACTCCACATGGCACACCCCCTCCCCACTCACAGAGTTTGATAGTCATGTGTTCAACTGTCACACAATTCACACTCAGTCACTCAGAAATTCAGTCATTCATTCATTTGCTCATGCATTCATCCAGAAAAATATCTATTAAGGAGCCAGACCCCACACCAGATATCAGGTATACTGTCTTGATCTCTCTGAGGCTCTGTTTTCCCATCTGTAAAATGGGCTGTTGGCAAAATTTGTTATGTGTCCATGAAGGGTCCTGTATGGTGATTGGCTCAGAAAATGCCACTGCTGTGCTCCCTTCTCTTCCTGTTAGTACACCAGGCTCTGAAATTTCCTTTTCCTTAAAATGAGACTGGTGTTCATCTTTCCTGGGAGATAGGACAGGCCTGTGGACGCTGGCAACCACTCTCTTTATGCCAAGGGTTGCAAACTCAATTATCTCTGGTGACCAGGCCTTGGGGAATGTGACCAGTTTGGGGCAGAGCACAGAGCTTGTTCTAGGTGCTCAGCTCCAGCCCCTGGTTGCCCTTCCATTTAAATATGCCAGAGGTCCCAGTTTTCCAAGAAAAGCTGGAGGTCCAGAAAGCTTCCATTTTTTTTTTGGAACACAGGCAACTTTTCACATTTATTTTCAAACACGCAGACTTTGAGGAAGTGGCAACCCGCTCCAGTATTCTTGCTGGGAAAATCCCATGGATAGAGGAGCCTGGAGGGCTACAGTCCACTGGGTCACAAAGAGTCAGACAGGACTGAACATGCATGAAACTTAACCTTATGGTTATATTAGCGATTCTTTTAAACAAAGTTTTCATTTGAGAATATTTTTAAATTCACAGATTTGCAAAGAAAACACAGTTCCCATATGCCCTTGACTCGGTTTCCCTTAAGGTCCACATAACTGCGGTACATTCGTCCAAGCTAAAAGCCTGCCAGTGGGACCGTCTCATAGACTTTACTTAGATCCACTGATCTTTACACAAATGTCCTCTTTCTGACCCAGGCTCCCATCCAAGGTCCCTGTCACATTAGGCATCACGTCTCCTTAGATTCAGCGTGACAATTTCTCAGACTTACCTTGTCTTCATGAACGGGAACGTTTTTGAAGAACTGTGGTCAGATATCCTGTCCAGCGGCCCTCGGTTTGGGTTTCCTCTGTTTCCTCATGGTCGGTCTGGGTTGTCGGTGTGGGAGACAAATGGCCTGGAGGTGACGTGCTCTACTTGTCACACCGCATCAGGTTCCGTGATGCGACGTTTACCCCTGGTGGGGTCAGCCTTGGGCAGCTGGTCAGTCTGTCTGCCGGTTCCCCCGCTAGCATGGTTGGTCTCTCCTGTCCATACTCTGTTCTTCTGATGGGACTCCCGGAGTCCAGCCCGCAGGCAGGGAGGGGAGATGCTCCGCTCCAGGGCTGCCAGCAGCTACACGTGTTATTTGCCATTTTCTGAGAGACTTGTCCCTTTCCCCCATGTTTTAATGTAGTCAGTCATTTATTTGTATCACTGTGGATTCATGTATATTTATTTTATTTGGGGGATTATAATCCAATACTGCAGCTATTTATTTTGTCATCCAAATTATTCCAGTTTGGGTTACATTTGTTTTTTAATGGTTTTTGATGATAAAAACTCATAGTCATTTTAAAAGTCTGTGATCAAGGATAAGGTTGCATGAGATCATGAGAAATTATTCCCAGGTCTCAATCTTCCATGGCAGAGGGGGAAGTCCTGGGCAAGCATGATGAGTTCAGGCCCCAGAGTGAGACCAGGGTTCAAATCCCAGCTTTGACACTTACAAGCTGTGCAGCTTCTGGCAAGGGGTTAACCTCTCTGTGCCTTAGAAATACCCCAAGACTGGGAGGTTTGTGCTATATAATGCTTCCTAATCCTCAACTCTTGTGAGGATCAATTACAACAGGGTCTGGGAAGCATTCAGAATCTCGCTTGACACCAGTAAAGCAGGCAGTAACCATCAGCTGTGGTTGCCATTGGCACAGTGTGGGGTGCTTGGGGGGCACGGGGTTGGGGTCCCTGTGCACTCACCCCTCACCACACCAGCAGTCCAGGTCGTCAACATTAGTGGGCAGAGGGCCGACCACATGCAGTGGGAGGGGAAAGGCCGGGCAGAGATGGAAGGTCAGAGGCAGGAGACCTGACTTCCAGCGTAGCCTACCTCCAGCTCTGCTGCTGGGGACAAGCTGTGTTGCCCCTCTAGGGCTGAGTTTTCTCATCTTTGGGGAAGGGCCTCGTGAAGCTGGACTGCCTTTCTCAGTGGTGGATACCCAACAGCTTTGGAAACTGCCGAGTTCAGGGGACCTGATGAAGTTGCATGCAGTTGAATCTCCAATCTGTCTCCCCAGGCAGGGATCCAGTCGAGGCTTCTCCTAGCCTGGGCACCTTAGCCTGTTCAAGGCGGTCCTCTTTCAGGCTTCAGCAGACTTGAAAGACCCCAGTCTGCCTGCCTCCTCTGCCCTGCCCCCAGGGGCCCAAGCAGCAGCTAAAGTGCAAGATGTCCATTGCCCACACTGAATTCACTTGACCTGCCTGGCCAGGGAGACAGAGGCAGGGCTGCCTTCCAGGCCCTTCCTCTGAGTGCTGCATGGTTGGGAACCCATTTCACAGCCCTGGAAACTGAGGCCAGAGTGAATTGCCTGCATCAGCATGATGAATACCTTTCCAGCCAAGGACCTGCGGCAGGTCTAGACCTTCCCCAGGAATTCTACCCTGCCCATCATCTCACTGCTGTCATCATCACTCTGGGCTTGGAAAGTTGCAGGAGGCCACTGGAATGAACCATCACTTTCCTCCACATCTGTTCCTGCCCCGATCTCGTTCCCTCAGGAGTTAGCCTAGAGCATCCGCCCAGCCCCCTCCAGGAGTCCAGACCCTTCTTCAAGGCTCTCCACACTACCTCCTACAGGAAACCCTCCTGACCAGATGAAAATTCCAGAAAGGACCCTGGATTCTCTTGGACTTGAGTTTGAACTCTGGCTCTGTATTGCTTAGCTGAGACACTTTGGATGAATTACCTGCTTTGTGAAACGGAGGTACCCCTGCTCACCTTGTGGGAATATCCCCAAAACTAGCTGGCTGTATATAAAGCACTTGGCTTTGGTAAGCGTTCAGAAAGTGGTAGACAGTACTCTCCTCTCTTTCCAGCAGAATTTACAGGCTAGTACAACCTTGTCCTGCATCATCCATCCCGCTGTTCATTCAGCAAGTCCTCCTGGAGTTCCTGTTCTGGGTCGGAATCTGGGAACCCAGTGCAAAACAATATGATGGTTCCCACAGAGCTTGCAAGGAGTCAGATACCATCAGAGTATCACATGATTTAAAATGACGGCTGGGGCAGGTACCTTGTTGTCCCAAGAACCCATACTTGGGGGACTTGGTGGAGCCTGGTGAGGGCGGGGGATCAAGTGAAGTCTCCCCCGAGCCAGTGGTGCTTAAGTGAAACCTGAGGGGTGAGTAGGTGAAGAGCAGGCCAAGGGCCAGCCTCCCAGCTCCTGGAGGAAGTCCAAGGGCCTGAGAGAGGGAGCTGGAGGGGCCCAGGGGCCAGTGAGCCAGGTGAATTCACAGAGTGGGTGACTGAGGGAGCTGAGGAGCCCTGTGCTCAGGCTGGGGAAAGGGAAGCCATGAGGTGGTGAGTCGCCGCTTACCGTCCAGAACATTCTACCCCTGTCCACCCCAGCTGCCAGAGGGGCATCCCCCTGCTCCCTATTCATTACCTGACATAACTAATTGCCTGGTGACATTTCCCATATTATAGACAAGTGTGAATTATGGGCCCAGCTGTTCCCCTGCTCGTCACCGAGAATCGGTTGATAAATATGTTTATTCGAGGTCAGCCCGGCCTCATCCATTAGAAATATTGTTTTTCTAAACATTACATTGATTTAATTTAACTCTAATCAATTTAAAATGGTTCTGACAATTAACAAAAGCTTCAAATATGACCTTAAAGTAATAGGATTCATTAGCTATGTTTAGGATTAAACTTACCCTAATAGAGCAATTTTTCTTCCGAGGGTATTTGGTGAGCGACTAGTGGTCAGTCAAAATGAAATCAATTATTATAAATTATACAGTTAAACTTGATTATGTATCCCCTGCTAATTTGTATAAATAAGGGTCTCTGACAATGGGAGTAATTTATTAATAACTATCTCTACCCCAACCCGGTATCACACTTCATGTAACAGCTGCCGGGGCATCTGTAACCCATGAAGTATTATTTTCCAGGGCTGCTCTCGATGTATGCTAATTAAACCCATAATTAATTGGAACAGTTATAGTTAAGACACAATGCTGGCGCCCTTTGCCCTACTATTCATGACAGTCAACTCATTCAAAAGGCAATCTGATCAAAAATTCATATGCTAGCTCGGGCGCCCCAAAAGGAAGGCGATCTTCCTACAAAGGGTGCTTGTGATATGACAGCTGGTGTGCTGGGGTGGGGGGAGACGCAGGCAGTCAGAAACTCGGTCCCCAGAGCTTGGGCTTCCCACCCCACTACCACCAGCCAACGCCCCGCGCAGAAGGAATGGAGACTCAGAGTGGCAGAATAGAGGGCCTGGAATAGGATGTCTTGGCCAGAGCTCATGAATTGGTGGCCAGATTTTTAACAAATTTGGCCAGATTTTTAACAAATTTGGGAAATCTCACTTCTCTTGGAAATTCCCGACTTCGAGAAAAACCGGACTCCTCCGGGCCTGCTTCTCCCGTCCCGTTTATCACCTCAACACTTCTTTCATTACCTGTCTGGTCTCCATAAGCAGTGAACCTGACTGCCAAGGTCTAGGAGAGCTCCCCCATTCTACAGGTGAAGAAACTGAAGCCCAGAGGGATAGGTCATCAAGGAGCACATGGTGACCAGGCTCCAAGCAGGCTGGGTGTGGCTGGTTTCACAAGCATCTAGGCAGAGCCTGGGGCCCAAGGGCAGTGGGCCTGTCCCTGAGTGGACCCTCTCCCTGCTATAGGCTAGATGGGCCAACACCACCATGTTGGATGTTTGCAATGGGAAACACAGAACAAGTCCCGCTAATCCCAGATTCTTCTGGTGGAGCTGGGGAAGGGTGGGGGAAATTCTTCCTAACCCTGACATTTGAGGGGACCAGAGGAGAAAAGTTCTGACAACTAAAACAGCATGTGTACAAAAGAACAGTCAGCTTGGAGATGCCCGTGAAAAGGACCTCACGTGAACCATCCAGGCCTCCAGGGGACGTCACGTGCTTCCCATTGGGTTCTCCTGGGAGGGACACTGAGAAGGCAGGGACAAGAAGGCTGTCGCCCTCTGGTCGCCCTCCTACTGGAGCCAACAGATGAGAACAAAGCTTGGCTAAGTCCCAGGAGTCTTGGGGGTGCCTGGGGAGGGAGCCCCTTGACAATAAGGGAGGAAGAAGCTCTAGAGGTGAGGCCCAGCCTTCCTCTGCGCTCAGGCAGGTGAGAAGAGCATTTCCATAGGGAAAGTCTTGAATTCTCCCTGTGCCAACCTGAGGCAGGAAGTGGTAGGTGGATGAGGAGTGAGAGGCGTGAGAGGAAGGAGGCCTTGTTAGTGGGGAAACTGAGACGTCTCATATAACAACCCAGGAGCTAGAGGTGAGCATCTGAGGTCGCTTCTGTCAGAAAGTCAGCCTTTGGACCAACTCACTCCCTGAGCAGGGTTTCCCTGGTGGTTTAGATGGTAAAGAACCTGCCTGCAATGCAGGAGACCCGGGTTCAATCCCTGGGTCGGGAAGATCCCCTGGAGAAGGAAATGGCCACCCACTCCAGTACTCTTGCCTAGAGAATTTCATAGACAGGCCATGGGGCCACAAAGAGTCGGACACAAGTGAGTGACTAACACCCACACACACACACACACACACACACACACTCCCTGCAACTTAGGGAAGGCCCAGCACGCATGGCAGAAGCAAGCCCACCTCCCCCAAGGTCTGCAGAGTTGGGGACCCAGCACAACCCCCACTCAGCTGCTCCCCACAACTCAGCTCAGCTCAGCAGACAGTGACCCACCCAGGGGGGAGGGGGGAGGACTGGCCCAGACCTGGGGTCCAACCCAGCTCTGTCCTAATTCATCACATGACCCTGGGCATGCCCTTTCTTTGAAGGCTTCAGGGCACCCAACTACAAAATGAAGGGTCTGATCTATTCCTCATCACACCAGTGACCCAGGTCCCGGTGGCCGGCAGACTGCAGGAAAGACCTGCTCGCAGACCTGACCTTGTGGAGGGTTTTCTCATCTTACATCGGGCCTCAGTCTCGAAAAGAAGCACAGTGCACACACACACACACACACACACACACACACACACACACACTTTTGAGCTGGAGGTGACTATTAAAGTTACTGAACTTTAATGAAAAAATGTTTGTCAAAACTCATCCAAGTGTTTACTGAAAGTTTTTGTATGTAAATTAGACTTCGGTGAAGTTGGTTTTAAGAGGCAAACTGAGGCATGTGAAAAAATTTTTCAGCTCATTTGAGCATTGGGATCAGTATCAAACCAAAAGGGGTTAGGAGCTGGGAACAGGATTCTACAGAGAAGCCTGGGAAGCAAAGAAATTTGATTGATTACAGCATCACAGGTGCCTTGTTTGGGAAAGCCAAGCTCGTTGGCTATTTTTGATTGGTGGTCCTTACCGGCTGTTTGTGATTGGTGGTCCTTGCTGGCTGTTTCTGATTGGTCGTCCTTGTTGGCTGTTTGTGATTGGTGGTTTTTGCTGGCTGTTTGTGATTGGCTGTCCTTGGCTTTCATCTTCTGACTTAGAGCTCACCACTCTGGCTTAGATTTGTTTAGGTACCAGAGCAGAAGAGCCGCCCCAGACCAATGGCCTCCTTGTTTAATTACATTTACACTGGTTTTATAAAGAAAACAAGGAGGGAGTGGAAATCAAAACCGCTTTGGAAACAGTCTGAAGTTCAGCTCGCACCTCTCTTATGACCCAGCAGGCCTGTTCCTCGGTGTTCCCAGGAGAGGGGATTCCAAGCACACACCAAAAACATGCTCAAGAGGCTCATAGCAGCGTTATTCATAGCATCCCCAAATTGGAAACAACCCAAACATCCATGAGCTGGAGAACCAATAAACAAATTATGGTGTATTTACGCAAAGAGCCCTACAGGGCCATGACAGAGAACTGTGGATACACACAAAGGGGTGAAAATCACAGGCACTACACTGAGTGTACAGGATCCTGTCTCCCTTTAGGTGGAGTCCCAAACCTGGCAAAACGAATCAGGGTGACAGCAGTTAAAACAGAGGTTGTTGCTGGGCAAGTGGGCAGGAACAGCCTGGGACGGGCAAAGCGACCGCATGCTAGAAAACCGCGGGAGATTGACCTGACGCCTGTATGGATGCTTGAAATCCGTGGAGCCCTGCACAGAAGACATGTGCTTAAACAAGGTGCATCTCAATAAGAAAGAAGAAAAAAGGCGCCAGCCGGATGTGGTCATGCCCACGGTGGGCAAGGCATCCTCAGCCTCCCTCCATCATCAGATCCTCCAATAAATCCTAAATCTCAGCTCCGTGCCCCCAAGCACCCCCCCGTGGAGGGGATGATGGCATCCTTTCTGCAGGCAGGCCGGAGCAGGACTCCAAATGCTGGGCCACACCTGCCTCCGAAGCCAGGCAGCCCTGAATTCAGGTCCCACTGGCTCTCTCTGGGTCTCAGTTTCCTCATTCGGGAACTGGGGATAAGATTCTTATTAGAATGGGAGAGTACCAATAGGAAGCACCTGACCCAGGACCTGATGTTCACCAGATAGGGAAACTGAGACTCAGGGAGCAGACAGACTCGTCTCGATGGGGGTGTCCAGACTCCGTGGCTGCGGAGCTCTATGGCGGTTCCTTCTCCAGCCCCAACTCCCCCCAGCCTGTTCTGCCACCAACAGGGACACGTCCAGTCCTTGTGGTTCTTTCCCGTCCACCACTGCCCTTCGTGTTGGCCCAAACGACCCCCTCTCAGCCTCCCCCAGCCTCCCCAGCCCTGCCGGTCCAGACCCCAGCTCCGGAGGCCAGAAGGGGCGTGGCTTTGGGGAGGGCGGGGCTCCCTTCTTCTCCCCTCCCCTTCTCCAACTTGACCAGGCAGCAGGCTCTGCGAAGGGACTCAGCCGGCCGGCACCTGCTCCTGCAGGTCCTGGGAGAAGCTAGCTTATATTTTCAGGAGCACCGCAGTAGAAGTCTACTTTAACCTGTAACTCCTACCAAATCTCTAGCTTCTTGGGCCTCAGATTCTCCACGGGTAAAGTAAACCTCTCCATCCTGTGCATTTAGGTGATGAAGATGAAGGCTATGAGTGTCCTGGCACCAGCATGAAGGACTGAACACTAAGCAGAGAATGGAGTGAAAAGGGCGGGGCCCGGTTTCAGCCAAGTCTGTTTACACCAGGCCACCCTGAACACTGTTTTCTTCCTCAGCCACCTAATGCCTGAGTGGCTGCCTCGGTGTCCCCAGTGTGATCCTCGCAGTTCCTTGTCTTCCCTTCAAGATCCCCTCGCCCAGAATGGTCCTCCTGGTCTGGGAATAGCTTCTGTTTTGATCTGGTCATTGGCCTATTGCTGCCTCACACTGTGTGGGGCCCTAACGCCTTTGGACCTCCACGGCCCCTCCAGCCTCCCTTCCCATTCCCCAAGAGCAGTCTTTTCTCTCCAGGACTGCCAGAAGAGAACTTGAAAACTGGTGGACACGCAAGTATCTTCATCACACCACATGCGTGTTCTCAGTCGTGTCCAACTTTTTGCAACCCTATGGACTGTAGCCCACCAGCCTTCTTGGTCTGTAGAATTTAACAGGCAAGGATACAGAAGCAGGTTGCCATTTCCTACTCCAGAGGATCTTCCCTACCCAGAAATCAAACTCATGTCTCCTGCATGTCTCTGGCATTGCAGGCAGATTCTTTACCACTGAGCCAATGACTTCCAGAATCACCACCCAAGCTCCCAAATGCCCCAGCAGTATCTGATTGACAGCTCACAGATGTTTTCACGCCTGTTATCTCCTGATATGTGGCCCTTCCTAGCCACCTCCCTGCGTATCCTGTCATTCAGTCAAACACGGGTTTTGATGTGTATGATACTGATAAAGGAAAAAGATGAAAATGTCAGAATCTTTTGCGGTCATGGTAATCTATGCAGTCAGTATATTCCCTGCTAACAAACTTTTCAGTACGTTCATACAGACTTTTGAAGGAACAGAATTAGATCTATTACGAAACGTGTTTCATCATCTACTTTTTTCTCCTAATACATTGTGGAATTTGGCTCATGTCATTAAAAAAAAAAAAGTCCTAGAAGCATCATCAACGACTGCCAAATACTCCAAACATCTATCCCAGAAATTGATCAGAGCCCTACACACTTAAGCATCTCAAGTGTAGCCACATTATAAACAGAGCATTTGTGGTCTTACAGCGAATCTCCTGGTGATCACATCCTGAGAAAAATGGCTGAGCAATAGAATTGCCAGGTAGAAGAAAACATTCAGGCTTTCGAAAAATTAAGCACATGTGGATGGAACCCCCACATGACTCACAACCTGTGTGTAGTTGTTCAGGGCCAAGGGACTGAAGAGGAAATAAAGCAAGAGAAGTCACTGGGCTGAGGAGAGACCTTTGCATGCAGCAGACCTGGACATCCTTAGATGTGAGCATGGGGTGGGGCTTGGAAAGTTGCAGAGCCCCTGCGTGTCAGAGGACAGCATAGACCGCAGCCCATATTGAGGAAAGGAGAAGCAGGCCAGAGAAAGGCAACCAGGGAGGGGGCGACCCCCGGTTCTG